>NW_028117052.1:0-525000 GCF_964273445.1 Streptopelia decaocto
GCCTGAGACGCTGTGCCTCTGTGCCATCATAGTGACCCTGCCTGAGACGCTGTGCCTCTGTGCCATTATAGTGACCCTGCCTTAGACGCTGTGCCTCTGTGCCATTATAGAAACCCTGCCTGGAAACGCTGTGCCTCTGTGCCATCATAGTGACCCTGCCTGAGACGCTGTGCCTCTGTGCCATCATAGTGACCCTGCCTGGAGACGCTGTGCCTCTTTGCCGTCATAGTGACCCTGCCTGAGACGCTGTGCCTCTGTGCCATCACGGTGACCCTGCCTGAGACGCTGTGCCTCTGTGCCATCATAGTGACCCTGCCTGAGACGCTGTGCCTCTGTGCCATCATAGTGACCCTTCCTAGAGACGCTGTGCCTCTGTGCCGTCATAGTGACCCTGCCTGAGACGCTGTGCCTCTTTGACACCATAGTGACCCTGCTTGAGACCCTGTGCCTCTGTGCCACCATAGTGACCCTGCCTGAGACGCTGTGCCTCTGTGCCATCATAGTGACCCTGCCTGGAGACGCTGTGCCTCTGTGCCACCATAGTGACCCTGCCTGAGACGCTGTGCCTCTGTGCCATCATAGTGACCCTGACTGGAGACGCTGTTCCTCTGTGCCATCATAGTGACCCTGCCTGGAGACGCTGTGCCTCTGTGCCCTCATAGTGACCCTGCCTAGAGATGGTGTGCCTCTGTGCCACCATAGTGACCCTGCCTGAGACGCTGTGCCTCTCTGCCATCATAGTGACCCTGCCTGAGACGCTGTGCCTCTGTTCCATCATAGTGACCCTGCCTGGAGACCCTGTGCCTCTGTGCCATCATAGTGACCCTGCCTGAGACGCTGTGCCTCTGTGCCATCATAGTGACCCTGCCTGGAGACGCTCTGCCTCTGTGCCATCATAGTGACCCTGCCTGAGACGCTCTGCCTCTGTGCCATGATAGTGACCCTGCCTGGAGACGCTGTGCCTCTGTGCCATCATAGTGACCCTGCCTGGAGACGCTGTGCCTCTGTGCCATCATAGTGACCCTGCCTGAGGCGCTGTGCCTCTGTGCCGTCATAGTGACCCTGCCTGGAGACGCTGTGCCTCTGTGCCGTCATAGTGACCCTTCCTGGAGACGCTGTGCCTCTGTGCCATCATAGTGACCCTGCCTGAGACGCTGTGCCTCTGTGCCATGATAGTGACCCTGCCTGGAGACGCTGTGCCTCTGTGCCATCATAGTGACCCTGCCTGGAGACCCTGTGCCTCTGTGCCATGATAGTGACCCTGCCTGAGACGCTCTGCCTCTGTGCCATGATAGTGACCCTGCCTGGAGACGCTGTGCCTCTGTGCCATCATAGTGACCCTGCCTGGAGACGCTGTTCCTCTGTGCCATCATAGTGACCCTGCCTGGAGACGCTGTGCCTCTGTGCCATCATAGTGACCCTGCCTGAGGCGCTGTGCCTCTGTGCCGTCATAGTGACCCTGCCTGGAGACGCTGTGCCTCTGTGCCGTCATAGTGACCCTGCCTGAGACGCTGTGCCTCTGTGCCATCATAGTGACCCTGCCTGGAGACGCTGTGCCTCTGTGCCATCATAGTGACCCTGCCTGAGACGCTGTGCCTCTGTGCCATCATAGTGACCCTGCCTGAGACGCTGTGCCTCTGTGACATCATAGTGACCCTGCCTGGAGACCCTGTGCCTCTGTGCCATCATAGTGACCCTGCCTGAGACGCTGTGCCTCTGTGCCATCATAGTGACCCTGCCTGGAGACTCTGTTACTCTGTGCCATCATAGTGACCCTGCCTGGAGACGCTGTGCCTCTGTGCCGTCATAGTGACCCTGCCTGAGACGCTGTGCCTCTGTGCCATCATAGTTACCCTGCATGAGGCGCTGTGCCTCTGTGCCGTCATAGTGACCCTGCCTGAGACGCTGTGCCTCTGTGCCATCATAGTGACCCTGCCTGAGATGCTGTGCCTCTGTGCCATCATAGTGACCCTGCCTGAGATGCTGTGCCTCTGTGCCATCATAGTGACCCTGCCTGGAGACGCTGTGCCTCTGTGCCATCATAGTGACCCTGCCTGAGACGCTGTGCCTCTGTGCCATCATAGTGACCCTGCCTGAGATGCTGTGCCTCTGTGCCATCATAGTGACCCTGCCTAGAGACGCTGTGCCTCTGTGCCATCATAGTGACCCTGCCTGGAGACGCTGTGCCTCTGTGCCATCATAGTGATCCTGCCTGAGATGCTGTGCCTCTGTGCCATCGTAGTGACACTGCCTGAGACGCTCTGCCTGTGTGCCATCATAGTGACCCTGCCTGGAGACGCTGTGCCTCTGTGCCATCATAGTGACCCTGCCTGAGACGCTGTGCCTCTGTGCCATCATAGTGACCCTGACTGAGACGCTGTGCCTCTGTGCCATCATAGTGACCCTGCCTGAGACGCTGTGCCTCTGTGCCGTCATAGTGACCCTGCTTGAGACGCTGTGCCTCTGCACCATCATAGTGAGCCTGCCTGTGACGCTGTGCCTCTGTGCCGTCATAGTGACCCTGCCTGAGACGCTGTGCCTCTTTGACACCATAGTGACCCTGCTTGAGACCCTGTGCCTCTGTGCCACCATAGTGACCCTGCCTGAGACGCTGTGCCTCTGTGCCATCATAGTGACCCTGCCTGGAGACGCTGTGCCTCTGTGCCACCATAGTGACCCTGCCTGAGACGCTGTGCCTCTGTGCCATCATAGTGACCCTGCCTGGAGACGCTGTTCCTCTGTGCCATCATAGTGACCCTGCCTGGAGACGCTGTGCCTCTGTGCCCTCATAGTGACCCTGCCTAGAGATGGTGTGCCTCTGTGCCACCATAGTGACCCTGCCTGAGACGCTGTGCCTCTCTGCCATCATAGTGACCCTGCCTGAGACGCTGTGCCTCTGTTCCATCATAGTGACCCTGCCTGGAGACCCTGTGCCTCTGTGCCATCATAGTGACCCTGCCTGAGACGCTGTGCCTCTGTGCCATCATAGTGACCCTGCCTGACACGCTGTGCCTCTGTGCCATGATAGTGACCCTGCCTGAGACGCTCTGCCTCTGTGCCATGATAGTGACCCAGCCTGGAGACGCTGTGCCTCTGTGCCATCATAGTGACCCTGCCTGGAGACGCTGTGCCTCTGTGCCATCATAGTGACCCTGCCTGGAGACCTGTGCCTCTGTGCCATCATAGTGACCCTGCCTGAGGCGCTGTGCCTCTGTGCCATCATAGTGACCCTGCCTGGAGACGCTGTGCCTCTGTGCCGTCATAGTGACCCTGCCTGAGACGCTGTGCCTCTGTGCCATCATAGTGACCCTGCCTGGAGACGCTGTGCCTCTGTGCCATCATAGTGACCCTGCCTGGAGACCTGTGCCTCTGTGCCATCATAGTGACCCTGCCTGAGACGCTGTGCCTCTGTGCCATCATAGTGACCCTGCCTGGAGACTCTGTTACTCTGTGCCATCATAGTGACCCTGCCTGGAGACGCTGTGACTCTGCGCCATCATCGTGACCCTGCCTGAGACGCTGTGCCTCTGTGCCGTCATAGTGACCCTGCCTGAGACGCTGTGCCTCTGTGCCATCATAGTTACCCTGCATGAGGCGCTGTGCCTCTGTGCCGTCATAGTGACCCTGCCTGAGACGTTGTGCCTCTGTGCCGTCATAGTGACCCTGCCTGAGACGCTGTGCCTCTGTGCCATCATAGTGACCCTTCCTGGAGACGCTGTGCCTCTGTGCCATCATAGTGACCCTGCCTGAGACGCTGTGCCTCTGTGCCATGATAGTGACCCTGCCTGGAGACGCTGTGCCTCTGTGCCATCATAGTGACCCTGCCTGGAGACCCTGTGCCTCTGTGCCATCATAGTGACCCTGCCTGAGGCGCTGTGCCTCTGTGCCATCATAGTGACGCTGCCTGAGACGCTGTGCCTCTGTGCCGTCATAGTGACGCTTCCTGAGACGCTGTGCCTCTGTGCCATCAGAGTGTCCCTGCCTGAGACGCTCTGCCTCTGTGCCATCATAGTGACCCTGCCTGAGACGCTGTGCCTCTGTGCCATCATAGTGTCCCTGCCTGGAGACGCTGTGCCTCTGTGCCATCATAGTGACCCTGCCTGGAAACGCTGTGCCTCTGTGCCATCATAGTGACCCTGCCTGAGACGCTGTGCCTCTGTGCCATCATAGTGACCCTGCCTGAGACGCTGTGCCTCTGTGCCATCATAGTGACCCTGCCTAGAGACGCTGTGCCTCTGTGCCATCATAGTGACCCTGCCTGGAGACGCTGTGCCTCTGTGTCATCATAGTGACCCTGCCTGAGACGCTGTGCCTCTGTGCCATCATAGTGACCCTGCCTGACATGCTGTGCCTCTGTGCCATCATAGTGACCCTGCCAGGAGACGCTGTGACTCTGCGCCATCAGAGTGACCCTGCCTGAGACGCTGTGCCTCTGTGCCATCATAGTGACCCTGCCTGAGATGCTCTGCCTCTGTGCCATCATAGTGACCCTGCCTGAGACGCTGTTCCTCTGTGCCATCATAGTGACCCTGCCTGGAGACGCTGTGCCTCTGTGCCCTCATAGTGACCCTGCCTAGAGATGGTGTGCCTCTGTGCCACCATAGTGACATTGACTGAGACGCTGTGCCTCTCTGCCATCATAGTGACCCTGCCTGAGACGCTGTGCCTCTGTTCCATCATAGTGACCCTGCCTGGAGACCCTGTGCCTCTGTGCCATCATAGTGACCCTGCCTGAGACGCTGTGCCTCTGTGCCATCATAGTGACCCTGCCTGGAGACGCTGTGCCTCTGTGCCATGATAGTGACCCTGCCTGAGACGCTCTGCCTCTGTGCCATGATAGTGACCCTGCCTGGAGACGCTGTGCCTCTGTGCCATCATAGTGACCCTGCCTGGAGACCTGTGCCTCTGTGCCATCATAGTGACCCTGCCTGGAGAGGCTGTGCCTCTGTGCCGTCATAGTGACCCTGCCTGAGACGCTGTGCCTCTGTGACACCATAGTGACCCTGCCTGAGACGCTGTGAGTCTGCGTCATCATAGTGACCCTGCCTGGAGACGCTGTGCCTCTGTGCCATCATAGTGACCCTGCCTGGAGACCTGTGCCTCTGTGCCATCATAGTGACCCTGCCTGAGACGCTGTGCCTCTGTGCCATCATAGTGACCCTGCCTGGAGACTCTGTTACTCTGTGCCATCATAGTGACCCTGCCTGGAGACGCTGTGACTCTGCGCCATCATCGTGACCCTGCCTGAGACGCTGTGCCTCTGTGCCGTCATAGTGACCCTGCCTGAGACGTTGTGCCTCTGTGCCGTCATAGTGACCCTGCCTGAGACGCTGTGCCTCTGTGCCGTCATAGTGACCCTGCCTAGAGACGCTGTGAGTCTGCGTCATCATAGTGACCCTGCGTGGAGACGCTGTGCCTCTGTGCCATCATAGTGACCCTGCCTGAGACGCTCTGCCTCTGTGCCATCATAGTTACCATGCCTGACACGCTGTGCCTCTGTGCCATCATAGTGACCCTGCCTGAAGACTCTGTGCCTCTGTGCCATCATAGTGACCCTGCCTGGAGACGCTGTGCCTCTGTGCCATCATAGTGACCCTGCCTGAGACGCTGTGCCTCTGTGCCATCATAGTGACCCTGCCTGAGACGCTGTGCCTCTGTACCATCATAGTGACCCTGCGTGGATACGCTGTGCCTCTGTGCCATCATAGTGACCCTGCCTGGAGACGCTTTGTCTCTGTGCCATCATAGTGACCCTGCCTGGAGACGCTGTGCCTCTGTGCCATCATAGTGACCCTGCCTGAGACGCTGTGCCTCTGTGCCATCATAGTGACCCTGCCAGAGACGTTGTGCGTCTGTGCCATCATAGTGACCCTGCCGGAGACGCTGTGCTTCTGTGCCATCATAGTGACCCTGCCTGAGACGCTGTGCCTCTGTGCCATGATAGTGACCCAGCCTGGAGACGCTGTGCCTCTGTGCCATCATAGTGACCCTGCCTGAGGCGCTGTGCCTCTGTGCCATCATAGTGACCCTGCCTGAGAGACCTGTGCCTCTGTGCCATCATAGTGACCCTGCCTGAGGCGCTGTGCCTCTGTGCCATCATAGTGACCCTGCCTGGAGACGCTGTGCCTCTGTGCCGTCATAGTGACCCTGCCTGAGACGCTGTGCCTCTGTGCCATCATAGTGACCCTGCCTGGAGACGCTGTGCCTCTGTGCCATCATAGTGACCCTGCCTGGAGACCTGTGCCTCTGTGCCATCATAGTGACCCTGCCTGAGACGCTGTGCCTCTGTGCCATCATAGTGACCCTGCCTGGAGACTCTGTTACTCTGTGCCATCATAGTGACCCTGCCTGGAGACGCTGTGACTCTGCGCCATCATCGTGACCCTGCCTGAGACGCTGTGCCTCTGTGCCGTCATAGTGACCCTGCCTGAGACGCTGTGCCTCTGTGCCATCATAGTTACCCTGCATGAGGCGCTGTGCCTCTGTGCCGTCATAGTGACCCTGCCTGAGACGTTGTGCCTCTGTGCCGTCATAGTGACCCTGCCTGAGACGCTGTGCCTCTGTGCCATCATAGTGACCCTTCCTGGAGACGCTGTGCCTCTGTGCCATCATAGTGACCCTGCCTGAGACGCTGTGCCTCTGTGCCATGATAGTGACCCTGCCTGGAGACGCTGTGCCTCTGTGCCATCATAGTGACCCTGCCTGGAGACCCTGTGCCTCTGTGCCATCATAGTGACCCTGCCTAAGGCGCTGTGCCTCTGTGCCATCATAGTGACGCTGCCTGAGACGCTGTGCCTCTGTGCCATCATAGTGACGCTTCCTGAGACGCTGTGCCTCTGTGCCATCAGAGTGTCCCTGCCTGAGACGCTCTGCCTCTGTGCCATCATAGTGACCCTGCCTGAGACGCTGTGCCTCTGTGCCATCATAGTGTCCCTGCCTGGAGACGCTGTGCCTCTGTGCCATCATAGTGACCCTGCCTGGAAACGCTGTGCCTCTGTGCCATCATAGTGACCCTGCCTGAGACGCTGTGCCTCTGTGCCATCATAGTGACCCTGCCTGAGACGCTGTGCCTCTGTGCCATCATAGTGACCCTGCCTAGAGACGCTGTGCCTCTGTGCCATCATAGTGACCCTGCCTGGAGACGCTGTGCCTCTGTGTCATCATAGTGACCCTGCCTGAGACGCTGTGCCTCTGTGCCATCATAGTGACCCTGCCTGACATGCTGTGCCTCTGTGCCATCATAGTGACCCTGCCAGGAGACGCTGTGACTCTGCGCCATCAGAGTGACCCTGCCTGAGACGCTGTGCCTCTGTGCCATCATAGTGACCCTGCCTGAGATGCTCTGCCTCTGTGCCATCATAGTGACCCTGCCTGAGACGCTGTTCCTCTGTGCCATCATAGTGACCCTGCCTGGAGACGCTGTGCCTCTGTGCCCTCATAGTGACCCTGCCTAGAGATGGTGTGCCTCTGTGCCACCATAGTGACATTGACTGAGACGCTGTGCCTCTCTGCCATCATAGTGACCCTGCCTGAGACGCTGTGCCTCTGTTCCATCATAGTGACCCTGCCTGGAGACCCTGTGCCTCTGTGCCATCATAGTGACCCTGCCTGAGACGCTGTGCCTCTGTGCCATCATAGTGACCCTGCCTGGAGACGCTGTGCCTCTGTGCCATGATAGTGACCCTGCCTGAGACGCTCTGCCTCTGTGCCATGATAGTGACCCTGCCTGGAGACGCTGTGCCTCTGTGCCATCATAGTGACCCTGCCTGGAGACCTGTGCCTCTGTGCCATCATAGTGACCCTGCCTGGAGAGGCTGTGCCTCTGTGCCGTCATAGTGACCCTGCCTGAGACGCTGTGCCTCTGTGACACCATAGTGACCCTGCCTGAGACGCTGTGCCTCTGTGCCATCATAGTGACCCTGCCTGGAGACGCTGTGCCTCTGTGCCATCATAGTGACCCTGCCTGGAGACCTGTGCCTCTGTGCCATCATAGTGACCCTGCCTGAGACGCTGTGCCTCTGTGCCATCATAGTGACCCTGCCTGGAGACTCTGTTACTCTGTGCCATCATAGTGACCCTGCCTGGAGACGCTGTGACTCTGCGCCATCATCGTGACCCTGCCTGAGACGCTGTGCCTCTGTGCCGTCATAGTGACCCTGCCTGAGACGCTGTGCCTCTGTGCCATCATAGTTACCCTGCAGGAGGCGCTGTGCCTCTGTGCCGTCATAGTGACCCTGCCTGAGACGTTGTGCCTCTGTGCCGTCATAGTGACCCTGCCTGAGACGCTGTGCCTCTGTGCCGTCATAGTGACCCTGCCTAGAGACGCTGTGCCTCTGTGCCATCATAGTGACCCTGCCTGGAGACGCTGTGCCTCTGTGCCATCATAGTGACCCTGCCTGAGACGCTCTGCCTCTGTGCCATCATAGTTACCATGCCTGACACGCTGTGCCTCTGTGCCATCATAGTGACCCTGCCTGAAGACTCTGTGCCTCTGTGCCATCATAGTGACCCTGCCTGGAGACGCTGTGCCTCTGTGCCATCATAGTGACCCTGCCTGAGACGCTGTGCCTCTGTGCCATCATAGTGACCCTGCCTGAGACGCTGTGCCTCTGTACCATCATAGTGACCCTGCGTGGATACGCTGTGCCTCTGTGCCATCATAGTGACCCTGCCTGGAGACGCTGTGTCTCTGTGCCATCATAGTGACCCTGCCTGAGACGCTGTGCCTCTGTGCCATCATAGTGACCCTGCCTGAGACGCTGTGCCTCTGTGCCATCATAGTGACCCTGCCAGAGACGTTGTGCCTCTGTGCCATCATAGTGACCCTGCCGGAGACGCTGTGCTTCTGTGCCATCATAGTGACCCTGCCTGAGACGCTGTGCCTCTGTGCCATTATAGTGACCCTGCCTGGAGACGCTGTGCCTCTGTGCCATCATAGTGACCCTGCCTGAGGCGCTGTGCCTCTGTGCCATCATAGTGACCCTGCCTGAGACGCTGTGCCTCTGTGCCATCATAGTGACGCTGCCTGAGACGCTGTGCCTCTGTGCCATCAGAGTGACCCTGCCTGAGACGCTCTGCCTCTGTGCCATCATAGTGACCCTGCCTGAGACGCTGTGCCTCTGTGCCATCATAGTGTCCCTGCCTGGAGACGCTGTGCCTCTGTGCCATCATAGTGACCCTGCCTGGAAACGCTGTGCCTCTGTGCCATCATAGTGACCCTGCCTGAGACGCTGTGCCTCTGTGCCATCATAGTGACCCTGACTGGAGACGCTGTGCCTCTGTGCCATCATAGTGACCCTGCCTGAGACGCTGTGCCTCTGTGCCATCATAGTGACCCTGCCTAGAGACGCTGTGCCTCTGTGCCATCATAGTGACCCTGCCTGGAGACGCTGTGCCTCTGTGCCATCATAGTGACCCTGCCTGAGACGCTGTGCCTCTGTGCCATCATAGTGACCCTGCCTGAGATGCTGTGCCTCTGTGCCATCATAGTGACCCTGCCAGGAGACGCTGTGACTCTGCGCCATCAGAGTGACCCTGCCTGAGACGCTGTGCCTCTGTGCCATCATAGTGACCCTGCCTGAGATGCTCTGCCTCTGTGCCATCATAGTGACCCTGCCTGAGACGCTGTTCCTCTGTGCCATCATAGTGACCCTGCCTGGAGACGGTGTGCCTCTGTGCCCTCATAGTGACCCTTCCTAGAGATGGTGTGCCTCTGTGCCACCATAGTGACCCTGCCTGAGACGCTGTGCCTCTCTGCCATCATAGTGACCCTGCCTGGAGACGCTGTGCCTCTGTGCCATGATAGTGACCCTGCCTGAGACGCTCTGCCTCTGTGCCATGATAGTGACCCTGCCTGGAGACGCTGTGCCTCTGTGCCATCATAGTGACCCTGCCTGGAGACGCTGTGCCTCTGTGCCATCACAGTGACCCTGCCTGGAGACGCTGTGCCTCTGTGCCATCATAGTGACCCTGCCTGAGGCGCTGTGCCTCTGTGTCGTCATAGTGACCCTGCCTGGAGACGCTGTGCCTCTGTGCCGTCATAGTGACCCTGCCTGAGACGCTGTGCCTCTGTGACACCATAGTGAGCCTGCCTGAGACGCTGTGCCTCTGTGCCATCATAGTGACCCTGCCTGGAGACGCTGTGCCTCTGTGCCATCATAGTGACCCTGCCTGGAGACCTGTGCCTCTGTGCCATCATAGTGACCCTGCCTGAGACGCTGTGCCTCTGTGCCATCATAGTGACCCTGCCTGGAGACTCTGTTACTCTGTGCCATCATAGTGACCCTGCCTGGAGACGCTGTGCCTCTGTGCCATCATAGTGACCCTGCCTGGAGACTCTGTTACTCTGTGCCATCATAGTGACCCTGCCTGAGACGCTGTGCCTCTGTGCCGTCATAGTGACCCTGCCTGAGACGCTGTGCCTCTGTGCCATCATAGTTACCCTGCATGAGGCGCTGTGCCTCTGTGCCGTCATAGTGACCCTGCCTGAGACGTTGTGCCTCTGTGCCGTCATAGTGACCCTGCCTGAGACGCTGTGCCTCTGTGCCGTCATAGTGACCCTGCCTGGAGACGCTGTGCCTCTGTGCCATCATAGTAACCCTGCCTGAGACGCTGTGCCTCTGTGCCATGATAGTGACCCTGCCTAGAGACGCTGTGCCTCTGTGCCATCATAGTGACCCTGCCTGGAGACCCTGTGCCTCTGTGCCATCATAGTGACCCTGCCTGAGACGCTGTGCCTCTGTGCCATCATAGTGACCCTGCCTGGAGACTCTGTTACTCTGTGCCATCATAGTGACCCTGCCTGCAGACGCTGTGCCTCTGAGCCGTCATAGTGACCCTGCCTGAGACGCTGTGCCTCTGTGCCATCATAGTTACCCTGCATGAGGCGCTGTGCCTCTGTGCCGTCATAGTGACCCTGCCTGAGACGCTGTGCCTCTATGCCGTCATAGTGACCCTGCCTGAGACGCTGTGCCTCTGTGCCATCATAGTGTCCCTGCCTGAGACGCTGTGCCTCTGTGCCATCATAGTGACCCTGCCTGGAGACGCTGTGCCTCTGTGCCATCATAGTGACCCTGCCTGAGACGCTGTGCCTCTGTGCCATGATAGTGACCCTGCCTGGAGACGCTGTGCCTCTGTGCCATCATAGTGACCCTGCCTGGAGACGCTGTGCCTCTGTGCCATCACAGTGACCCTGCCTGGAGACGCTGTGCCTCTGTGCCATCATAGTGACCCTGCCTGAGGCGCTGTGCCTCTGTGTCGTCATAGTGACCCTGCCTGGAGACGCTGTGCCTCTGTGCCGTCATAGTGACCCTGCCTGAGACGCTGTGCCTCTGTGACACCATAGTGAGCCTGCCTGAGACGCTGTGCCTCTGTGCCATCATAGTGACCCTGCCTGGAGACGCTGTGCCTCTGTGCCATCATAGTGACCCTGCCTGGAGACCTGTGCCTCTGTGCCATCATAGTGACCCTGCCTGAGACGCTGTGCCTCTGTGCCATCATAGTGACCCTGCCTGGAGACTCTGTTACTCTGTGCCATCATAGTGACCCTGCCTGGAGACGCTGTGCCTCTGTGCCATCATAGTGACCCTGCCTGGAGACTCTGTTACTCTGTGCCATCATAGTGACCCTGCCTGAGACGCTGTGCCTCTGTGCCGTCATAGTGACCCTGCCTGAGACGCTGTGCCTCTGTGCCATCATAGTTACCCTGCATGAGGCGCTGTGCCTCTGTGCCGTCATAGTGACCCTGCCTGAGACGTTGTGCCTCTGTGCCGTCATAGTGACCCTGCCTGAGACGCTGTGCCTCTGTGCCGTCATAGTGACCCTGCCTGGAGACGCTGTGCCTCTGTGCCATCATAGTAACCCTGCCTGAGACGCTGTGCCTCTGTGCCATGATAGTGACCCTGCCTAGAGACGCTGTGCCTCTGTGCCATCATAGTGACCCTGCCTGGAGACCCTGTGCCTCTGTGCCATCATAGTGACCCTGCCTGAGACGCTGTGCCTCTGTGCCATCATAGTGACCCTGCCTGGAGACTCTGTTACTCTGTGCCATCATAGTGACCCTGCCTGGAGACGCTGTGCCTCTGAGCCGTCATAGTGACCCTGCCTGAGACGCTGTGCCTCTGTGCCATCATAGTTACCCTGCATGAGGCGCTGTGCCTCTGTGCCGTCATAGTGACCCTGCCTGAGACGCTGTGCCTCTGTGCCGTCATAGTGACCCTGCCTGAAACGCTGTGCCTCTGTGCCGTCATAGTGACCCTGCCTGAGACGCTGTGCCTCTGTGCCATCATAGTGACCCTGCCTGGAGACGCTGTGCCTCTGTGCCATCATAGTGACCCTGCCTGAGACGCTGTGCCTCTGTGCCATCATAGTGACCCTGCCTGAGATGCTGTGCCTCTGTACCATCATAGTGACCCTGCCTAGAGACGCTGTGCCTCTGTGCCATCATAGTGACCCTGCCTGGAGACGCTGTGCCTCTGTGCCATCATAGTGAGCCTGCCTGAGATGCTGTGCCTCTGTGCCATCGTAGTGACACTGCCTGAGACGCTCTGCCTCTGTGCCATCATAGTGACCCTGCCTGAGACGCTGTGCCTCTGTGCCATCATAGTGACCCTGACTGAGACGCTGTGCCTCTGTGCCATCATAGTGACCCTGCCTGAGACGCTGTGCCTCTGTGCCGTCATAGTGACCCTGCTTGAGACGCTGTGCCTCTGCACCATCATAGTGAGCCTGCTTGTGACGCTGTGCCGCTGTGCCATCATAGTGACCCTGCCCGGAGACCCTGTGCCTCTGTGCCATCATAGTGACCCTGCCGGAGACGCTGTGCCTCTGTGCCATCATAGTGACCCTGCCTGAGTCGCTGTGCCTCTGTGCCATCATAGTGACCCTGCCTGAGATGCTCTGCCTCTGTGCCATCATAGTGACAATGCCTGAGACGCTGTGCCTCTGTGCCATCATAGTGACCCTGCCTGAGACGCTGTTCCTCTGTGCCATCATAGTGACCCTGCCTGGAGACGCTGTTCCTCTGTGCCATCATAGTGACCCTGCCTGAGACGCTGTGCCTCTGTGCCATCATAGTGACCCTGCCTAGAGACCCTGTGCCTCTGTGCCATCATAGTGACAATGCCTGAGACGCTCTGCCTCTGTGCCATCATAGTGACCCTGCCTGGAGACGCTGTGCCTCTGTGCCATCATAGTGACCCTGCCTGAGATGCTGTGCCTCTGTGCCATCATAGTGTCCCTGCCTAGAGACGCTGTGCCTCTGTGCCATCATAGTGACCCTGCCTGGAGACGCTGTGCCTCTGTGCCATCATAGTGACCCTGCCTGAGACGCTGTGCCTCTGTACCATCATAGTGACCCTGCGTGGATACGCTGTGCCTCTGTGCCATCATAGTGACCCTGCCTGGAGACGCTGTGCCTCTGTGCCATCATAGTGACTCTGCCTGAGACGCTGTGCCTCTGTGCCATCATAGTGACCCTGCCTGAGACGCTGTGCCTCTGTGCCATCATAGTGACCCTGCCAGAGACGCTGTGCCTCTGTGCCATCATAGTGACCCTGCCTGAGACGCTGTGCTTCTGTGCCATCATAGTGACCCTGCCTGAGACGCTGTGCCTCTGTGCCATTATAGTGACCCTGCCTGGAGACGCTGTGCCTCTGTGCCATCATAGTGACCCTGCCTGAGATGCTCTGCCTCTGTGCCATCATAGTGACCCTGCCTGAGACGCTGTTCCTCTGTGCCATCATAGTGACCCTGCCTGGAGACGCTGTGCCTCTGTGCCCTCATAGTGACCCTGCCTAGAGATGGTGTGCCTCTGTGCCACCATAGTGACCCTGCCTGAGACGCTGTGCCTCTCTGCAATCATAGTGACCCTGCCTGGAGACGCTGTGCCTCTGTGCCATGATAGTGACCCTGCCTGAGACGCTCTGCCTCTGTGCCATGATAGTGACCCTGCCTGGAGACGCTGTGCCTCTGTGCCATCATAGTGACCCTGCCTGGAGACGCTGTGCCTCTGTGCCATCATAGTGACCCTGCCTGGAGACGCTGTGCCTCTGTGCCATCATAGTGACCCTGCCTGAGGCGCTGTGCCTCTGTGCCGTCATAGTGACCCTGCCTGGAGACGCTGTGCCTCTGTGCCGTCATAGTGACCCTGCCTGAGACGCTGTGCCTCTGTGACACCATAGTGACCCTGCCTGAGACGCTGTGCCTCTGTGCCATCATAGTGACCCTGCCTGGAGACGCTGTGCCTCTGTGCCATCATAGTGACCCTGCCTGGAGACCTGTGCCTCTGTGCCATCATAGTGACCCTGCCTGAGACGCTGTGCCTCTGTGCCATCATAGTGACCCTGCCTGGAGACTCTGTTACTCTGTGCCATCATAGTGACCCTGCCTGGAGACGCTGTGACTCTGCGCCATCATTGTGACCCTGCCTGAGACGCTGTGCCTCTGTGCCATCATAGTTACCCTGCATGAGGCGCTGTGCCTCTGTGCCGTCATAGTGACCCTGCCGGAGACGTTGTGCCTCTGTGCCGTCATAGTGACCCTGCCTGAGACGCTGTGCCTCTGTGCCGTCATAGTGACCCTGCCTGGAGACGCTGTGCCTCTGTGCCATCATAGTGACCCTGCCTGAGACGCTGTGCCTCTGTGCCATCATAGTGACCCTGCCTGGAGACGCTGTGCCTCTGTGCCATCATAGTGACCCTGCCTGGAGACCCTGTGCCTCTGTGCCATCATAGTGACCCTGACTGAGACGCTGTGCCTCTGTGCCATCATAGTGACCCTGCCTGGAGACTCTGTTACTCTGTGCCATCATAGTGACCCTGCCTGGAGACGCTGTGCCTCTGAGCCGTCATAGTGACCCTGCCTGAGACGCTGTGCCTCTGTGCCATCATAGTTACCCTGCATGAGGCGCTGTGCCTCTGTGCCGTCATAGTGACCCTGCCTGAGACGCTGTGCCTCTGTGCCGTCATAGTGACCCTGCCTGAGACGCTGTGCCTCTGTGCCGTCATAGTGACCCTGCTTGAGACGCTGTGCCTCTGCACCATCATAGTGAGCCTGCCTGTGACGCTGTGCCGCTGTGCCATCATAGTGACCCTGCCTGAGACCCTGTGCCTCTGTGCCATCATAGTGACCCTGCCGGAGACGCTGTGCCTCTGTGCCATCATAGTGACCCTGCCTGAGTCGCTGTGCCTCTGTGCCATCATAGTGACCCTGCCTGAGATGCTCTGCCTCTGTGCCATCATAGTGACAATGCCTGAGACGCTGTGCCTCTGTGCCATCATAGTGACCCTGCCTGAGACGCTGTTCCTCTGTGCCATCATAGTGACCCTGCCTGGAGACGCTGTGCCTCTGTGCCATCATAGTGACCCTGCCTGAGACGCTGTGCCTCTGTGCCATCATAGTGACCCTGCCTAGAGACCCTGTGCCTCTGTGCCATCATAGTGACAATGCCTGAGACGCTCTGCCTCTGTGCCATCATAGTGACCCTGCCTGGAGACGCTGTGCCTCTGTGCCATCATAGTGACCCTGCCTGAGATGCTGTGCCTCTGTGCCATCATAGTGACCCTGCCTAGAGACGCTGTGCATCTGTGCCATCATAGTGACCCTGCCTGGAGACGCTGTGCCTCTGTGCCATCATAGTGACCCTGCCTGAGACGCTGTGCCTCTGTGCCATCATAGTGACCCTGCCTAGAGACCCTGTGCCTCTGTGCCATCATAGTGACAATGCCTGAGACGCTCTGCCTCTGTGCCATCATAGTGACCCTGCCTGGAGACGCTGTGCCTCTGTGCCATCATAGTGACCCTGCCTGAGATGCTGTGCCTCTGTGCCATCATAGTGACCCTGCCTAGAGACGCTGTGCCTCTGTGCCATCATAGTGACCCTGCCTGGAGACGCTGTGCCTCTGTGCCATCATAGTGACCCTGCCTGAGACGCTCTGCCTCTGTGCCATCATAGTGACCATGCCTGAGACGCTGTGCCTCTGTGCCATCATAGTGACCCTGCCTGAAGACTCTGTGCCTCTGTGCCATCATAGTGACCCTGCCTGGAGACGCTGTGCCTCTGTGCCATCATAGTGACCCTGCCTGAGACGCTGTGCCTCTGTGCCATCATAGTGACCCTGCCGGAGACGCTGTGCCTCTGTACCATCATAGTGACCCTGCGTGGATACGCTGTGCCTCTATGCCATCATAGTGACCCTGCCTGGAGACGCTGTGCCTCTGTGCCATCATAGTGACCCTGCCTGAGACGCTGTGCCTCTGTGCCATCATAGTGACCCTGCCTGGAGACGCTGTGCCTCTGTGCCATCATAGTGACCCTGCCTGGAGACCCTGTGCCTCTGTGCCATCATAGTGACCCTGACTGAGACGCTGTGCCTCTGTGCCATCATAGTGACCCTGCCTGGAGACTCTGTTACTCTGTGCCATCATAGTGACCCTGCCTGGAGACGCTGTGCCTCTGAGCCGTCATAGTGACCCTGCCTGAGACGCTGTGCCTCTGTGCCATCATAGTTACCCTGCATGAGGCGCTGTGCCTCTGTGCCGTCATAGTGACCCTGCCTGAGACGCTGTGCCTCTGTGCCGTCATAGTGACCCTGCCTGAGACGCTGTGCCTCTGTGCCGTCATAGTGACCCTGCTTGAGACGCTGTGCCTCTGCACCATCATAGTGAGCCTGCCTGTGACGCTGTGCCGCTGTGCCATCATAGTGACCCTGCCTGAGACCCTGTGCCTCTGTGCCATCATAGTGACCCTGCCGGAGACGCTGTGCCTCTGTGCCATCATAGTGACCCTGCCTGAGTCGCTGTGCCTCTGTGCCATCATAGTGACCCTGCCTGAGATGCTCTGCCTCTGTGCCATCATAGTGACAATGCCTGAGACGCTGTGCCTCTGTGCCATCATAGTGACCCTGCCTGAGACGCTGTTCCTCTGTGCCATCATAGTGACCCTGCCTGGAGACGCTGTGCCTCTGTGCCATCATAGTGACCCTGCCTGAGACGCTGTGCCTCTGTGCCATCATAGTGACCCTGCCTAGAGACCCTGTGCCTCTGTGCCATCATAGTGACAATGCCTGAGACGCTCTGCCTCTGTGCCATCATAGTGACCCTGCCTGGAGACGCTGTGCCTCTGTGCCATCATAGTGACCCTGCCTGAGATGCTGTGCCTCTGTGCCATCATAGTGACCCTGCCTAGAGACGCTGTGCATCTGTGCCATCATAGTGACCCTGCCTGGAGACGCTGTGCCTCTGTGCCATCATAGTGACCCTGCCTGAGACGCTGTGCCTCTGTGCCATCATAGTGACCCTGCCTAGAGACCCTGTGCCTCTGTGCCATCATAGTGACAATGCCTGAGACGCTCTGCCTCTGTGCCATCATAGTGACCCTGCCTGGAGACGCTGTGCCTCTGTGCCATCATAGTGACCCTGCCTGAGATGCTGTGCCTCTGTGCCATCATAGTGACCCTGCCTAGAGACGCTGTGCCTCTGTGCCATCATAGTGACCCTGCCTGGAGACGCTGTGCCTCTGTGCCATCATAGTGACCCTGCCTGAGACGCTCTGCCTCTGTGCCATCATAGTGACCATGCCTGAGACGCTGTGCCTCTGTGCCATCATAGTGACCCTGCCTGAAGACTCTGTGCCTCTGTGCCATCATAGTGACCCTGCCTGGAGACGCTGTGCCTCTGTGCCATCATAGTGACCCTGCCTGAGACGCTGTGCCTCTGTGCCATCATAGTGACCCTGCCGGAGACGCTGTGCCTCTGTACCATCATAGTGACCCTGCGTGGATACGCTGTGCCTCTATGCCATCATAGTGACCCTGCCTGGAGACGCTGTGCCTCTGTGCCATCATAGTGACCCTGCCTGAGACGCTGTGCCTCTGTGCCATCATAGTGACCCTGCCTGAGACGCTGTGCCTCTGTGCCATCATAGTGACCCTGCCAGAGACGCTGTGCCTCTGTGCCATCATAGTGACCCTGCCTGAGACGCTGTGCTTCTTTGCCATCATAGTGACCCTGCCTGAGACGCTGTACCTCTGTGCCATTATAGTGACCCTGCCTGGAGACGCTGTGCCTCTGTGCCATCATAGTGACCCTGCCTGAGACGCTGTGCCTCTGCACCATCATAGTGAGCCTGCCTGTGACGCTGTGCCGCTGTGCCATCATAGTGACCCTGCCCGGAGACCCTGTGCCTCTGTGCCATCATAGTGACCCTGCCGGAGACGCTGTGCCTCTGTGCCATCATAGTGACCCTGCCTGAGTCGCTGTGCCTCTGTGCCATCATAGGGACCCTGCCTGAGATGCTCTGCCTCTGTGCCATCATAGTGACAATGCCTGAGACGCTGTGCCTCTGTGCCATCATAGTGACCCTGCCTGAGACGCTGTTCCTCTGTGCCATCATAGTGACCCTGCCTGGAGACGCTGTGCCTCTGTGCCATCATAGTGACCCTGCCTGAGACGCTGTGCCTCTGTGCCATCATAGTGACCCTGCCTAGAGACCCTGTGCCTCTGTGCCATCATAGTGACAATGCCTGAGACGCTCTGCCTCTGTGCCATCATAGTGACCCTGCCTGGAGACGCTGTGCCTCTGTGCCATCATAGTGACCCTGCCTGAGATGCTGTGCCTCTGTGCCATCATAGTGACCCTGCCTAGAGACGCTGTGCCTCTGTGCCATCATAGTGACCCTGCCTGGAGACGCTGTGCCTCTGTGCCATCATAGTGACCCTGCCTGAGACGCTGTGCCTCTGTGCCATCATAGTGACCCTGCCTAGAGACCCTGTGCCTCTGTGCCATCATAGTGACAATGCCTGAGACGCTCTGCCTCTGTGCCATCATAGTGACCCTGCCTGGAGACGCTGTGCCTCTGTGCCATCATAGTGACCCTGCCTGAGATGCTGTGCCTCTGTGCCATCATAGTGACCCTGCCTGAGACGCTGTGCCTCTGTGCCATCATAGTGACCCTGCCGGAGACGCTGTGCCTCTGTACCATCATAGTGACCCTGCGTGGATACGCTGTGCCTCTATGCCATCATAGTGACCCTGCCTGGAGACGCTGTGCCTCTGTGCCATCATAGTGACCCTGCCTGAGACGCTGTGCCTCTGTGCCATCATAGTGACCCTGCCTGAGACGCTGTGCCTCTGTGCCATCATAGTGACCCTGCCAGAGACGCTGTGCCTCTGTGCCATCATAGTGACCCTGCCTGAGACGCTGTGCTTCTTTGCCATCATAGTGACCCTGCCTGAGACGCTGTACCTCTGTGCCATTATAGTGACCCTGCCTGGAGACGCTGTGCCTCTGTGCCATCATAGTGACCCTGCCTGAGACGCTGTGCCTCTGCACCATCATAGTGAGCCTGCCTGTGACGCTGTGCCGCTGTGCCATCATAGTGACCCTGCCCGGAGACCCTGTGCCTCTGTGCCATCATAGTGACCCTGCCGGAGACGCTGTGCCTCTGTGCCATCATAGTGACCCTGCCTGAGTCGCTGTGCCTCTGTGCCATCATAGGGACCCTGCCTGAGATGCTCTGCCTCTGTGCCATCATAGTGACAATGCCTGAGACGCTGTGCCTCTGTGCCATCATAGTGACCCTGCCTGAGACGCTGTTCCTCTGTGCCATCATAGTGACCCTGCCTGGAGACGCTGTGCCTCTGTGCCATCATAGTGACCCTGCCTGAGACGCTGTGCCTCTGTGCCATCATAGTGACCCTGCCTAGAGACCCTGTGCCTCTGTGCCATCATAGTGACAATGCCTGAGACGCTCTGCCTCTGTGCCATCATAGTGACCCTGCCTGGAGACGCTGTGCCTCTGTGCCATCATAGTGACCCTGCCTGAGATGCTGTGCCTCTGTGCCATCATAGTGACCCTGCCTAGAGACGCTGTGCCTCTGTGCCATCATAGTGACCCTGCCTGGAGACGCTGTGCCTCTGTGCCATCATAGTGACCCTGCCTGAGACGCTGTGCCTCTGTGCCATCATAGTGACCCTGCCTAGAGACCCTGTGCCTCTGTGCCATCATAGTGACAATGCCTGAGACGCTCTGCCTCTGTGCCATCATAGTGACCCTGCCTGGAGACGCTGTGCCTCTGTGCCATCATAGTGACCCTGCCTGAGATGCTGTGCCTCTGTGCCATCATAGTGACCCTGCCTAGAGACGCTGTGCCTCTGTGCCATCATAGTGACCCTGCCTGGAGACGCTGTGCCTCTGTGCCATCATAGTGACCCTGCCTGAGACGCTCTGCCTCTGTGCCATCATAGTGACCCTGCCTGAGACGCTGTGCCTCTGTGCCGCCATAGTGACCCTGCCTGGAAACGCTGTGCCTCTGTGCCATCATAGTGACCCTGCCTGAAGACTCTGTGCCTCTGTGCCATCATAGTGACCCTGCCTGGAGACGCTGTGCCTCTGTGCCATCATAGTGACCCTGCCTGAGACGCTGTGCCTCTGTGCCATCATAGTGACCCTGCCGGAGACGCTGTGCCTCTGTACCATCATAGTGACCCTGCGTGGATACGCTGTGCCTCTGTGCCATCATAGTGACCCTGCCTGGAGACGCTGTGCCTCTGTGCCATCATAGTGACCCTGCCTGAGACGCTGTGCCTCTGTGCCATCATAGTGACCCTGCCAGAGACGCTGTGCCTCTGTGCCATCATAGTGACCCTGCCTGAGACGCTGTGCTTCTGTGCCATCATAGTGACCCTGCCTGAGACGCTGTGCCTCTGTGCCATCATAGTGAGCCTGCCTGGAGACGCTGTGCCTCTGTGCCATCATAGTGACCCTGCCTGACGCGCTGTGCCTCTGTGCCATCATAGTGACGCTGCCTGAGACGCTGTGCCTCTGTGCCATCAGAGTGACCCTGCCTGAGACGCTGTGCCTCTGTGCCATCATAGTGACCCTGCCTGAGACGCTGTGCCTCTGTGCCATCATAGTGTCCCTGCCTGGAGACGCTGTGCCTCTGTGCAATCATAGTGACCCTGCCTGGAAACGCTGTGCCTCTGTGCCATCATAGTGACCCTGCCTGAGACGCTGTGCCTCTGTGCCATCATAGTGACCCTGCCTGGAGACGCTGTGCCTCTGTGCCATCATAGTGACCCTGCCTGAGACGCTGTGCCTCTGTGCCATCATAGTGACCCTGCCTAGAGACGCTGTGCCTCTGTGCCATCATAGTGACCCTGCCTGGAGACGCTGTGCCTCTGTGCCATCATAGTGACCCTGCCTGAGACGCTGTGCCTCTGTGCCATCATAGTGACCCTGCCTGAGATGCTGTGCCTCTGTGCCATCATAGTGACCCTGCCAGGAGACGCTGTGCCTCTGCGCCATCAGAGTGACCCTGCCTGAGACGCTGTGCCTCTGTGCCATCATAGTGACCCTGCCTGAGATGCTCTGCCTCTGTGCCATCATAGTGACCCTGCCTGAGACGCTGTGCCTCTGTGCCATCATAGTGACCCTGCCTCAGACGCTGCGCTTCTGTGGCATCATAGTGAGCCTGCCTGAGACGCTGTGCCTCTGTGCCATCATAGTGACCCTGCCTGAGACGCTGTGCCTCTGTGCCATCATATTGACCCTGCCTGGAGACCCTGTGCCTCTGTGCCATCATAGTGACTCTGCCTGAAGACGCTGTGCCTCTGTGCCATCATAGTGACCCTGCCTGAAGACGCTGTGCCTCTGTGCCATCATAGTGACCCTGCCGGAGACACTGTGCCTCTGTGCCATCATAGTGACCCTGCCAGAGACGATGTGCTTCTGTGCCATCATAGTGACTCTGCCTGAGACGCTGTGCCTCTGTGCCATCATAGTGAGCCTGCCTGAGACGCTATGCCTCTGTGCCATCATAGTGACCCTGCCGGAGACGCTGTGCCTCTGTGCCATCATAGTGACCCTGCCTGAGATGCAGTGCCTCTGTGCCATCATAGTGACCCTGCCTGGAGACGCTGTGCCTCTGTGCCATCATAGTGACCCTGCCTGAGATGCTGTGCCTCTGTGCCATCATAGTGACCCTGCCGGAGACGCTGTGCCTCTGTGCCATCATAGTGACCCTACCTGAGACGCTGTGCCTCTGTGCCATCATAGTGACCCTGCCTGGAGACGCTGTGCCTCTGTGCCATCATAGTGACCCTGCCTGAGACGCTGTGCCTCTGTGCCATCATAGTGACCCTGCCTGAGACGCTGTGCCTCTGTGCCATCATAGTGACCCTGCCTGAGATGCTCTGCCTCTGTGCCATCATAGTGACCCTGCCTGAAACGCTGTTCCTCTGTGCTGTCATAGTGACCCTGCCTGAGACGCTGTGCCTCTGTGCCATCATAGTGACCCTGCCTGGAGACGCTGTGCCTCTGTGCCATCATAGTGACCCTGCCGGAGACGCTCTGCCTCTGTGCCATCATAGTGACCCTGCCTGAGACGCTGTGCCTCTGTGCCATCATAGAGACCCTGCCTGAGATGCTGTGCCTCTGTGCCATCATAGTGACCCTGCCTGAGATGCTGTGCCTCTGTGCCATCATAGTGACCCTGCCTGGAGACGTTGTGCCTCTGTGCCATCATAGTGACCCTGCCTGGAGACGCTGTGCCTCTGTGCCACCATAGTGACCCTGCCTGAAGACGCTGTGCCTCTGTGTCATCATAGTGACCCTGCCGGAGACGCTGTGCCTCTGTGCCATCATAGTGACCCTGCCGGAGACGCTGTGCCTCTGTGCCATCATAGTGACCCTGCCGGAGACGCTGTGCCTCTGTGCCATCATAGTGACCCTGCCTGAGACAATGTGCCTCTGTGCCATCATAGTGACCCTGCCTGACACGCTGTGCCTCTGTGCTGTCATAGTGACCCTGCCTGAGACGCTGTGCCTCTGTGCCATCATAGTGACCCTGCCTGGAGACGCTGTGCCTCTGTGCCATCATAGTGACCCTACCGGAGACGCTGTGCCTCTGTGCCATCGTAGTGACCCTGCCGGAGACGCTGTGCCTCTGTGCCATCATAGTGACCCTGCCTGAGACGCTGTGCCTCTGTGCCATCATAGTTACCCAGCCTGAGATGCTGTGCCTCTGTGCCGTCATAGTGACCCTGCCTGGAGACGTTGTGCCTCTGTGCCATCATAGTGACCCTGCCGGAGACGCTGTGCCTCTGTGCCATCATAGTGACCCTGCCTGAGACACTGTGCCTCTGTGCCATCATAGTGAACCTGCGTGGAGACGCTGTGCCTCTGTGCCATCATAGTGACCCTGCCTGAGATGCTGTGCCTCTGTGCCATCATAGTGACCCTGCCTGGAGACGCTGTGCCTCTGTGCCATCATAGTGACCCTGCCTGAGATGCTGTGCCTCTGTGCCATCATAGTGACTCTGCCTGAGACGCTGTGCCTCTGTGCCATCATAGTGAGCCTGCCTGAGACGCTGTGCCTCTGTGCCATCATAGTGACCCTGCCTGAGACGCTATGCCTCTGTGCCATCATAGTGACCCTGCCTGAGACGCTGTGCCTCTGTGCCATCATAGTGACCCTGCCTGAGATGCTGTGCCTCTGTGCCATCATAGTGACCCTGACTGGAGACGCTGTGCCTCTGTGCCATCATAGTGAGCCTGCCTGAGACGCTGTGCCTCTGTGCCATCATAGTGACCCTGCCTGAGACGCTATGCCTCTGTGCCATCATAGTGACCCTGCCTGAGACGCTGTGCCTCTGTGCCATCATAGTGACCCTGCCTGAGATGCTGTGCCTCTGTGCCATCATAGTGACCCTGACTGGAGACGCTGTGCCTCTGTGCCATCATAGTGACCCTGCCTGAGACGCTGTGCCTCTGTGCCATCATCGTGACCCTGCCTGAGACGCTGTGCCTCTGTGCCATCATAGTGACCCTACCTGAGACGCTGTGCCTCTGTGACATCATAGTGACCCTGCCTGGAGACGCTGTGCCTCTGTGCCATCATAGTGACCCTGCCTGAGACGCTGTGCCTCTGTGCCATCATAGTGACCCTGCCTGAGATGCTCTGCCTCTGTGCCATCATAGTTACCCTGCCTGAGACGCTGTGCCTCTGTGCCGTCATAGTGACCCTGCCTGAGACGCTGTGCCTCTGTGCCATCATAGTGATGCTGCCTGGAGACGCTGTGCCTCTGTGCCATCATAGTGACCCTACCGGAGACGCTGTGCCTCTGTGCCATCATAGTGACCCTGCCGGAGACGCTCTGACTCTGTGCCATCATAGTGACCCTGCCTGGAGACGCTGTTCCTCTGTGCCATCATAGTGACCCTGCCTGAGACGCTGTGCCTCTGTGCCATCATAGAGACCCAGCCTGAGATGCTGTGATTCTGTGCCATCATAGTGACCCTGCCGGAGACGCTGTGCCTCTGTGCCATCATAGTGACCCTGCCTGGAGACGCTATGCCTCTGTGCCATCATAGTGACCCTGCCGGAGACGCTGTGCCTCTGTACCATCATAGTGACCCTGCCTGAGACGCTGTGCCTCTGTGCCATCATAGTGACCCTGCCTGAGATGCTGTGCCTCTGTGCCATCATAGTGACCCTGCCTGGATACGCTGTGACTCTGCGCCATCAGAGTGACCCAGCCTGAGTCAATGTGCCTCTGTGCCATCATAGTGACCCTGCCTGAGACGCTGTGCCTCTGTGCTGTCATAGTGACCCTGCCTGAGACGCTGTGCCTCTGTGCCATCATAGTGACCCTGCCTGGAGACGCTGTGCCTCTGTGCCATCATAGTGACCCTACCGGAGACGCTGTGCCTCTGTGCCATCATAGTGACCCAGCCTGACATGCTGTGCCTCTGTGCCATCATAGTGACCCTGCCTGGAGACGTTGTGCCTCTGTGCCATCATAGTGACCCTGCCTGGAGACGCTGTGCCTCTGTGCCATCATAGTGACCCTGCCTGGAGACGCTGTGCCTCTGTGCCATCATAATGACCCTGCCAGAGATGCTGTGCCTCGGTGCTATCATAGTGACCCTGCGTGGATACGCTGTTCCTCTGTGCCATCATAGTGACCCTGCCTGAGACGCTGTGCCTCTGTGCCATCATAGTGACCCTGCCTGAGACGCTGTGCCTCTGTGCCATCATAGTGACCCTGCCGGAGACGCTGTGCCTCTGTGCCATCATAGTGACCCTGCCGGAGACGCTGTGCCTCTGTGCCATCATAGTGAACCTGCGTGGAGACGCTCTGCCTCTGTGCCATCATAGTGACCCTGCCTGGAGACGCTGTGCCTCTGTGCCATCATAGTGACCCTGCCGGAGACGCTGTGCCTCTCTGCCATCATAGTGACCCTGCATGGATACGCTGTTCCTCTGTGCCATCATAGTGACCCTGCCTGAGACGCTGTGCCTCTGTCCCATCATAGTGACCCAGCCTGAGATGCTGTGCCTCTGTGCCATCAGAGTGACCCTGCCTGAGACGCTGTGCCTCTGTCCCATCATAGTGACCCTGCCTGAGAAGCTGTGCCTCTGTGCCGTCATGGTGACCCTGCCTGAGACGCTGTGCCTCTGTGCCATCATAGTGACCCTGCCTGAGATGCTGTGCCTCTGTGCCGTCATAGTGACCCTGCCTGGAGACGCTGTGCCTCTGTGCCATCATAGTGACCCTGCCTGAGACGCTGTGCCTCTGTGCCATCATAGTGACCCTGCCTGAGACGCTGTGCGTCTGTGCCGCCATAGTGACCCTGCCTGAGACGCTGTGCCTCTGTGCCATCATAGTGACCCTGCCTTAGACGCTGTGCCTCTGTGCCATCATAGTGAGCCTGCCTGAGACGCTGTGCCTCTGTGCCATCATAGTGACCCGGCCTGAGATGCTGTGATTCTGTGCCATCATAGTGATGCTGCCTGTAGACGCTGTGCCTCTGTGCCATCATATTGACCCTGCCTGGATACGCTGTGCCTCTGTGCCGTCATAGTGACCCTGCCTGAGACGCTGTGCCTCTGTGCCGTCATAGTGACCCTGCCTGGAGACACTGTGCCTCTGTGCCATTATAGTGACCCTGCTGGAGACGCTGTGCCTCTGTGCCATCATAGTGACCCTGCGTAGAGACGCTGTTCCTCTGTGCCATCATAGTGACCCTGCCTGAGACGCTGTGCCTCTGTGCCATCATAGTGACCCTGCCTGAGATGCTGTGCCTCTGTTCCATCATAGAGACACTGCATGGAGACGCTGTTCCTCTGTGCCATCATAGTGACCCTGCCTGAGACGCTGTGCCTCTGTGCCATCAGAGTGACCCTGCCTGGAGACGTTGTGCCTCTGTGCCATCATAGTGACCCTGCCTGGAGACGCTGTGCCTCTGTGCCATCATAGTGACCCTGCCTGAGACGCTGTGCCTCTGTGCCATCATAGTGACCCTGCCTGAGACGCTGTGCCTCTGTGCCATCATAGTGACCCTGCCAGAGACGCTGTGCCTCTGTGCTATCATAGTGACCCTGCGTGGAGACGCTGTTCCTCTGTGCCATCATAGTGACCCTGCCTGAGACGCTGTTCCTCTGTGCCATCATAGTGACCCCCTGAGACGCTGTGCCTCTGTGCCATCATAGTGACCCTGCCGGAGACGCTGTGCCTCTGTGCTATCATAGTGACCCTGCGTGGAGACGCTGTTCCTCTGTGCCATCATAGTGACCCTGCCTGAGACGCTGTGCCTCTGTGCCATCATAGTGACCCTGCCTAGAGACGCTGTGCCTCTGTGCCATCATAGTGACCCTGCCTGGAGACGCTGTGCCTCTGTGCCATCATAGTGACCCTGCCTGGAGACGCTCTGCCTCTGTGCCATCATAGTGACCCTGCCGGAGACGCTGTGCCTCTGTGCTATCATAGTGACCCTGCATGGAGACGCTGTGCCTCTGTGCCATCATAGTGAGCCTGCCTGAGACGCTGTGCCCCTGTGCCATCATAGTGACCCTGCCTGAGATGCTGTGCCTCTGTGCCATCATAGTGACCCTGCATGGAGACGCTGTTCCTCTGTGCCATCATAGTGACCCTGCCTGAGACGCTGTGCCTCTGTGCCATCATAGTGACCCTGCCTGAGATGCTGTGCCTCTGTGCCATCATAGTTACCCTGCCTAGAGACGCTGTGCCTCTGTGCCATCATAGTGACCCTGCCTGGAGACGCAGTGCCTCTGTGCCATCATAGTGACCCTGCCTGAGACGCTGTGCCTCTGTGCCATCATAGTGACCCTGCCTGAGACGCTGTGCCTCTGTGCCATCATTGTGACCCTGCCTGGAGACGCTGTGCCTCTGTGCAATCATAGTGACCCTGCCTGAGACGCTGTGCCTCTGTGCCATCATAGTGACTCTGCCTGGAGACGCTGTGCCTCTGTGCCATCATAGTGACCCTGCCTGAGACGCTGTGATTCTGTGCCGTCATAGTGACCCTGCCTGAGACCCTGTGCCTCTGTGCCATCATAGTGACCCTGCCTGAGAAGCTGTGCCTCTGTGCCGTCAGGGTGACCCTGCCTGAGACGCTGTGCCTCTGTGCCATCATAGTGACCCGGCCTGAGATGCTGTGATTCTGTGCCATCATAGTGATCCTGCCTGGAGACGCTGTGCCTCTGTGCCATCATAGTGACCCTGCCTGGAGACGCTCTGCCTCTGTGCCATCATAGTGACCCTGCGTGGAGACGCTGTGCCTCTGTGCCATCATAGTGACCCTGCCTGAGACGCTGTGCCTCTGTGCCATCATAGTGACCCTGCCTGAGACACTGTGCCTCTGTGCCATCATAGTGACCCGGCCTGAGACGCTGTGCCTCTGTGCCATCATAGTGACCCTGCGTGGAGACGCTGTGCCTCTGTGCCATCATAGTGACCCTGCCTGGAAACGCTGTGCCTCTGTGCCATCATAGTGACCCTGCCTGAGATGCTGTGCCTCTGTGCCGTCATAGTGACCCTGCCTGAGATGCTGTGCCTCTGTGCCGTCATAGTGACCCTGCCTGAGACGCTGTGCCTCTGTGCCATCATAGTGACCCTGCCTGAGAAGCTGTGCCTCTGTGCCGTCATGGTGACCCTGCCTGAGACGCTGTGCCTCTGTGCCATCATAGTGACCCTGCCTAAGATGCTGTGCCTCTGTGCCGTCATAGTGACCCTGCCTGGAGACGCTGTGCCTCTGTGCCATCATAGTGACCCTGCCTGAGACGCTGTGCCTCTGTGCCATCATAGTGACCCTGCCTGGAGACGCTCTGCCTCTGTGCCATCATAGTGACCCTGCCGGAGACGCTGTGCCTCTGTGCTATCATAGTGACCCTGCGTGGAGACGCTGTGCCTCTGTGCCATCATAGTGACCCTGCCTGAGACGCTGTGCCCCTGTGACGTCATAGTGACCCTGCCGGAGACGCTGTGCCTCTGTGCCGTCATAGTGACCCTGCATGGAGACGCTGTTCCTCTGTGCCATCATAGTGACCCTGCCTGAGACGCTGTGCCTCTGTGCCATCATAGTGACCCTGCCTGAGATGCTGTGCCTCTGTGCCATCATAGTTACCCTGGCTAGAGACGCTGTACCTCTGTGCCATCATAGTGACCCTGCCTGGAGACGCGGTGCCTCTGTGCCATCATAGTGACCCTGCCTGAGACGCTGTGCCTCTGTGCCATCATAGTGACCCTGCCTGAGACGCTGTGCCTCTGTGCCATCATAGTGACCCTGCCTGGAGACGCTGTGCCTCTGTGCAATCATAGTGACCCTGCCTGAGACGCTGTGCCTCTGTGCCATCATAGTGACTCTGCCTGGAGACGCTGTGCCTCTGTGCCATCATAGTGACCCTGCCTGAGACGCTGTGCCTCTGTGCCATCATAGTGACCCTGCCTGGAGACGCTGTGATTCTGTGCCATCATAGTGATCCTGCCTGGAGACGCTGTGCCTCTGTGCCATCATAGTGCCCCTGCGTGGAGACGCTGTGCCTCTGTGCCATCATAGTGACCCTGCGTGGAGACGCTGTGCCTCTGTGCCATCATAGTGACCCTGCCTGGAAACGCTGTGCCTCTGTGCCATCATAGTGACCCTGCCTGAGATGCTGTGCCTCTGTGCCGTCATAGTGACCTGCCTGAGACCCTGTGCCTCTGTGCCATCATAGTGACCCTGCCTGAGACGCTGTGCCTCTGTGCCGTCATGGTGACCCTGCCTGAGACGCTGTGCCTCTGTGCCATCATAGTGACCCTGCCTGAGATGCTGTGCCTCTGTGCCGTCATAGTGACCCTGCCTGGAGACGCTGTGCCTCTGTGCCATCATAGTGACCCTGCCTGGAGACGCTGTGCCTCTGTGCCATCATAGTGACCCTGCCTGAGACGCTGTGCCTCTGTGCCGCCATAGTGACCCTGCCTGAGACGCTGTGCCTCTGTGCCACCATAGTGACCCTGCCTTAGACGCTGTGCCTCTGTGCCATCATAGTGAGCCTGCCTGAGACGCTGTGCCTCTGTGCCACCATAGTGACCCGGCCTGAGATGCTGTGATTCTCTGCCATCATAGTGATCCTGCCTGTAGACGCTGTGCCTCTGTGCCATCATAGTGACCCTGCCTGGAGACGCTCTGCCTCTGTGCCATCATAGTGCCCCTGCGTGGAGACGCTGTGCCTCTGTGCCATCATAGTGATCCTGCCTGTAGACGCTGTGCCTCTGTGCCATCATAGTGACCCTGCCTGGAGACGCTCTGCCTCTGTGCCATCATAGTGCCCCTGCGTGGAGACGCTGTGCCTCTGTGCCATCATAGTGACCCTGCCTGAGACGCTGTGCCTCTGTGCCATCATAGTGACCCTGCCTGAGACGCTGTGCCTCTGTGCCATCATAGTGACCCTGCCTGAGACGCTGTGCCTCTGTGCCATCATAGTGACCCTGCCTGGAAACGCTGTGCCTCTGTGCCATCATAGTGACCCTGCCTGAGATGCTGTGCCTCTGTGCCGTCATAGTGACCCTGCCTGAGACCCTGTGCCTCTGTGCCATCATAGTGACCCTGCCTGAGAAGCTGTGCCTCTGTGCCGTCATGGTGACCCTGCCTGAGACGCTGTGCCTCTGTGCCATCATAGTGACCCTGCCTTAGACGCTGTGCCTCTGTGCCATCATAGTGAGCCTGCCTGAGACGCTGTGCCTCTGTGCCATCATAGTGACCCGGCCTGAGATGCTGTGATTCTGTGCCATCATAGTGATGCTGCCTGTAGACGCTGTGCCTCTGTGCCATCATATTGACCCTGCCTGGATACGCTGTGCCTCTGTGCCGTCATAGTGACCCTGCCTGAGACGCTGTGCCTCTGTGCCGTCATAGTGACCCTGCCTGGAGACACTGTGCCTCTGTGCCATTATAGTGACCCTGCTGGAGACGCTGTGCCTCTGTGCCATCATAGTCACCCTGCGTAGAGACGCTGTTCCTCTGTGCCATCATAGTGACCCTGCCTGAGACGCTGTGCCTCTGTGCCATCATAGTGACCCTGCCTGAGATGCTGTGCCTCTGTTCCATCATAGAGACACTGCATGGAGACGCTGTTCCTCTGTGCCATCATAGTGACCCTGCCTGAGACGCTGTGCCTCTGTGCCATCAGAGTGACCCTGCCTGGAGACGTTGTGCCTCTGTGCCATCATAGTGACCCTGCCTGGAGACGCTGTGCCTCTGTGCCATCATAGTGACCCTGCCTGAGACGCTGTGCCTCTGTGCCATCATAGTGACCCTGCCTGAGACGCTGTGCCTCTGTGCCATCATAGTGACCCTGCCAGAGACGCTGTGCCTCTGTGCTATCATAGTGACCCTGCGTGGAGATGCTGTTCCTCTGTGCCATCATAGTGACCCTGCCTGAGACGCTGTTCCTCTGTGCCATCATAGTGACCCCCTGAGACGCTGTGCCTCTGTGCCATCATAGTGACCCTGCCGGAGACGCTGTGCCTCTGCGCTATCATAGTGACCCTGCGTGGAGACGCTGTTCCTCTGTGCCATCATAGTGACCCTGCCTGAGACGCTGTGCCTCTGTGCCATCATAGTGACCCTGCCTAGAGACGCTGTGCGTCTGTGCCATCATAGTGACCCTGCCTGGAGACGCTGTGCCTCTGTGCCATCATAGTGACCCTGCCTGGAGACGCTCTGCCTCTGTGCCATCATAGTGACCCTGCCGGAGACGCTGTGCCTCTGTGCTATCATAGTGACCCTGCATGGAGACGCTGTGCCTCTGTGCCATCATAGTGAGCCTGCCTGAGACGCTGTGCCCCTGTGCCATCATAGTGACCCTGCCTGAGATGCTGTGCCTCTGTGCCATCATAGTGACCCTGCATGGAGACGCTGTTCCTCTGTGCCATCATAGTGACCCTGCCTGAGACGCTGTGCCTCTGTGCCATCATAGTGACCCTGCCTGAGATGCTGTGCCTCTGTGCCATCATAGTTACCCTGCCTAGAGACGCTGTGCCTCTGTGCCATCATAGTGACCCTGCCTGGAGACGCAGTGCCTCTGTGCCATCATAGTGACCCTGCCTGAGACGCTGTGCCTCTGTGCCATCATAGTGACCCTGCCTGAGACGCTGTGCCTCTGTGCCATCATAGTGACCCTGCCTGGAGACGCTGTGCCTCTGTGCAATCATAGTGACCCTGCCTGAGACGCTGTGCCTCTGTGCCATCATACTGACTCTGCCTGGAGACGCTGTGCCTCTGTGCCATCATAGTGACCCTGCCTGAGACGCTGTGATTCTGTGCCGTCATAGTGACCCTGCCTGAGACCCTGTGCCTCTGTGCCATCATAGTGACCCTGCCTGAGAAGCTGTGCCTCTGTGCCGTCATGGTGACCCTGCCTGAGACGCTGTGCCTCTGTGCCATCATAGTGACCCGGCCTGAGATGCTGTGATTCTGTGCCATCATAGTGATCCTGCCTGGAGACGCTGTGCCTCTGTGCCATCATAGTGACCCTGCCTGGAGACGCTCTGCCTCTGTGCCATCATAGTGACCCTGCGTGGAGACGCTGTGCCTCTGTGCCATCATAGTGACCCTGCCTGAGACGCTGTGCCTCTGTGCCATCATAGTGACCCTGCCTGAGACACTGTGCCTCTGTGCCATCATAGTGACCCTGCCTGAGACGCTGTGCCTCTGTGCCATCATAGTGACCCTGCGTGGAGACGCTGTGCCTCTGTGCCATCATAGTGACCCTGCCTGGAAACGCTGTGCCTCTGTGCCATCATAGTGACCCTGCCTGAGATGCTGTGCCTCTGTGCCGTCATAGTGACCCTGCCTGAGATGCTGTGCCTCTGTGCCGTCATAGTGACCCTGCCTGAGACGCTGTGCCTCTGTGCCATCATAGTGACCCTGCCTGAGAAGCTGTGCCTCTGTGCCGTCATGGTGACCCTGCCTGAGACGCTGTGCCTCTGTGCCATCATAGTGACCCTGCCTAAGATGCTGTGCCTCTGTGCCGTCATAGTGACCCTGCCTGGAGACGCTGTGCCTCTGTGCCATCATAGTGACCCTGCCTGAGACGCTGTGCCTCTGTGCCATCATAGTGACCCTGCCTGAGACGCTGTGCCTCTGTGCCATCATAGTGACCCTGCCTGGAGACGCTCTGCCTCTGTGCCATCATAGTGACCCTGCCGGAGACGCTGTGCCTCTGTGCTATCATAGTGACCCTGCGTGGAGACGCTGTGCCTCTGTGCCATCATAGTGACCCTGCCTGAGACGCTGTGCCCCTGTGCCATCATAGTGACCCTGCCTGAGATGCTGTGCCTCTGTGCCGTCATAGTGACCCTGCATGGAGACGCTGTTCCTCTGTGCCATCATAGTGACCCTGCCTGAGACGCTGTGCCTCTGTGCCATCATAGTGACCCTGCCTGAGATGCTGTGCCTCTGTGCCATCATAGTTACCCTGCCTAGAGACGCTGTACCTCTGTGCCATCATAGTGACCCTGCCTGGAGACGCGGTGCCTCTGTGCCATCATAGTGACCCTGCCTGAGACGCTGTGCCTCTGTGCCATCATAGTGACCCTGCCTGAGACGCTGTGCCTCTGTGCCATCATAGTGACCCTGCCTGGAGACGCTGTGCCTCTGTGCAATCATAGTGACCCTGCCTGAGACGCTGTGCCTCTGTGCCATCATAGTGACTCTGCCTGGAGACGCTGTGCCTCTGTGCCATCATAGTGACCCTGCCTGAGACGCTGTGCCTCTGTGCCATCATAGTGACCCTGCCTGAGACGCTGTGATTCTGTGCCATCATACTGATCCTGCCTGGAGACGCTGTGCCTCTGTGCCATCATAGTGCCCCTGCGTGGAGACGCTGTGCCTCTGTGCCATCATAGTGACCCTGCGTGGAGACGCTGTGCCTCTGTGCCATCATAGTGACCCTGCCTGGAAACGCTGTGCCTCTGTGCCATCATAGTGACCCTGCCTGAGATGCTGTGCCTCTGTGCCGTCATAGTGACCTGCCTGAGACCCTGTGCCTCTGTGCCATCATAGTGACCCTGCCTGAGACGCTGTGCCTCTGTGCCGTCATGGTGACCCTGCCTGAGACGCTGTGCCTCTGTGCCATCATAGTGACCCTGCCTGAGATGCTGTGCCTCTGTGCCGTCATAGTGACCCTGCCTGGAGACGCTGTGCCTCTGTGCCATCATAGTGACCCTGCCTGGAGACGCTGTGCCTCTGTGCCATCATAGTGACCCTGCCTGAGACGCTGTGCCTCTGTGCCGCCATAGTGACCCTGCCTGAGACGCTGTGCCTCTGTGCCACCATAGTGACCCTGCCTTAGACGCTGTGCCTCTGTGCCATCATAGTGAGCCTGCCTGAGACGCTGTGCCTCTGTGCCACCATAGTGACCCGGCCTGAGATGCTGTGATTCTCTGCCATCATAGTGATCCTGCCTGTAGACGCTGTGCCTCTGTGCCATCATAGTGACCCTGCCTGGAGACGCTCTGCCTCTGTGCCATCATAGTGCCCCTGCGTGGAGACGCTGTGCCTCTGTGCCATCATAGTGATCCTGCCTGTAGACGCTGTGCCTCTGTGCCATCATAGTGACCCTGCCTGGAGACGCTCTGCCTCTGTGCCATCATAGTGCCCCTGCGTGGAGACGCTGTGCCTCTGTGCCATCATAGTGACCCTGCCTGAGACGCTGTGCCTCTGTGCCATCAAAGTGACCCTGCCTGAGACGCTGTGCCTCTGTGCCATCATAGTGACCCTGCCTGAGACGCTGTGCCTCTGTGCCATCATAGTGACCCTGCCTGGAAACGCTGTGCCTCTGTGCCATCATAGTGACCCTGCCTGAGATGCTGTGCCTCTGTGCCGTCATAGTGACCCTGCCTGAGACCCTGTGCCTCTGTGCCATCATAGTGACCCTGCCTGAGAAGCTGTGCCTCTGTGCCGTCATGGTGACCCTGCCTGAGACGCTGTGCCTCTGTGCCATCATAGTGACCCGGCCTGAGATGCTGTGATTCTGTGACATCATAGTGATCCTGCCTGGAGACGCTGTGCCTCTGTGCCATCATAGTGACCCTGCCTGGAGACGATCTGCCTCTGTGCCATCATAGTGACCCTGCCTGAGATGCTGTGCCTCTGTGCCGTCATAGTGACCCTGCGTGGAGACGCTGTGCCTCTGTGCCATCATAGTGACCCTGCCTGGAAACGCTGTGCCTCTGTGCCATCATAGTGACCCTGCCTGAGATGCTGTGCCTCTGTGCCGTCATAGTGACCCTGCCTGAGATGCTGTGCCTCTGTGCCGTCATAGTGACCCTGCCTGAGACGCTGTGCCTCTGTGCCATCATAGTGACCCTGCGTGGAGACGCTGTGCCTCTGTGCCATCATAGTGACCCTGCCTGGAAACGCTGTGCCTCTGTGCCATCATAGTGACCCTGCCTGAGATGCTGTGCCTCTGTGCCGTCATAGTGACCCTGCCTGAGATGCTGTGCCTCTGTGCCGTCATAGTGACCCTGCCTGAGACGCTGTGCCTCTGTGCCATCATAGTGACCCTGCCTGAGAAGCTGTGCCTCTGTGCCGTCATGGTGACCCTGCCTGAGACGCTGTGCCTCTGTGCCATCATAGTGACCCTGCCTAAGATGCTGTGCCTCTGTGCCGTCATAGTGACCCTGCCTGGAGACGCTGTGCCTCTGTGCCATCATAGTTACCCTGCCTGAGACGCTGTGCCTCTGTGCCATCATAGTGACCCTGCCTGAGACGCTGTGCCTCTGTGCCATCATAGTGACCCTGCCTGGAGACGCTCTGCCTCTGTGCCATCATAGTGACCCTGCCGGAGACGCTGTGCCTCTGTGCTATCATAGTGACCCTGCGTGGAGACGCTGTGCCTCTGTGCCATCATAGTGACCCTGCCTGAGACGCTGTGCCCCTGTGCCATCATAGTGACCCTGCCTGAGATGCTGTGCCTCTGTGCCGTCATAGTGACCCTGCATGGAGACGCTGTTCCTCTGTGCCATCATAGTGACCCTGCCTGGAGACGCTCTGCCTCTGTGCCATCATAGTGACCCTGCCGGAGACGCTGTGCCTCTGTGCCATCATAGTGACCCTGCGTGGATACGCTGTGCCTCTGTGCCATCATAGTGACCCTGCCTGGAGACGCTCTGCCTCTGTGCCATCATAGTGACCCTGCCTGAGAAGCTGTGCCTCTGTGCCGTCATGGTGACCCTGCCTGAGACGCTGTGCCTCTGTGCCATCATAGTGACCCTGCCTAAGATGCTGTGCCTCTGTGCCGTCATAGTGACCCTGCCTGGAGACGCTGTGCCTCTGTGCCATCATAGTGACCCTGCCTGAGACGCTGTGCCTCTGTGCCATCATAGTGACCCTGCCTGAGACGCTGTGCCTCTGTGCCATCATAGTGACCCTGCCTGGAGACGCTCTGCCTCTGTGCCATCATAGTGACCCTGCCGGAGACGCTGTGCCTCTGTGCTATCATAGTGACCCTGCGTGGAGACGCTGTGCCTCTGTGCCATCATAGTGACCCTGCCTGAGACGCTGTGCCCCTGTGCCATCATAGTGACCCTGCCTGAGATGCTGTGCCTCTGTGCCGTCATAGTGACCCTGCATGGAGACGCTGTTCCTCTGTGCCATCATAGTGACCCTGCCTGAGACGCTGTGCCTCTGTGCCATCATAGTGACCCTGCCTGAGATGCTGTGCCTCTGTGCCATCATAGTTACCCTGCCTAGAGACGCTGTACCTCTGTGCCATCATAGTGACCCTGCCTGGAGACGCGGTGCCTCTGTGCCATCATAGTGACCCTGCCTGAGACGCTGTGCCTCTGTGCCATCATAGTGACCCTGCCTGAGACGCTGTGCCTCTGTGCCATCATAGTGACCCTGCCTGGAGACGCTGTGCCTCTGTGCAATCATAGTGACCCTGCCTGAGACGCTGTGCCTCTGTGCCATCATAGTGACTCTGCCTGGAGACGCTGTGCCTCTGTGCCATCATAGTGACCCTGCCTGAGACGCTGTGCCTCTGTGCCATCATAGTGACCCTGCCTGAGACGCTGTGATTCTGTGCCATCATAGTGATCCTGCCTGGAGACGCTGTGCCTCTGTGCCATCATAGTGCCCCTGCGTGGAGACGCTGTGCCTCTGTGCCATCATAGTGACCCTGCGTGGAGACGCTGTGCCTCTGTGCCATCATAGTGACCCTGCCTGGAAACGCTGTGCCTCTGTGCCATCATAGTGACCCTGCCTGAGATGCTGTGCCTCTGTGCCGTCATAGTGACCTGCCTGAGACCCTGTGCCTCTGTGCCATCATAGTGACCCTGCCTGAGACGCTGTGCCTCTGTGCCGTCATGGTGACCCTGCCTGAGACGCTGTGCCTCTGTGCCATCATAGTGACCCTGCCTGAGATGCTGTGCCTCTGTGCCGTCATAGTGACCCTGCCTGGAGACGCTGTGCCTCTGTGCCATCATAGTGACCCTGCCTGGAGACGCTGTGCCTCTGTGCCATCATAGTGACCCTGCCTGAGACGCTGTGCCTCTGTGCCGCCATAGTGACCCTGCCTGAGACGCTGTGCCTCTGTGCCACCATAGTGACCCTGCCTTAGACGCTGTGCCTCTGTGCCATCATAGTGAGCCTGCCTGAGACGCTGTGCCTCTGTGCCACCATAGTGACCCGGCCTGAGATGCTGTGATTCTCTGCCATCATAGTGATCCTGCCTGTAGACGCTGTGCCTCTGTGCCATCATAGTGACCCTGCCTGGAGACGCTCTGCCTCTGTGCCATCATAGTGCCCCTGCGTGGAGACGCTGTGCCTCTGTGCCATCATAGTGATCCTGCCTGTAGACGCTGTGCCTCTGTGCCATCATAGTGACCCTGCCTGGAGACGCTCTGCCTCTGTGCCATCATAGTGCCCCTGCGTGGAGACGCTGTGCCTCTGTGCCATCATAGTGACCCTGCCTGAGACGCTGTGCCTCTGTGCCATCATAGTGACCCTGCCTGAGACGCTGTGCCTCTGTGCCATCATAGTGACCCTGCCTGAGACGCTGTGCCTCTGTGCCATCATAGTGACCCTGCCTGGAAACGCTGTGCCTCTGTGCCATCATAGTGACCCTGCCTGAGATGCTGTGCCTCTGTGCCGTCATAGTGACCCTGCCTGAGACCCTGTGCCTCTGTGCCATCATAGTGACCCTGCCTGAGAAGCTGTGCCTCTGTGCCGTCATGGTGACCCTGCCTGAGACGCTGTGCCTCTGTGCCATCATAGTGACCCGGCCTGAGATGCTGTGATTCTGTGACATCATAGTGATCCTGCCTGGAGACGCTGTGCCTCTGTGCCATCATAGTGACCCTGCCTGGAGACGATCTGCCTCTGTGCCATCATAGTGACCCTGCCTGAGATGCTGTGCCTCTGTGCCGTCATAGTGACCCTGCGTGGAGACGCTGTGCCTCTGTGCCATCATAGTGACCCTGCCTGGAAACGCTGTGCCTCTGTGCCATCATAGTGACCCTGCCTGAGATGCTGTGCCTCTGTGCCGTCATAGTGACCCTGCCTGAGATGCTGTGCCTCTGTGCCGTCATAGTGACCCTGCCTGAGACGCTGTGCCTCTGTGCCATCATAGTGACCCTGCGTGGAGACGCTGTGCCTCTGTGCCATCATAGTGACCCTGCCTGGAAACGCTGTGCCTCTGTGCCATCATAGTGACCCTGCCTGAGATGCTGTGCCTCTGTGCCGTCATAGTGACCCTGCCTGAGATGCTGTGCCTCTGTGCCGTCATAGTGACCCTGCCTGAGACGCTGTGCCTCTGTGCCATCATAGTGACCCTGCCTGAGAAGCTGTGCCTCTGTGCCGTCATGGTGACCCTGCCTGAGACGCTGTGCCTCTGTGCCATCATAGTGACCCTGCCTAAGATGCTGTGCCTCTGTGCCGTCATAGTGACCCTGCCTGGAGACGCTGTGCCTCTGTGCCATCATAGTGACCCTGCCTGAGACGCTGTGCCTCTGTGCCATCATAGTGACCCTGCCTGAGACGCTGTGCCTCTGTGCCATCATAGTGACCCTGCCTGGAGACGCTCTGCCTCTGTGCCATCATAGTGACCCTGCCGGAGACGCTGTGCCTCTGTGCTATCATAGTGACCCTGCGTGGAGACGCTGTGCCTCTGTGCCATCATAGTGACCCTGCCTGAGACGCTGTGCCCCTGTGCCATCATAGTGACCCTGCCTGAGATGCTGTGCCTCTGTGCCGTCATAGTGACCCTGCATGGAGACGCTGTTCCTCTGTGCCATCATAGTGACCCTGCCTGGAGACGCTCTGCCTCTGTGCCATCATAGTGACCCTGCCGGAGACGCTGTGCCTCTGTGCCATCATAGTGACCCTGCCGGAGAAGCTGTGCCTCTGTGCCATCATAGTGACCCTGCCTGGAGACGCTCTGCCTCTGTGCCATCATAGTGACCCTGCCGGAGACGCTGTGCCTCTGTGCTATCATAGTGACCCTGCGTGGAGACGCTGTGCCTCTGTGCCATCATAGTGACCCTGCCTGAGACGCTGTGCCCCTGTGCCATCATAGTGACCCTGCCTGAGATGCTGTGCCTCTGTGCCGTCATAGTGACCCTGCATGGAGACGCTGTTCCTCTGTGCCATCATAGTGACCCTGCCTGAGACGCTGTGCCTCTGTGCCATCATAGTGACCCTGCCTGGAGACGCTGTGCCTCTGTGCAATCATAGTGACCCTGCCTGAGACGCTGTGCCTCTGTGCCATCATAGTGACTCTGCCTGGAGACGCTGTGCCTCTGTGCCATCATAGTGACCCTGCCTGAGACGCTGTGCCTCTGTGCCATCATAGTGACCCTGCCTGAGACGCTGTGATTCTGTGCCATCATAGTGATCCTGCCTGGAGACGCTGTGCCTCTGTGCCATCATAGTGCCCCTGCGTGGAGACGCTGTGCCTCTGTGCCATCATAGTGACCCTGCGTGGAGACGCTGTGCCTCTGTGCCATCATAGTGACCCTGCCTGGAGACGCTGTGCCTCTGTGCCATCATAGTGACCCTGCCTGAGATGCTGTGCCTCTGTGCCGTCATAGTGACCTGCCTGAGACCCTGTGCCTCTGTGCCATCATAGTGACCCTGCCTGAGAAGCTGTGCCTCTGTGCCGTCATGGTGACCCTGCCTGAGACGCTGTGCCTCTGTGCCATCATAGTGACCCTGCCTGAGATGCTGTGCCTCTGTGCCGTCATAGTGACCCTGCCTGGAGACGCTGTGCCTCTGTGCCATCATAGTGACCCTGCCTGGAGACGCTGTGCCTCTGTGCCATCATAGTGACCCTGCCTGAGACGCTGTGCCTCTGTGCCGCCATAGTGACCCTGCCTGAGACGCTGTGCCTCTGTGCCACCATAGTGACCCTGCCTTAGACGCTGTGCCTCTGTGCCATCATAGTGAGCCTGCCTGAGACGCTGTGCCTCTGTGCCATCATAGTGACCCGGCCTGAGATGCTGTGATTCTCTGCCATCATAGTGATCCTGCCTGTAGACGCTGTGCCTCTGTGCCATCATAGTGACCCTGCCTGGAGACGCTCTGCCTCTGTGCCATCATAGTGCCCCTGCGTGGAGACGCTGTGCCTCGGTGCCATCATAGTGATCCTGCCTGTAGACGCTGTGCCTCTGTGCCATCATAGTGACCCTGCCTGGAGACGCTCTGCCTCTGTGCCATCATAGTGCCCCTGCGTGGAGACGCTGTGCCTCTGTGCCATCATAGTGACCCTGCCTGAGACGCTGTGCCTCTGTGCCATCATAGTGACCCTGCCTGAGACGCTGTGCCTCTGTGCCATCATAGTGACCCTGCCTGAGACGCTGTGCTTCTGTGCCATCATAGTGACCCTGCCTGGAAACGCTGTGCCTCTGTGCCATCATAGTGACCCTGCCTGAGACCCTGTGCCTCTGTGCCATCATAGTGACCCTGCCTGAGAAGCTGTGCCTCTGTGCCGTCATGGTGACCCTGCCTGAGACGCTGTGCCTCTGTGCCATCATAGTGACCCTGCCTGGAGACGCTCTGCCTCTGTGCCATCATAGTGACCCTGCGTGGAGACGCTGTGCCTCTGTGCCATCATAGTGACCCTGCCTGAGACACTGTGCCTCTGTGCCATCATAGTGACCCTGCCTGAGACACTGTGCCTCTGTGCCATCATAGTGACCCTGCCTGAGACGCTGTGCCTCTGTGCCATCATAGTGACCCTGCGTGGAGACGCTGTGCCTCTGTGCCATCATAGTGACCCTGCCTGGAAACGCTGTGCCTCTGTGCCATCATAGTGACCCTGCCTGAGATGCTGTGCCTCTGTGCCGTCATAGTGACCCTGCCTGAGACCCTGTGCCTCTGTGCCATCATAGTGACCCTGCCTGAGAAGCTGTGCCTCTGTGCCGTCATGGTGACCCTGCCTGAGACGCTGTGCCTCTGTGCCATCATAGTGACCCTGCCTGGAGACGCTCTGCCTCTGTGCCATCATAGTGACCCTGCGTGGAGACGCTGTGCCTCTGTGCCATCATAGTGACCCTGCCTGAGACACTGTGCCTCTGTGCCATCATAGTGACCCTGCCTGAGACACTGTGCCTCTGTGCCATCATAGTGACCCTGCCTGAGACGCTGTGCCTCTGTGCCATCATAGTGACCCTGCGTGGAGACGCTGTGCCTCTGTGCCATCATAGTGACCCTGCCTGGAAACGCTGTGCCTCTGTGCCATCATAGTGACCCTGCCTGAGATGCTGTGCCTCTGTGCCGTCATAGTGACCCTGCCTGAGATGCTGTGCCTCTGTGCCGTCATAGTGACCCTGCCTGAGACGCTGTGCCTCTGTGCCATCATAGTGACCCTGCCTGAGAAGCTGTGCCTCTGTGCCGTCATGGTGACCCTGCCTGAGACGCTGTGCCTCTGTGCCATCATAGTGACCCTGCCTAAGATGCTGTGCCTCTGTGCCGTCATAGTGACCCTGCCTGGAGACGCTGTGCCTCTGTGCCATCATAGTGACCCTGCCTGAGACGCTGTGCCTCTGTGCCATCATAGTGACCCTGCCTGAGACGCTGTGCCTCTGTGCCATCATAGTGACCCTGCCTGGAGACGCTCTGCCTCTGTGCCATCATAGTGACCCTGCCGGAGACGCTGTGCCTCTGTGCTATCATAGTGACCCTGCGTGGAGACGCTGTGCCTCTGTGCCATCATAGTGACCCTGCCTGAGACGCTGTGCCCCTGTGCCATCATAGTGACCCTGCCTGAGATGCTGTGCCTCTGTGCCGTCATAGTGACCCTGCATGGAGACGCTGTTCCTCTGTGCCATCATAGTGACCCTGCCTGAGACGCTGTGCCTCTGTGCCATAATAGTGACCCTGCCTGAGATGCTGTGCCTCTGTGCCATCATAGTTACCCTGCCTAGAGACGCTGTACCTCTGTGCCATCATAGTGACCCTGCCTGGAGACGCGGTGCCTCTGTGCCATCATAGTGACCCTGCCTGAGACGCTGTGCCTCTGTGCCATCATAGTGACCCTGCATAGAGACGCTGTGCCTCTGTGCCATCATAGTGACCCTGCCTGGAGACGCTGTGCCTCTGTGCAATCATAGTGACCCTGCCTGAGACGCTGTGCCTCTGTGCCATCATAGTGACTCTGCCTGGAGACGCTGTGCCTCTGTGCCATCATAGTGACCCTGCCTGAGACGCTGTGCCTCTGTGCCATCATAGTGACCCTGCCTGAGACGCTGTGATTCTGTGCCATCATAGTGATCCTGCCTGGAGACGCTGTGCCTCTGTGCCATCATAGTGCCCCTGCGTGGAGACGCTGTGCCTCTGTGCCATCATAGTGACCCTGCGTGGAGACGCTGTGCCTCTGTGCCATCATAGTGACCCTGCCTGGAAACGCTGTGCCTCTGTGCCATCATAGTGACCCTGCCTGAGATGCTGTGCCTCTGTGCCGTCATAGTGACCTGCCTGAGACCCTGTGCCTCTGTGCCATCATAGTGACCCTGCCTGAGAAGCTGTGCCTCTGTGCCGTCATGGTGACCCTGCCTGAGACGCTGTGCCTCTGTGCCATCATAGTGACCCTGCCTGAGATGCTGTGCCTCTGTGCCGTCATAGTGACCCTGCCTGGAGACGCTGTGCCTCTGTGCCATCATAGTGACCCTGCCTGAGACGCTGTGCCTCTGTGCCATCATAGTGACCCTGTCTGAGACGCTGTGCCTCTGTGCCGCCATAGTGACCCTGCCTGAGACGCTGTGCCTCTGTGCCACCATAGTGACCCTGCCTTAGACGCTGTGCCTCTGTGCCATCATAGTGAGCCTGCCTGAGACGCTGTGCCTCTGTGCCATCATAGTGACCCGGCCTGAGATGCTGTGATTCTCTGCCATCATAGTGATCCTGCCTGTAGACGCTGTGCCTCTGTGCCATCATAGTGACCCTGCCTGGAGACGCTCTGCCTCTGTGCCATCATAGTGCCCCTGCGTGGAGACGCTGTGCCTCTGTGCCATCATAGTGATCCTGCCTGTAGACGCTGTGCCTCTGTGCCATCATAGTGACCCTGCCTGGAGACGCTCTGCCTCTTTGCCATCATAGTGCCCCGGCGTGGAGACGCTGTTCCTCTGTGCCATCATAGTGACCCTGCCTGAGACGCTGTGCCTCTGTGCCATCAGAGTGACCCTGCCTGAGACGCTGTGCCTCTGTGCCATCATAGTGACCCTGCCTGAGACGCTGTGCCTCTGTGCCATCATAGTGACCCTGCCTGGAAACGCTGTGCCTCTGTGCCATCATAGTGACCCTGCCTGAGATGCTGTGCCTCTGTGCCGTCATAGTGACCCTGCCTGAGACCCTGTGCCTCTGTGCCATCATAGTGACCCTGCCTGAGAAGCTGTGCCTCTGTGCCGTCATGGTGACCCTGCCTGAGACGCTGTGCCTCTGTGCCATCATAGTGACCCTGCCTAAGATGCTGTGCCTCTGTGCCGTCATAGTGACCCTGCCTGGAGACGCTGTGCCTCTGTGCCATCATAGTGACCCTGCCTGAGACGCCGTGCCTCTGTGCCGCCATAGTGACCCTGCCTGAGACGCTGTGCCTCTGTGCCATCATAGTGACCCTGCCTCGAGACGCTGTGCCTCTGTGCAATCATAGTGACCCTGCCTGAGACGCTGTGCCTCTGTGCCATCATAGTGACCCTGCCTGAGACGCTGTGCCTCTGTGCCATCATAGTGACCCTGCCTGAGACGCTGTGCCTCTGTGCCACCATAGTGACCCTGCCTTAGACGCTGTGCCTCTGTGCCATCATAGTGAGCCTGCCTGACACGCTGTGCCTCTGTGCCATCAGAGTGACCCTGCCTGAGACGCTGTGCCTCTGTGCCATCATAGTGACCCTGCCTGAGACGCTGTGCCTCTGTGCCATCATAGTGACCCTGCCTCGAGACGCTGTGCCTCTGTGCAATCATAGTGACCCTGCCTGAGACGCTGTGCCTCTGTGCCATCATAGTGACTCTGCCTGGAGACGCTGTGCCTCTGTGCCATCATAGTGACCCTGCCTGAGACGCTGTGCCTCTGTGCCATCATAGTGACCCTGCCTGAGACGCTGTGATTCTGTGCCATCACAGTGATCCTGCCTGGAGACGCTGTGCCTCTGTGCCATCATAGTGACCCTGCCTGGAGACGCTCTGCCTCTGTGCCATCATAGTGACCCTGCGTGGAGACGCTGTGCCACTGTGCCATCATAGTGACCCTGCCTGGAAACGCTGTGCCTCTGTGCCATCATAGTGACCCTGCCTGAGATGCTGTGCCTCTGTGCCGTCATAGTGACCCTGCCTGAGACCCTGTGCCTCTGTGCCATCATAGTGACCCTGCCTGAGAAGCTGTGCCTCTGTGCCGTCATGGTGACCCTGCCTGAGACGCTGTGCCTCTGTGCCATAACAGTGACCCTGCCTGAGATGCTGTGCCTCTGTGCCGTCATAGTGACCCTGCCTGGAGACGCTGTGCCTCTGTGCCATCATAGTGACCCTGCCTGAGACGCTGTGCCTCTGTGCCATCATAGTGACCCTGCCTGAGACGCTGTGCCTCTGTGCCGCCATAGTGACCCTGCCTGGAAACGCTGTGCCTCTGTGCCATCATAGTGACCCTGCCTGAGATGCTGTGCCTCTGTGCCGTCATAGTGACCCTGCCTGAGACCCTGTGCCTCTGTGCCATCATAGTGACCCTGCCTGAGAAGCCATGCCTCTGTGCCGTCATGGTGACCCTGCCTGAGACGCTGTGCCTCTGTGCCAACATAGTGACCCTGCCTAAGATGCTGTGCCTCTGTGCCGTCATAGTGAACCTGCCTGGAGACGCTGTGCCTCTGTGCCATCATAGTGACCCTGCCTGAGACGCTGTGCCTCTGTGCCATCATAGTGACCCTGCCTGAGACGCTGTGCCTCTGTGCCATCATAGTGACCCTGCCTGAGACGCTGTGCCTCTGTGCCGCCATAGTGACCCTGCCTGAGACGCTGTGCCTCTGTGCCACCATAGTGACCCTGCCTGAGACGCTGTGCCTCTGTGCCACCATAGTGACCCTGCCTTAGACGCTGTGCCTCTGTGCCATCATAGTGAGCCTGCCTGACACGCTGTGCCTCTGTGCCATCAGAGTGACCCTGCCTGAGACGCTGTGCCTTTGTGCCATCATAGTGACCCTGCCTGAGACGCTGTGCCTCTGTGCCGTCATAGTGACCCTGCCTGGAGACGCTGTGCCTCTGTGCCATCATAGTGACCCTGCCTGGAGACGCTGGGCCTCTGTGCCTTCATAGTGACCCTGCCTGAGATGCTGTGCCTCTGTGCCATCATAGTGACTCTGCCTGGAGACGCTGTGCCTCTGTGCCATCATAGTGACCCTGCCTGAGATGCTGTGCCTCTGTGCCATCATAGTGGCTCTGCCTGGAGACGCTGTGAGTCTGCGTCATCATAGTGAACCTGCCTGGAGACGCTGTGAGTCTGCGTCATCATAGTGACCCTGCGTGGAGACGCTGTGCCTCTGTGCCATCATAGTGACCCTGCCTGGAAACGCTGTGCCTCTGTGCCATCATAGTGACCCTGCCTGAGACGCTGTGCCTCTGTGCCATCATAGTGAGCCTGCCTGAGACGCTGTGCCTCTGTGCCATCATAGTGACCCTGCCTGGAGACGCTCTGCCTCTGTGCCATCATAGTGACCCTGCGTGGAGACGCTGTGCCTCTGTGCCATCATAGTGACCCTGCCTGGAAACGCTGTGCCTCTGTGCCATCATAGTGACCCTGCCTGAGATGCTGTGCCTCTGTGCCGTCATAGTGACCCTGCCTGAGACCCTGTGCCTCTGTGCCATCATAGTGACCCTGCCTGAGAAGCTGTGCCTCTGTGCCGTCATGGTGACCCTGCCTGAGACGCTGTGCCTCTGTGCCATCATAGTGACCCTGCCTGAGATGCTGTGCCTCTGTGCCATCATAGTGACCCTGCCTGGAGACGCTGTGCCTCTGTGCCATCATAGTGACCCTGCCTGAGACGCTGTGCCTCTGTGCCGCCATAGTGACCCTGCCTTAGACGCTGTGCCTCTGTGCCATCATAGTGAGCCTGCCTGAGACGCTGTGCCTCTGTGCCATCATAGTGACCCTGCCTGAGACGCTGTGATTCTGTGCCATCATAGTGATCCTGCCTGGAGACGCTGTGCCTCTGTGCCATCATAGTGACCCTGCCTGGAGACGCTCTGCCTCTGTGCCATCATAGTGACCCTGCGTGGAGACGCTGTGCCTCTGTGCCATCATAGTGACCCTGCGTGAGACGCTGTGCCTCTGTGCCATCATAGTGACCCTGCCTGAGACGCTGTGATTCTGTGCCATCATAGTGATCCTGCCTGGAGATGCTGTGCCTCTGTGCCATCATAGTGACCCTGCCTGGAGACGCTCTGCCTCTGTGCCATCATAGTGACCCTGCGTGGAGACGCTCTGCCTCTGTGCCATCATAGTGACCCTGCCTGGAAACGCTGTGCCTCTGTGCCATCATAGTGACCCTGCCTGAGATGCTGTGCCTCTGTGCCGTCATAGTGACCCTGCCTGAGACCCTGTGCCTCTGTGCCATCATAGTGACCCTGCCTGAGAAGCTGTGCCTCTGTGCCATCATGGTGACCCCGCCTGAGACGCTGTGCCTCTGTGCCATCATAGTGACCCTGCCTGAGATGCTGTGCCTCTGTGCCGTCATAGTGACCCTGCCTGGAGACGCTGTGCCTCTGTGCCATCATAGTGACCCTGCCTGAGACGCTGTGCCTCTGTGCCATCATAGTGACCCTGCCTGAGACGCTGTGCCTCTGTGCCGCCATAGTGACCCTGCCTGAGACGCTGTGCCTCTGTGCCACCATAGTGACCCTGCCTGAGAATCTGTGCCTCTGTGCCACCATAGTGACCCTGCCTTAGACGCTGTGCCTCTGTGCCATCATAGTGACCCTGCCTGAGACGCTGTGCCTCTGTGCCGTCATAGTGATCCTGCCTGAGACGCTGTGCCTCTGTGCCATCATAGTGACCCTGCCTGAGACGCTGTGCCTCTGTGCCATCATAGTGACCCTGCCTGAGACGCTGTGCCTCTGTGCCATCAGAGTGACCCTGCCTGAGACGCTGTGCCTCTGTGCCATCATAGTGACCCTGCCTGAGACGCTGTGCCTCTGTGCCGTCATAGTTACCCTGCCTGGAGACCCTGTGCCTCCGTGCCATTATAGTAACCCTGCCTGAGACGCTGTGCCTCTGTGCCATCATAGTGACCCTGCCTGGAGACGCTGGACCTCTGTGCCATCATAGTGACCCTGCCTGAGATGCTGTGCCTCTGTACCATCATAGTGACTCTGCCTGGAGACGCTGTGCCTCTGTGCCATCATAGTGACTCTGCCTGGAAACGCTGTGCCTCTGTGCCATCATAGTGACCCTGCCTGAGACGCTGTGCCTCTGTGCCATCATAGTGACCCTGCCTGGAAACGCTGTGCCCCTGTGCCATCATAGTGAGCCTGCCTTAGATGCTGTGCCTCTGTGCCATCATAGTGACCCTGCCTGAGACGCTGTGCCTCTGTGCCACCATAGTGACCCTGCCTGAGACGCTGTGCCTCTGTGCCATCATAGTGACCCTGCCTGAGACGCTGTGCCTCTGTGCCATCATAGTGACCCTGCCTGAGATGCTGTGCCTCTGTGCCATCATAGTTACCCTGCCTAGAGACGCTGTGCCTCTGTGCCATCATAGTGACCCTGCCTGGAGACGCTGTGCCTCTGTGCCATCATAGTGACCCTGCCTGAGACGCTGTGCCTCTGTGCCATCATAGTGACCCTGCCTGAGACGCTGTGCCTCTGTGCCATCATAGTGACCCTGCCTGAGACGCTGTGCCTCTGTGCCATCATAGGGACTCTGCCTGGAGACGCTGTGCCTCTGTGCCATCATAGTGACCCTGCCTGAGACGCTGTGCCTCTGTGCCATCATAGTGACCCTGCCTGAGACGCTGTGATTCTGTGCCATCATAGTGACCCTGCCTGGAGACGCTCTGCCTCTGTGCGATCATAGTGACCCTGCGTGGAGACGCTGTGCCTCTGTGCCATCATAGTGACCCTGCCTGAGACGCTGTGCCTCTGTGCCATCATAGTGACCCTGCCTGAGACCCTGTGCCTCTGTGCCATCATAGTGACCCTGCCTGAGACGCTGTGCCTCTGTGCCGTCATGGTGACCCTGCCTGAGACGCTGTGCCTCTGTGCCATCATAGTGACCCTGCCTGAGATGCTGTTCCTCTGTGCCGTCATAGTGACCCTGCCTGGAGACGCTGTGCCTCTGTGCCATCATAGTGACCCTGCCTGAGACGCTGTGCCTCTGTGCCGCCATAGTGACCCTGCCTGAGACGCTGTGCCTCTGTGCCACCATAGTGACCCTGCCTTAGACGCTGTGCCTCTGTGCCATCATAGTGACCCTGCCGGAGACGCTGTGCCTCTGTGCCATCATAGTGACCCTGCCTGAGATGCTGTGCCTCTGTGCCATCATAGTGACCCTGCCTGGAGACGCTGTGCCTCTGTGCCATCATAGTGACCCTGCCTGGAGACGCTGTGCCTCTGTGCCATCAGAGTTACCCTGCCTAGAGACGCTGTGCCTCTGTGCCATCATAGTGACCCTGCGTGGAGACGCTGTGCCTCTGTGCCATCATAGTGACCCTGCCTGAGACGCTGTGCCTCTGTGCCATCATAGTGACCCTGCCTGAGACGCTGTGCCTCTGTGCCATCATAGTGACCCTGCCTTAGACGCTGTGCCTCTGTGCCATCATAGTGACCCTGCCTGGAGACGCTGTGCCTCTGTGCCATCATAGTGACCCTGCCTGGAAACGCTGTGCCTCTGTGCCATCATAGTGACCCTGCCTGAGACCCTGTGCCTCTGTGCCATCATAGTGACCCTGCCTGGAAACGCTGTGCCTCTGTGCCGTCATAGTGACCCTGCCTGAGACCCTGTGCCTCTGTGCCATCATAGTGACCCTGCCTGAGAAGCTGTGCCTCTGTGCCGTCATGGTGACCCTGCCTGAGACGCTGTGCCTCTGTGCCATCATAGTGACCCTGCCTAAGATGCTGTGCCTCTGTGCCGTCATAGTGACCCTGCCTGGAGACGCTGTGCCTCTGTGCCATCATAGTGACCCTGCCTGAGACGCCGTGCCTCTGTGCCGCCATAGTGACCCTGCCTGAGACGCTGTGCCTCTGTGCCATCATAGTGACCCTGCCTCGAGACGCTGTGCCTCTGTGCAATCATAGTGACCCTGCCTGAGACGCTGTGCCTCTGTGCCATCATAGTGACCCTGCCTGAGACGCTGTGCCTCTGTGCCATCATAGTGACCCTGCCTGAGACGCTGTGCCTCTGTGCCACCATAGTGACCCTGCCTTAGACGCTGTGCCTCTGTGCCATCATAGTGAGCCTGCCTGACACGCTGTGCCTCTGTGCCATCAGAGTGACCCTGCCTGAGACGCTGTGCCTCTGTGCAATCATAGTGACCCTGCCTGAGACGCTGTGCCTCTGTGCCATCATAGTGACTCTGCCTGGAGACGCTGTGCCTCTGTGCCATCATAGTGACCCTGCCTGAGACGCTGTGCCTCTGTGCCATCATAGTGACCCTGCCTGAGACGCTGTGATTCTGTGCCATCACAGTGATCCTGCCTGGAGACGCTGTGCCTCTGTGCCATCATAGTGACCCTGCCTGGAGACGCTCTGCCTCTGTGCCATCATAGTGACCCTGCGTGGAGACGCTGTGCCTCTGTGCCATCATAGTGACCCTGCCTGGAAACGCTGTGCCTCTGTGCCATCATAGTGACCCTGCCTGAGATGCTGTGCCTCTGTGCCGTCATAGTGACCCTGCCTGAGACCCTGTGCCTCTGTGCCATCATAGTGACCCTGCCTGAGAAGCTGTGCCTCTGTGCCGTCATGGTGACCCTGCCTGAGACGCTGTGCCTCTGTGCCATAACAGTGACCCTGCCTGAGATGCTGTGCCTCTGTGCCGTCATAGTGACCCTGCCTGGAGACGCTGTGCCTCTGTGCCATCATAGTGACCCTGCCTGAGACGCTGTGCCTCTGTGCCATCATAGTGACCCTGCCTGAGACGCTGTGCCTCTGTGCCGCCATAGTGACCCTGCCTGGAAACGCTGTGCCTCTGTGCCATCATAGTGACCCTGCCTGAGATGCTGTGCCTCTGTGCCGTCATAGTGACCCTGCCTGAGACCCTGTGCCTCTGTGCCATCATAGTGACCCTGCCTGAGAAGCTGTGCCTCTGTGCCGTCATGGTGACCCTGCCTGAGACGCTGTGCCTCTGTGCCAACATAGTGACCCTGCCTAAGATGCTGTGCCTCTGTGCCGTCATAGTGAACCTGCCTGGAGACGCTGTGCCTCTGTGCCATCATAGTGACCCTGCCTGAGACGCTGTGCCTCTGTGCCATCATAGTGACCCTGCCTGAGACGCTGTGCCTCTGTGCCATCATAGTGACCCTGCCTGAGACGCTGTGCCTCTGTGCCGCCATAGTGACCCTGCCTGAGACGCTGTGCCTCTGTGCCACCATAGTGACCCTGCCTGAGACGCTGTGCCTCTGTGCCACCATAGTGACCCTGCCTTAGACGCTGTGCCTCTGTGCCATCATAGTGAGCCTGCCTGACACGCTGTGCCTCTGTGCCATCAGAGTGACCCTGCCTGAGACGCTGTGCCTCTGTGCCATCATAGTGACCCTGCCTGAGACGCTGTGCCTCTGTGCCGTCATAGTGACCCTGCCTGAGACGCTGTGCCTCTGTGCCATCATAGTGACCCTGCCTGGAGACGCTGGGCCTCTGTGCCTTCATAGTGACCCTGCCTGAGATGCTGTGCCTCTGTGCCATCATAGTGACTCTGCCTGGAGACGCTGTGCCTCTGTGCCATCATAGTGACCCTGCCTGAGACGCTGTGCCTCTGTGCCATCATAGTGGCTCTGCCTGGAGACGCTGTGAGTCTGCGTCATCATAGTGAACCTGCCTGGAGACGCTGTGAGTCTGCGTCATCATAGTGACCCTGCGTGGAGACGCTGTGCCTCTGTGCCATCATAGTGACCCTGCCTGGAAACGCTGTGCCTCTGTGCCATCATAGTGACCCTGCCTGAGACGCTGTGCCTCTGTGCCATCATAGTGAGCCTGCCTGAGACGCTGTGCCTCTGTGCCATCATAGTGACCCTGCCTGGAGACGCTCTGCCTCTGTGCCATCATAGTGACCCTGCGTGGAGACGCTGTGCCTCTGTGCCATCATAGTGACCCTGCCTGGAAACGCTGTGCCTCTGTGCCATCATAGTGACCCTGCCTGAGATGCTGTGCCTCTGTGCCGTCATAGTGACCCTGCCTGAGACCCTGTGCCTCTGTGCCATCATAGTGACCCTGCCTGAGAAGCTGTGCCTCTGTGCCGTCATGGTGACCCTGCCTGAGACGCTGTGCCTCTGTGCCATCATAGTGACCCTGCCTGAGATGCTGTGCCTCTGTGCCATCATAGTGACCCTGCCTGGAGACGCTGTGCCTCTGTGCCATCATAGTGACCCTGCCTGAGACGCTGTGCCTCTGTGCCGCCATAGTGACCCTGCCTTAGACGCTGTGCCTCTGTGCCATCATAGTGAGCCTGCCTGAGACGCTGTGCCTCTGTGCCATCATAGTGACCCTGCCTGAGACGCTGTGATTCTGTGCCATCATAGTGATCCTGCCTGGAGACGCTGTGCCTCTGTGCCATCATAGTGACCCTGCCTGGAGACGCTCTGCCTCTGTGCCATCATAGTGACCCTGCGTGGAGACGCTGTGCCTCTGTGCCATCATAGTGACCCTGCGTGAGACGCTGTGCCTCTGTGCCATCATAGTGACCCTGCCTGAGACGCTGTGATTCTGTGCCATCATAGTGATCCTGCCTGGAGACGCTGTGCCTCTGTGGCATCATAGTGACCCTGCCTGGAGACGCTCTGCCTCTGTGCCATCATAGTGACCCTGCGTGGAGACGCTCTGCCTCTCTGCCATCATAGTGACCCTGCCTGGAAACGCTGTGCCTCTGTGCCATCATAGTGACCCTGCCTGAGATGCTGTGCCTCTGTGCCGTCATAGTGACCCTGCCTGAGACCCTGTGCCTCTGTGCCATCATAGTGACCCTGCCTGAGAAGCTGTGCCTCTGTGCCATCATGGTGACCCCGCCTGAGACGCTGTGCCTCTGTGCCATCATAGTGACCCTGCCTGAGATGCTGTGCCTCTGTGCCGTCATAGTGACCCTGCCTGGAGACGCTGTGCCTCTGTGCCATCATAGTGACCCTGCCTGAGACGCTGTGCCTCTGTGCCATCATAGTGACCCTGCCTGAGACGCTGTGCCTCTGTGCCGCCATAGTGACCCTGCCTGAGACGCTGTGCCTCTGTGCCACCATAGTGACCCTGCCTGAGAATCTGTGCCTCTGTGCCACCATAGTGACCCTGCCTGAGACGCTGTGCCTCTGTGCCATCATAGTGACCCTGCCTGAGACGCTGTGCCTCTGTGCCGCCATAGTGACCCTGCCTGGAAACGCTGTGCCTCTGTGCCATCATAGTGACCCTGCCTGAGATGCTGTGCCTCTGTGCCGTCATAGTGACCCTGCCTGAGACCCTGTGCCTCTGTGCCATCATAGTGACCCTGCCTGAGAAGCTGTGCCTCTGTGCCGTCATGGTGACCCTGCCTGAGACGCTGTGCCTCTGTGCCAACATAGTGACCCTGCCTAAGATGCTGTGCCTCTGTGCCGTCATAGTGAACCTGCCTGGAGACGCTGTGCCTCTGTGCCATCATAGTGACCCTGCCTGAGACGCTGTGCCTCTGTGCCATCATAGTGACCCTGCCTGAGACGCTGTGCCTCTGTGCCATCATAGTGACCCTGCCTGAGACGCTGTGCCTCTGTGCCGCCATAGTGACCCTGCCTGAGACGCTGTGCCTCTGTGCCACCATAGTGACCCTGCCTGAGACGCTGTGCCTCTGTGCCACCATAGTGACCCTGCCTTAGACGCTGTGCCTCTGTGCCATCATAGTGAGCCTGCCTGACACGCTGTGCCTCTGTGCCATCAGAGTGACCCTGCCTGAGACGCTGTGCCTCTGTGCCATCATAGTGACCCTGCCTGAGACGCTGTGCCTCTGTGCCGTCATAGTGACCCTGCCTGAGACGCTGTGCCTCTGTGCCATCATAGTGACCCTGCCTGGAGACGCTGGGCCTCTGTGCCTTCATAGTGACCCTGCCTGAGATGCTGTGCCTCTGTGCCATCATAGTGACTCTGCCTGGAGACGCTGTGCCTCTGTGCCATCATAGTGACCCTGCCTGAGATGCTGTGCCTCTGTGCCATCATAGTGGCTCTGCCTGGAGACGCTGTGAGTCTGCGTCATCATAGTGAACCTGCCTGGAGACGCTGTGAGTCTGCGTCATCATAGTGACCCTGCGTGGAGACGCTGTGCCTCTGTGCCATCATAGTGACCCTGCCTGGAAACGCTGTGCCTCTGTGCCATCATAGTGACCCTGCCTGAGACGCTGTGCCTCTGTGCCATCATAGTGAGCCTGCCTGAGACGCTGTGCCTCTGTGCCATCATAGTGACCCTGCCTGGAGACGCTCTGCCTCTGTGCCATCATAGTGACCCTGCGTGGAGACGCTGTGCCTCTGTGCCATCATAGTGACCCTGCCTGGAAACGCTGTGCCTCTGTGCCATCATAGTGACCCTGCCTGAGATGCTGTGCCTCTGTGCCGTCATAGTGACCCTGCCTGAGACCCTGTGCCTCTGTGCCATCATAGTGACCCTGCCTGAGAAGCTGTGCCTCTGTGCCGTCATGGTGACCCTGCCTGAGACGCTGTGCCTCTGTGCCATCATAGTGACCCTGCCTGAGATGCTGTGCCTCTGTGCCATCATAGTGACCCTGCCTGGAGACGCTGTGCCTCTGTGCCATCATAGTGACCCTGCCTGAGACGCTGTGCCTCTGTGCCGCCATAGTGACCCTGCCTTAGACGCTGTGCCTCTGTGCCATCATAGTGAGCCTGCCTGAGACGCTGTGCCTCTGTGCCATCATAGTGACCCTGCCTGAGACGCTGTGATTCTGTGCCATCATAGTGATCCTGCCTGGAGACGCTGTGCCTCTGTGCCATCATAGTGACCCTGCCTGGAGACGCTCTGCCTCTGTGCCATCATAGTGACCCTGCGTGGAGACGCTGTGCCTCTGTGCCATCATAGTGACCCTGCGTGAGACGCTGTGCCTCTGTGCCATCATAGTGACCCTGCCTGAGACGCTGTGATTCTGTGCCATCATAGTGATCCTGCCTGGAGACGCTGTGCCTCTGTGGCATCATAGTGACCCTGCCTGGAGACGCTCTGCCTCTGTGCCATCATAGTGACCCTGCGTGGAGACGCTCTGCCTCTCTGCCATCATAGTGACCCTGCCTGGAAACGCTGTGCCTCTGTGCCATCATAGTGACCCTGCCTGAGATGCTGTGCCTCTGTGCCGTCATAGTGACCCTGCCTGAGACCCTGTGCCTCTGTGCCATCATAGTGACCCTGCCTGAGAAGCTGTGCCTCTGTGCCATCATGGTGACCCCGCCTGAGACGCTGTGCCTCTGTGCCATCATAGTGACCCTGCCTGAGATGCTGTGCCTCTGTGCCGTCATAGTGACCCTGCCTGGAGACGCTGTGCCTCTGTGCCATCATAGTGACCCTGCCTGAGACGCTGTGCCTCTGTGCCATCATAGTGACCCTGCCTGAGACGCTGTGCCTCTGTGCCGCCATAGTGACCCTGCCTGAGACGCTGTGCCTCTGTGCCACCATAGTGACCCTGCCTGAGAATCTGTGCCTCTGTGCCACCATAGTGACCCTGCCTTAGACGCTGTGCCTCTGTGCCATCATAGTGACCCTGCCTGAGACGCTGTGCCTCTGTGCCGTCATAGTGACCCTGCCTGAGACGCTGTGCCTCTGTGCCATCATAGTGACCCTGCCTGAGACGCTGTGCCTCTGTGCCATCATAGTGACCCTGCCTGAGACGCTGTGCCTCTGTGCCATCAGAGTGACCCTGCCTGAGACGCTGTGCCTCTGTGCCATCATAGTGACCCTGCCTGAGACGCTGTGCCTCTGTGCCGTCATAGTTACCCTGCCTGGAGACCCTGTGCCTCCGTGCCATTATAGTAACCCTGCCTGAGACGCTGTGCCTCTGTGCCATCATAGTGACCCTGCCTGGAGACGCTGGACCTCTGTGCCATCATAGTGACCCTGCCTGAGATGCTGTGCCTCTGTACCATCATAGTGACTCTGCCTGGAGACGCTGTGCCTCTGTGCCATCATAGTGACTCTGCCTGGAAACGCTGTGCCTCTGTGCCATCATAGTGACCCTGCCTGAGACGCTGTGCCTCTGTGCCATCATAGTGACCCTGCCTGGAAACGCTGTGCCCCTGTGCCATCATAGTGAGCCTGCCTTAGATGCTGTGCCTCTGTGCCATCATAGTGACCCTGCCTGAGACGCTGTGCCTCTGTGCCACCATAGTGACCCTGCCTGAGACGCTGTGCCTCTGTGCCATCATAGTGACCCTGCCTGAGACGCTGTGCCTCTGTGCCATCATAGTGACCCTGCCTGAGATGCTGTGCCTCTGTGCCATCATAGTTACCCTGCCTAGAGACGCTGTGCCTCTGTGCCATCATAGTGACCCTGCCTGGAGACGCTGTGCCTCTGTGCCATCATAGTGACCCTGCCTGAGACGCTGTGCCTCTGTGCCATCATAGTGACCCTGCCTGAGACGCTGTGCCTCTGTGCCATCATAGTGACCCTGCCTGAGACGCTGTGCCTCTGTGCCATCATAGGGACTCTGCCTGGAAACGCTGTGCCTCTGTGCCATCATAGTGACCCTGCCTGAGACGCTGTGCCTCTGTGCCATCATAGTGACCCTGCCTGAGACGCTGTGATTCTGTGCCATCATAGTGACCCTGCCTGGAGACGCTCTGCCTCTGTGCGATCATAGTGACCCTGCGTGGAGACGCTGTGCCTCTGTGCCATCATAGTGACCCTGCCTGAGACGCTGTGCCTCTGTGCCATCATAGTGACCCTGCCTGAGACCCTGTGCCTCTGTGCCATCATAGTGACCCTGCCTGAGACGCTGTGCCTCTGTGCCGTGATGGTGACCCTGCCTGAGACGCTGTGCCTCTGTGCCATCATAGTGACCCTGCCTGAGATGCTGTTCCTCTGTGCCGTCATAGTGACCCTGCCTGGAGACGCTGTGCCTCTGTGCCATCATAGTGACCCTGCCTGAGACGCTGTGCCTCTGTGCCGCCATAGTGACCCTGCCTGAGACGCTGTGCCTCTGTGCCACCATAGTGACCCTGCCTTAGACGCTGTGCCTCTGTGCCATCATAGTGACCCTGCCGGAGACGCTGTGCCTCTGTGCCATCATAGTGACCCTGCCTGAGATGCTGTGCCTCTGTGCCATCATAGTGACCCTGCCTGGAGACGCTGTGCCTCTGTGCCATCATAGTGACCCTGCCTGAGACGCTGTGCCTCTGTGCCATCAGAGTTACCCTGCCTAGAGACGCTGTGCCTCTGTGCCATCATAGTGACCCTGCGTGGAGACGCTGTGCCTCTGTGCCATCATAGTGACCCTGCCTGAGACGCTGTGCCTCTGTGCCATCATAGTGACCCTGCCTGAGACGCTGTGCCTCTGTGCCATCATAGTGACCCTGCCTTAGACGCTGTGCCTCTGTGCCATCATAGTGACCCTGCCTGGAGACGCTGTGCCTCTGTGCCATCATAGTGACCCTGCCTGAGACGCTGTGCCTCTGTGCCATCATAGTGACTCTGCCTGGAGACGCTGTGCCTCTGTGCCATCATAGTGACCCTGCCTGAGACGCTGTGCCTCTGTGCCATCATAGTGACCCTGCCTGAGACGCTGTGATTCTGTGCCATCATAGTGACCCTGCGTGGATACGCTGTGCCTCTGTGCCATCATAGTGACCCTGCCTGGAAACGCTGTGCCTCTGTGCCATCATAGTGACCCTGCCTGAGATGCTGTGCCTCTGTGCCGTCATAGTGACCCTGCCTGAGACCCTGTGCCTCTGTGCCATCATAGTGACCCTGCCTGAGAAGCTGTGCCTCTGTGCCGTCATGGTGACCCTGCCTGAGACGCTGTGCCTCTGTGCCATCATAGTGACCCTGCCTGAGATGCTGTGCCTCTGTGCCATCATAGTGACCCTGCCTTAGACGCTGTGCCTCTGTGCCATCATAGTGACCCTGCCTGAGACGCTGTGCCTCTGTGCCATCATAGTGACCCTGCCTGAGACGCTGTGCCTCTGTGCCGCCATAGTGACCCTGCCTGAGACGCTGTGCTTCTGTGCCACCATAGTGACCCTGCCTTAGACGCTGTGCCTCTGTGCCATCATAGTGAGCCTGCCTGAGACGCTGTGCCTCTGTGCCATCAGAGTGACCCTGCCTGAGACGCTGTGCCTCTGTGCCGTCATAGTGACCCTGCCTGAGACGCTGTGCCTCTGTGCCATCATAGTGACCCTGCCTGAGACGCTGTGCCTCTGTGCCGTCATGGTGACCCTGCCTGAGACGCTGTGCCTCTGTGCCATCATAGTGACCCTGCCTGAGATGCTGTTCCTCTGTGCCGTCATAGTGACCCTGCCTGGAGACGCTGTGCCTCTGTGCCATCATAGTGACCCTGCCTGAGACGCTGTGCCTCTGTGCCGCCATAGTGACCCTGCCTGAGACGCTGTGCCTCTGTGCCACCATAGTGACCCTGCCTTAGACGCTGTGCCTCTGTGCCATCATAGTGACCCTGCCGGAGACGCTGTGCCTCTGTGCCATCATAGTGACCCTGCCTGAGATGCTGTGCCTCTGTGCCATCATAGTGACCCTGCCTGGAGACGCTGTGCCTCTGTGCCATCATAGTGACCCTGCCTGGAGACGCTGTGCCTCTGTGCCATCAGAGTTACCCTGCCTAGAGACGCTGTGCCTCTGTGCCATCATAGTGACCCTGCGTGGAGACGCTGTGCCTCTGTGCCATCATAGTGACCCTGCCTGAGACGCTGTGCCTCTGTGCCATCATAGTGACCCTGCCTGAGACGCTGTGCCTCTGTGCCATCATAGTGACCCTGCCTTAGACGCTGTGCCTCTGTGCCATCATAGTGACCCTGCCTGGAGACGCTGTGCCTCTGTGCCATCATAGTGACCCTGCCTGAGACGCTGTGCCTCTGTGCCATCATAGTGACTCTGCCTGGAGACGCTGTGCCTCTGTGCCATCATAGTGACCCTGCCTGAGACGCTGTGCCTCTGTGCCATCATAGTGACCCTGCCTGAGACGCTGTGATTCTGTGCCATCATAGTGATCCTGCCTGGAGACGCTGTGCCTCTGTGCCATCATAATGACCCTGCGTGGATACGCTGTGCCTCTGTGCCATCATAGTGACCCTGCCTGGAAACGCTGTGCCTCTGTGCCATCATAGTGACCCTGCCTGAGATGCTGTGCCTCTGTGCCGTCATAGTGACCCTGCCTGAGACCCTGTGCCTCTGTGCCATCATAGTGACCCTGCCTGAGAAGCTGTGCCTCTGTGCCGTCATGGTGACCCTGCCTGAGACGCTGTGCCTCTGTGCCATCATAGTGACCCTGCCTGAGATGCTGTGCCTCTGTGCCATCATAGTGACCCTGCCTTAGACGCTGTGCCTCTGTGCCATCATAGTGACCCTGCCTGAGACGCTGTGCCTCTGTGCCATCATAGTGACCCTGCCTGAGACGCTGTGCCTCTGTGCCGCCATAGTGACCCTGCCTGAGACGCTGTGCTTCTGTGCCACCATAGTGACCCTGCCTTAGACGCTGTGCCTCTGTGCCATCATAGTGAGCCTGCCTGAGACGCTGTGCCTCTGTGCCATCAGAGTGACCCTGCCTGAGACGCTGTGCCTCTGTGCCGTCATAGTGACCCTGCCTGAGACGCTGTGCCTCTGTGCCATCATAGTGACCCTGCCTGAGACGCTGTGCCTCTGTGCCATCATAGTGACCCTGCCTGAGACCCCGCCTCTGTGCCATCATAGTGACCCTGCCTGAGACGCTGTGCCTCTGTGCCGTCATAGTGACCCTGCCTGAGACGCTGTGCCTCTGTGCCATCATAGTGACCCTGCCTGAGACGCTGTGCCTCTGTGCCATCAGAGTGACCCTGCCTGAGACGCTGTGCCTCTGTGCCATCATAGTGACCGTGCCTGAGACGCTGTGCCTCTGTGCCATCATAGTGACCCTGCCTGGAGACCCTGTGCCTCCGTGCCATTATAGTGACCCTGCCTGAGACGCTGTGCCTCTGTGCCATCATAGTGACCCTGCCTGGAGACGCTGTGCCTCTGTGCCATCATAGTGACCCTGTCTGAGATGCTGTGCCTCTGTGCGATCATAGTGACTCTGCCTGGAGACGCTGTGAGTCTGCGTCATCATAGTGACCCTGCCTAGAGACGCTGTGCCTCTGTGCCATCATAGTGACCCTGCCTGGAGACGCTGTAACTCTGTGCCATCATAGTGACCCTGCCTGAGACGCTGTGCCTCTGTGCCATCATAGTGACCCTGCCTAGAGACGCTGTACCTCTGTGCCATCATAGTGACCCTGCGTGGAGACGCTGTGCCTCTGTGCCATCATAGTGACTCTGCCTGGAGACGCTGTGCCTCTGTGCCACCATAGTGACCGTGCCTGAGATGCTGTGCCTCTGTGCCATCATAGTGACCCTGCCTGAGACGCTGTGCCTCTGTGCCATCATAGTGACCATGCCTAGAGACGCTGTACCTCTGTGCCATCATAGTGACCCTGCGTGGAGACGCTGTGCCTCTGTGCCATCATAGTGACCCTGCGTGGAGACGCTGTGCCTCTGTGCCATCATAGTGACCCTGCCTGGAGACGCTGTGCCTCTGTGCCATCATAGTGACCCTGCCTGGAGACGCTGTGACTCTGCTCCATCAGAGTGACCCTGCCTGAGACGCTGTGCCTCTGTGCCGTCATAGTGACCCTGCATAGAGACGCTGTGTCTCTGTGCCGTCATAGTGACCCTGCCTAGAGACGCTGTGCCTCTATGCCGTCATAGTGACCCTGCCTGAGACGCTGTGCCTCTGTGCCGTCATAGTGACCCTGCCTGAGACGCTGTGCCTCTGTGCCATAATAGTGACCCTGCCTGAGACGCTGTGCCTCTGTGCCATCATAGTGACTCTGCCTGGAGACGCTGTGCCTCTGTACCATCATAGTGACCCTGCCTGAGACGCTGTGCCTCTGTGCCATCATAGTGACCCTGCCTGACACGCAGTGATTCTGTGCCCTCATAGTGACCCTGCCTGGAGACGCTGTGCCTCTGTGTCATCATAGTGACCCTGCCTGGAGACGCTCTGCCTCTGTTCCATCATAGTGACCCTGCGTGGAGACGCTGTGCCTCTGTGCCATCATAGTGACCCTGCGTGGAGACGCTGTGCCTCTGTGCCATCATAGTGACCCTGCCTGAGACGCTGTGCCTCTGTGCCATCATAGTGACCCTGCCTGAGACGCTGTGCCTCTGTGCCATCACAGTGACCCTGCCTAGAGACGCTGTGCCTCTGTGCCATCATAGTGACCCTGCCTGAGACGCTGTGCCTCTGTGCCGTCATAGTGACCCTGCCTGAGACGCTGTGCCTCTGTGCCATCATAGTGACCCTGCCTGGAGACGCTGGGCCTCTGTGCCATCATAGTGACCCTGCCTGTAGACGCTGTAACTCTTTGCCATCATAGTGACCCTGCCTGAGATGCTCTGCCTCTGTGCCATCATAGTGACCCTGCCTGGAGACGCTGGGCCTCTGTGCCATCATAGTGACTCTGCCTGGAGACGCTGTGCCTCTGTGCCATCATAGTGACCCTGCCTGAGACGCTTTGCCTCTGTGCCATCATAGTGACTCTGCCTGGAGACGCTGTGATTCTGTGCCATCATAGTGACCCTGCCTGGAGACGCTGTGCTCTGTGCCATCATAGTGACCCTGCCTGGAGACGCTCTGCCTCTGTGCCATCATAGTGACCCTGCGTGGAGACGCTGTGCCTCTGTGCCATCATAGTGATTCTGCCTGGAGACGCTGTGCCTCTGTGCCATCATAGTGACCCTGCCTGAGACGTTGTGCCTCTGTGCCATCATAGTGACCCTGCCTAGAGACGCTGTGCCTCTGTGCCGTCATAGTGACCCTGCCTGAGACGCTGTGCCTCTGTGCCGTCATAGTGACCCTGCCTGAGACGCTGTGCCTCTGTGCCCTCATAGTGACACTGCCTGGAGACGCTGTGCCTCTGTGCCATCATAGTGACCCTGCCTGAGATGCTGTGCCTCTGTACCATCATAGTGACCCTGCCTAGAGACGCTGTGCCTCTGTGCCATCATAGTGACCCTGCCTGGAGACGCTGTGCCTCTGTGCCATCATAGTGACCCTGCCTGGAGACGCTGTGCCTCTGTGCCATCATAGTGACCCTGCCTGAGATGCTGTGCCTCTGTGCCATCATAGTGACTCTGCCTGGAGACGCTGTGAGTCTGCGTCATCATAGTGACCCTGCCTGGAGACGCTCTGCCTCTGTGCCATCATAGTGACCCTGCGTGGAGACGCTGTGCCTCTGTGCCATCATAGTGACCCTGCCTGGAAACGCTGTGCCTCTGTGTCATCATAGTGACCCTGCCTGAGACGCTGTGCCTCTGTGCCATCATAGTGACCCTGCCTGGAAACGCTGTGCCCCTGTGCCATCATAGTGACCCTGCCTGAGATGCTGTGCCTCTGTGCCATCATAGTGACCCTGCCTGGAGACGCTGTTCCTCTGTGCCATCATAGTGACCCTGCCTGGAAACGCTGTGCCTCTGTGCCATCATAGTGACCCTGCCTGAGATGCTGTGCCTCTGTGCCGTCATAGTGACCCTGCCTGAGACCCTGTGCCTCTGTGCCATCATAGTGACCCTGCCTGAGAAGCTGTGCCTCTGTGCCGTCATGGTGACCCTGCCTGAGACGCTGTGCCTCTGTGCCATCATAGTGACCCTGCCTAAGATGCTGTGCCTCTGTGCCGTCATAGTGACCCTGCCTGGAGACGCTGTGCCTCTGTGCAATCATAGTGACCCTGCCTGGAGACGCTGTGCCTCTGTGCCATCATAGTGACCCTGCCTGAGACGCCATGCCTCTGTGCCGCCATAGTGACCCTGCCTGAGACGCTGTGCCTCTGTGCCCTCATAGTGACCCTGCCTGGAGACGCTGTGCCTCTGTGCAATCATAGTGACCCTGCCTGAGACGCTGTGCCTCTGTGCCATCATAGTGACCCTGCCTGAGACGCTGTGCCTCTGTGCCATCATAGTGACCCTGCCTGAGACGCTGTGCCTCTGTGCCACCATAGTGACCCTGCCTTAGACGCTGTGCCTCTGTGCCATCATAGTGAGCCTGCCTGACACGCTGTGCCTCTGTGCCATCAGAGTGACCCTGCCTGAGGCGCTGTGCCTCTGTGCCATCATAGTGACCCTGCCTGAGACGCTGTGCCTCTGTGCCATCATAGTGACCCTGCCTCGAGACGCTGTGCCTCTGTGCAATCATAGTGACCCTGCCTGAGACGCTGTGCCTCTGTGCCATCATAGTGACTCTGCCTGGAGACGCTGTGCCTCTGTGCCATCATAGTGACCCTGCCTGAGACGCTGTGCCTCTGTGCCATCATAGTGACCCTGCCTGGAAACGCTGTGCCTCTGTGCCATCATAGTGACCCTGCCTGGAGACGCTCTGCCTCTGTGCCATCATAGTGACCCTGCGTGGAGACGCTGTGCCTCTGTGCCATCATAGTGACCCTGCCTGGAAACGCTGTGCCTCTGTGCCATCATAGTGACCCTGCCTGAGATGCTGTGCCTCTGTGCCGTCATAGTGACCCTGCCTGAGACCCTGTGCCTCTGTGCCATCATAGTGACCCTGCCTGAGAAGCTGTGCCTCTGTGCCGTCATGGTGACCCTGCCTGAGACGCTGTGCCTCTGTGCCATAACAGTGACCCTGCCTGAGATGCTGTGCCTCTGTGCCGTCATGGTGACCCTGCCTGGAGACGCTGTGCCTCTGTGCCATCATAGTGACCCTGCCTGAGACGCTGTGCCTCTGTGCCATCATAGTGACCCTGCCTGAGACGCTGTGCCTCTGTGCCGCCATAGTGACCCTGCCTGGAAACGCTGTGCCTCTGTGCCATCATAGTGACCCTGCCTGAGATGCTGTGCCTCTGTGCCGTCATAGTGACCCTGCCTGAGACCCTGTGCCTCTGTGCCATCATAGTGACCCTGCCTGAGAAGCTGTGCCTCTGTGCCGTCATGGTGACCCTGCCTGAGACGCTGTGCCTCTGTGCCAACATAGTGACCCTGCCTAAGATGCTGTGCCTCTGTGCCGTCATAGTGAACCTGCCTGGAGACGCTGTGCCTCTGTGCCATCATAGTGACCCTGCCTGAGACGCTGTGCCTCTGTGCCATCATAGTGACCCTGCCTGAGACGCTGTGCCTCTGTGCCATCATAGTGACCCTGCCTGAGACGCTGTGCCTCTGTGCCGCCATAGTGACCCTGCCTGAGACGCTGTGCCTCTGTGCCACCATAGTGACCCTGCCTGAGACGCTGTGCCTCTGTGCCACCATAGTGACCCTGCCTTAGACGCTGTGCCTCTGTGCCATCAGAGTGACCCTGCCTGAGACGCTGTGCCTCTGTGCCATCATAGTGACCCTGCCCGAGACGCTGTGCCTCTGTGCCGTCATAGTGACCCTGCCTGAGACGCTGTGCCTCTGTGCCATCATAGTGACCCTGCCTGGAGACGCTGGGCCTCTGTGCCTTCATAGTGACCCTGCCTGAGATGCTGTGCCTCTGTGCCATCATAGTGACTCTGCCTGGAGACGCTCTCCCTCTGTGCCATCATAGTGACCCTGCCTGAGATGCTGTGCCTCTGTGCCATCATAGTGGCTCTGCCTGGAGACGCTGTGAGTCTGCGTCATCATAGTGAACCTGCCTGGAGACGCTGTGAGTCTGCGTCATCATAGTGACCCTGCGTGGAGACGCTGTGCCTCTGTGCCATCATAGTGACCCTGCCTGGAAACGCTGTGCCTCTGTGCCATCATAGTGACCCTGCCTGAGACGCTGTGCCTCTGTGCCATCATAGTGAGCCTGCCTGAGACGCTGTGCCTCTGTGCCATCATAGTGACCCTGCCTGGAGACGCTCTGACTCTGTGCCATCATAGTGACCCTGCGTGGAGACGCTGTGCCTCTGTGCCATCATAGTGACCCTGCCTGGAAACGCTGTGCCTCTGTGCCATCATAGTGACCCTGCCTGAGATGCTGTGCCTCTGTGCCGTCATAGTGACCCTGCCTGAGACCCTGTGCCTCTGTGCCATCATAGTGACCCTGCCTGAGAAGCTGTGCCTCTGTGCTGTCATGGTGACCCTGCCTGAGACGCTGTGCCTCTGTGCCATCATAGTGACCCTGCCTGAGATGCTGTGCCTCTGTGCCATCATAGTGACCCTGCCTGGAGACGCTGTGCCTCTGTGCCATCATAGTGACCCTGCCTGAGACGCTGTGCCTCTGTGCCGCCATAGTGACCCTGCCTTAGACGCTGTGCCTCTGTGCCATCATAGTGAGCCTGCCTGAGACGCTGTGCCTCTGTGCCATCATAGTGACCCTGCCTGAGACGCTGTGATTCTGTGCCATCATAGTGATCCTGCCTGGAGACGCTGTGCCTCTGTGCCATCATAGTGACCCTGCCTGGAGACGCTCTGCCTCTGTGCCATCATAGTGACCCTGCATGGAGACGCTGTGCCTCTGTGCCATCATAGTGACCCTGCGTGAGACGCTGTGCCTCTGTGCCATCATAGTGACCCTGCCTGAGACGCTGTGATTCTGTGCCATCATAGTGATCCTGCCTGGAGACGCTGTGCCTCTGTGCCATCATAGTGACCCTGCCTGGAGACGCTCTGCCTCTGTGCCATCATAGTGACCCTGCGTGGAGACGCTCTGCCTCTGTGCCATCATAGTGACCCTGCCTGGAAACGCTGTGCCTCTGTGCCATCATAGTGACCCTGCCTGAGATGCTGTGCCTCTGTGCCGTCATAGTGACCCTGCCTGAGACCCTGTGCCTCTGTGCCATCATAGTGACCCTGCCTGAGAAGCTGTGCCTCTGTGCCATCATGGTGACCCCGCCAGAGACGCTGTGCCTCTGTGCCATCATAGTGACCCTGCCTGAGATGCTGTGCCTCTGTGCCGTCATAGTGACCCTGCCTGGAGACGCTGTGCCTCTGTGCCATCATAGTGACCCTGCCTGAGACGCTGTGCCTCTGTGCCATCATAGTGACCCTGCCTGAGACGCTGTGCCTCTGTGCCGCCATAGTGACCCTGCCTGAGACGCTGTGCCTCTGTGCCACCATAGTGACCCTGCCTGAGAATCTGTGCCTCTGTGCCACCATAGTGACCCTGCCTTAGACGCTGTGCCTCTGTGCCATCATAGTGACCCTGCCTGAGACGCTGTGCCTCTGTGCCGTCATAGTGACCCTGCCTGAGACGCTGTGCCTCTGTGCCATCATAGTGACCCTGCCTGAGACGCTGTGCCTCTGTGCCATCATAGTGACCCTGCCTGAGACGCTGTGCCTCTGTGCCATCAGAGTGACCCTGCCTGAGACGCTGTGCCTCTGTGCCATCATAGTGACCCTGCGTGGAGACGCTGTGCCTCTGTGCCATCATAGTGATTCTGCCTGGAGACGCTGTGCCTCTGTGCCATCATAGTTACCCTGCCTGAGACGCTGTGCCTCTGTGCCATCATAGTGACCCTGCCTAGAGACGCTGTGCCTCTGTGCCGTCATAGTGACCCTGCCTGAGACGATGTGCCTCTGTGCCGTCATAGTGACCCTGCCTGAGACGCTGTGCCTCTGTGCCCTCATAGTGACACTGCCTGGAGACGCTGTGCCTCTGTGCCATCATAGTGACCCTGCCTGAGATGCTGTGCCTCTGTACCATCATAGTGACCCTGCCTAGAGACGCTGTGCCTCTGTGCCATCATAGTGACCCTGCCTGGAGACGCTGTGCCTCTGTGCCATCATAGTGACCCTGCCTGGAGACGCTGTGCCTCTGTGCCATCATAGTGACCCTGCCTGAGATGCTGTGCCTCTGTGCCATCATAGTGACTCTGCCTGGAGACGCTGTGAGTCTGCGTCATCATAGTGACCCTGCCTGGAGACGCTCTGCCTCTGTGCCATCATAGTGACCCTGCGTGGAGACGCTGTGCCTCTGTGCCATCATAGTGACCCTGCCTGGAAACGCTGTGCCTCTGTGCCATCATAGTGACCCTGCCTGAGACGCTGTGCCTCTGTGCCATCATAGTGACCCTGCCTGGAAACGCTGTGCCCCTGTGCCATCATAGTGACCCTGCCTGAGATGCTGTGCCTCTGTGCCATCATAGTGAACCTGCATGGAGACGCTGTTCCTCTGTGCCATCATAGTGACCCTGCCTGAGACGCTGTGCCTCTGTGCCATCATAGTGACCCTGCCTGGAGACGCTGTGCCTCTGTGCCATCATAGTGACCCTGCCTAGAGACGCTGTGCCTCTGTGCCATCATAGTGACCCTGCCTGAGATGCTGTTCCTCTGTGCCGTCATAGTGACCCTGCCTGGAGACGCTGTGCCTCTGTGCCATCATAGTGACCCTGCCTGAGACGCTGTGCCTCTGTGCCATCATAGTGACCCTGCCTGAGACGCTGTGACTCTGTGCCGCCATAGTGACCCTGCCTGAGATGCTGTGCCTCTGTGCCACCATAGTGACCCTGCCTTAGACGCTGTGCCTCTGTGCCATCATAGTGAGCCTGACTGAGACGCTGTGCCTCTGTGCCATCATAGTGACCCTGCCTGAGATGCTGTGCCTCTGTGCCATCAGAGTTACCCTGCCTGAGATGCTGTGCCTCTGTGCCATCAGAGTTACCCTGCCTAGAGACGCTGTGCCTCTGTGCCATCATAGTGACCCTGCCTGAGACCCTGTGCCTCTGTGCCATCAGAGTTACCCTGCCTAGAGACGCTGTGCCTCTGTGCCATCATAGTGAGCCTGCCTGAGACGCTGTGCCTCTGTGCCATCATAGTGATCCTGCCTGGAGACGCTGTGCCTCTGTGCCATCATAGTGACCCTGCCTGGAGACGCTCTGCCTATGTGCCATCATAGTGACCCTGGGTGGAGACGCTGTGCCTCTGTGCCATCATAGTGACCCTGCCTGAGAAGCTGTGCCTCTGTGCCATCATAGTGACCCTGCCTGAGACGCTGTGATTCTGTGCCATCATAGTGATCCTGCCTGGAGACGCTGTGCCTCTGTGCCATCATAGTGACCCTGCCTGGAGACGCTCTGCCTCTGTGCCATCATAGTGACCCTGCGTGGAGACGCTGTGCCTCTGTGCCATCATAGTGACCCTGCCGGAGACGCTCTGCCTCTGTGCCATCATAGTGACCCTGCCTGGAGACGCTGTGCCTCTGTGCCATCATAGTGACCCTGCCTGAGACGCTGTGCCTCTGTGCCATCATAGTGACTCTGCCTGGAGACGCTGTGCCTCTGTGCCATCATAGTGACCCTGCCTGAGACGCTGTGCCTCTGTGCCATCATAGTGACCCTGCCTGAGACGCTGTGATTCTGTGCCATCATAGTGATCCTGCCTGGAGACGCTGTGCCTCTGTGCCATCATAGTGACCCTGCGTGGAGACGCTGTGCCTCTGTGCCATCATAGTGACCCTGCCTGGAAACGCTGTGCCTCTGTGCCATCATAGTGACCCTGCCTGAGATGCTGTGCCTCTGTGCCGTCATAGTGACCCTGCCTGAGACCCTGTGCCTCTGTGCCATCATAGTGACCCTGCCTGAGAAGCTGTGCCTCTGTGCCGTCATGGTGACCCTGCCTGAGACGCTGTGCCTCTGTGCCATCATAGTGACCCTGCCTGAGATGCTGTGCCTCTGTGCCATCATAGTGACCCTGCCTGAGACGCTGTGCCTCTGTGCCATCATAGTGACCCTGCCTGAGACGCTGTGCCTCTGTGCCATCATAGTGACCCTGCCTGAGACGCTGTGCCTCTGTGCCGCCATAGTGACCCTGCCTGAGACGCTGTGCCTCTGTGCCACCATAGTGACCCTGCCTTAGACGCTGTGCCTCTGTGCCATCATAGTGAGCCTGCCTGAGACGCTGTGCCTCTGTGCCATCAGAGTGACCCTGCCTGAGACGCTGTGCCTCTGTGCCATCATAGTGACCGTGCCTGAGACGCTGTGCCTCTGTGCCATAATAGTGACCCTGCCTGGAGACCCTGTGCCTCCGTGCCATTATAGTGACCCTGCCTGAGACGCTGTGCCTCTGTGCCATCATAGTGACCCTGCCTGGAGACGCTGTGCCTCTGTGCCATCATAGTGACCCTGTCTGAGATGCTGTGCCTCTGTGCCATCACAGTGACCCTGCCTGGAGACGCTGTGAGTCTGCGTCATCATAGTGACCCTGCCTGAGACGCTGTGCCTCTGTGCCATCATAGTGACCATGCCTAGAGACGCTGTACCTCTGTGCCATCATAGTGACCCTGCGTGGAGACGCTGTGCCTCTGTGCCATCATAGTGACCCTGCGTGGAGACGCTGTGCCTCTGTGCCATCATAGTGACCCTGCCTGGAGACGCTGTGCCTCTGTGCCATCATAGTGACCCTGCCTGGAGACGCTGTGACTCTGCTCCATCAGAGTGACCCTGCCTGAGACGCTGTGCCTCTGTGCCGTCATAGTGACCCTGCATAGAGACGCTGTGTCTCTGTGCCGTCATAGTGACCCTGCCTAGAGACGCTGTGCCTCTATGCCGTCATAGTGACCCTGCCTGAGACGCTGTGCCTCTGTGCCGTCATAGTGACCCTGCCTGAGACGCTGTGCCTCTGTGCCATAATAGTGACCCTGCCTGAGACGCTGTGCCTCTGTGCCATCATAGTGACTCTGCCTGGAGACGCTGTGCCTCTGTGCCATCATAGTGACCCTGCCTGGAAACGCTGTGCCTCTGTGCCATCATAGTGACCCTGCCTGACACGCAGTGATTCTGTGCCCTCATAGTGACCCTGCCTGGAGACGCTGTGCCTCTGTGTCATCATAGTGACCCTGCCTGGAGACGCTCTGCCTCTGTTCCATCATAGTGACCCTGCGTGGAGACGCTGTGCCTCTGTGCCATCATAGTGACCCTGCGTGGAGACGCTGTGCCTCTGTGCCATCATAGTGACCCTGCCTGAGACGCTGTGCCTCTGTGCCATCATAGTGACCCTGCCTGAGACGCTGTGCCTCTGTGCCATCACAGTGACCCTGCCTAGAGACGCTGTGCCTCTGTGCCATCATAGTGACCCTGCCTGAGACGCTGTGCCTCTGTGCCGTCATAGTGACCCTGCCTGAGACGCTGTGCCTCTGTGCCATCATAGTGACCCTGCCTGGAGACGCTGGGCCTCTGTGCCATCATAGTGACCCTGCCTGGAGACGCTGTAACTCTTTGCCATCATAGTGACCCTGCCTGAGATGCTCTGCCTCTGTGCCATCATAGTGACCCTGCCTGGAGACGCTGGGCCTCTGTGCCATCATAGTGACTCTGCCTGGAGACGCTGTGCCTCTGTGCCATCATAGTGACCCTGCCTGAGACGCTTTGCCTCTGTGCCATCATAGTGACTCTGCCTGAGACGCTGTGCCTCTGTGCCATAATACTGACCCTGCCTGAGACGCTGTGCCTCTGTGCCGTCATAGTGACCCTGCCTGAGACGCTGTGCCGCTGTGCCATCATAGTGACCCTGCCTGGAGATGCTGGGCCTCTGTGCCATCATAGTGACCCTGCCTGGAGACGCTGTAACTCTGTGCCATCATAGTGACCCTGCCTGGAGACGCTGGGCCTCTGTGCCATCATAGTGACTCTGCCTGGAGACGCTGTGCCTCTGTGCCCTCATAGTGACCCTGCATAGAGACGCTGTGCCTCTGTGCCATCATAGTGACCCTGCCTGAGACGCTGTGCCTCTGTGCCATCATAGTGACCCTGCCTGAGACGCTGTGATTCTGTGCCATCATAGTGACCCTGCCTGGAGACGCTGTGCCTCTGTGCCATCATAGTGACCCTGCCTGGAGACGCTCTGCCTCTGTGCCATCATAGTGACCCTGCGTGGAGACGCTGTGCCTCTGTGCCATCATAGTGATTCTGCCTGGATACGCTGTGCCTCTGTGCCATCATAGTGACCCTGCCTGAGACGCTGTGCCTCTGTGCCATCATAGTGACCCTGCGTGGAGACGCTGTTCCTCTGTGCCATCATAGTGACCCTGCCTTAGACGCTGTGCCTCTGTGCCATCATAGTGAACCTGCCTGAGATGCTGTGCCTCTGTGCCATCATAGTGACCCTACCTGGAGACGCTGTGCCTCTGTGCCATCATAGTGACCCTGCCTGGAGACGCTGTGACTCTGCGCCATCAGAGTGACCCTGCCTGAGACGCTGTGCCTCTGTGCCGTCATAGTGACCCTGCATAGAGACGCTGTGCCTCTGTGCCGTCATAGTGACCCTGCCTAGAGACGCTGTGCCTCTGTGCCGTCATAGTGACCCTGCCTAGAGACGCTGTGCCTCTGTGCCGTCATAGTGACCCTGCCTGAGACGCTGTGCCTCTGTGCCCTCATAGTGACACTGTCTGGAGACGCTGTACCTCTGTGCCATCATAGTGACCCTGCCTGAGATGCTGTGCCTCTGTGCCATCATAGTGACGCTGCCTGAATAAGCTCTGCCTCTGTGCCGTCATAGTGACCCTGCGTGGAGACGCTGTGCCTCTGTGCCATCATAGTGACCCTGCCTGGACACGCTGTGCCTCTGTGCCACCATAGTGACCCTGCCTGAGACGCTGTGCCTCTGTGCCATCAGAGTGACCCTGCCTGGAGACGCTGTGCCTCTGTGCCGTCATAGTGACCCTGCCTGAGTCGCTGTGCCTCTGTGCCGTCATAGTGACCCTGCCTGAGACGCTGTGCCTCTGTGCCGTCATAGTGACCCTGCCTGAGACGCTGTGCCTCTGTGCCATCATAGTGACCCTGCCTGAGACGCTGTGCCTCTGTGCCATCATAGTGACCCTGCCTGGAGACGCTGTGCCTCTGTGTCATCATAGTGACCCTGCCTTAGATGCTGTGCCTCTGTGCCATCATAGTGACCCTGCCTGGAGACGCTCTGCCTCTGTTCCATCATAGTGACCCTGCGTGGAGACGCTGTGCCTCTGTCCCATCATAGTGACCCTGCCTGGAAACGCTGTGTCTCTGTGCCATCACAGTGACCCTGCCTAGAGACGCTGTGCCTCTGTGCCATCATAGTGACCCTGCCTGAGACGCTGTGCCTCTGTGCCGTCATAGTGACCCTGCCGGAGACGCTGTGCCTCTGTGCCATCATAGTGACCCTGCCTGAGACGCTGTGCCTCTGTGCCATCATAGTGACCCTGCCTGGAGACGCTGTAACTCTGTGCCATCATAGTGACCCTGCCTGAGATGCTGTGCCTCTGTGCCATCATAGTGACCCTGCCTAGAGACGCTGTACCTCTGTGCCATCATAGTGACCCTGCGTGGAGACGCTGTGCCTCTGTGCCATCATAGTGACCCTGCCTGGAGACGCTGTGCCTCTGTGCCATCATAGTGACTCTGCCTGGAGACGCTGTTCCTCTGTGCCACCATAGTGACCCTGCCTGAGATGCTGTGCCTCTGTGCCATCATAGTGACCCTGCCTGAGATGCTGTGATTCTGTGCCATCATAGTGACCCTGCCTGGAGACGCTGTGCCTCTGTGCCATCATAGTGACCCTGCGTGGAGACGCTGTGCCTCTGTGCCATCATAGTGACCCTGCCTGGAGACGCTGTGACTCTGCGCCATCAGAGTGACCCTGCCTGAGACTCTGTGCCTCTGTGCCGTCATCGTGACCCTGCATAGAGACGCTGTGCCTCTGTGCCGTCATAGTGACCCTGCCTGAGTCGCTGTGCCACTGTGCCATCATAGTGACCCTGCCTGAGACGCTGTGCCTCTGTGCCGTCATAGTGACCCTGCCTGAGACGCTGTGCCTCTGTGCCATAATACTGACCCTGCCTGAGACGCTGTTTCTCTGTGCCATCATAGTGACTCTGCCTGGAGACGCTATGCCTCTGTGCCATCATAGTGACCCTGCCTGAGACGCTGTGCCTCTGTGCCATCATAGTGACCCTGCCTGACACGCAGTGATTCTGTGCCCTCATAGTGACCCTGCCTGGAGACGCTGTGCCTCTGTGTCATCATAGTGACCCTGCCTGGAGACGCTCTGCCTCTGTGCCATCATAGTGACCCTGCCTGAAGACGCTCTGCCTCTGTTCCATCATAGTGACCCTGCGTGGAGACGTTGTGCCTCTGTCCCATCATAGTGACCCTGCCTGGAAATACTGTGCCTCTCTGCCATCATAGTGACCCTGCCTGAGACGCTGTGCCTCTGGGCCGTCATAGTGACCCTGCCTGAGACGCTGTGCCTCTGTGCCATCATAGTGACCCTGCCTGAGACGCTGTGCCTCTGTGCCATCATAGTGACCCTGCCTGGAGACGCTGTGCCTCTGTGCCATCATAGTGACTCTGCCTGGAGACGCTGTGCCTCTGTGCCATCATAGTGACCCTGCCTGAGATGCTGTGCCTCTGTGCCATCATAGTGACCCTGCCTGAGACGCTGTGCCTCTGTGCCATCATAGTGACCCTGCCTGGAGACGCTGTGCCTCTGTGCCATCATAGTGACCCTGCGTGGAGACGCTGTGCCTCTGTGCCATCATAGTGACCCTGCGTGGAGACGCTGTTCCTCTGTGCCATCATAGTGACCCTGCCTGGAGACGCTGTGACTCTGCGCCATCAGAGTGACCCTGCCTGAGACGCTGTGCCTCTGTGCCATCATAGTGACCCTGCGTGGAGACGCTCTGCCTCTGTGCCATCATAGTGGCCCTGCCTGGAGACGCTGTGCCTCTGTGCCATCATAGTGACCCTGCCTGGAGACGCTGTGACTCTGCGCCATCAGAGTGACCCTGCCTGAGACGCTGTGCCTCTGTGCCGTCATAGTGACCCTGCCTAGAGACGCTGTGCCTCTGTGCCATCATAGTGACCCTGCCTGGAGACGCTGTGCCTCTGTGTCATCATAGTGACCCTGCCTGAGACGCTGTGCCTCTGTGACGTCACAGTGACCCTGCCTGAGACGCTGTGCCTCTGTGCCATCAGAGTGACCCTGCCTGAGACGCTGTGCCTTTGTGCCGTCATAGTGACCCTGCCTGAGTCACTGTGCCTCTGTGCCGTCATAGTGACCCTGCCTGAGACGCTGTGCCTCTGTGCCGTCATTGTGACCCTGCCTGAGACGCTGTGCCTCTGTGCCATCATAGTGACCCTGCCTGAGACGCTGTGCCTCTGTGCCATCATAGTGACCCTGCCTGAGACGCTGTGCCTCTGTGCCATCATAGTGACTCTGCCTGACACGCTGTGCCTCTGTGCCATCGTAGTGACCCTGCCGGAGACGCTGTGCCTCTGTGCCATCATAGTGACCCCGACTGAGACGCTGTGCCTGTGTGCCATCATAGTGACCCTGCCGGAGACGCTGTGCCTCTGTGCCATCATAGTGACCCCGACTGAGACGCTGTGCCTGTGTGCCATCATAGTGACCCTGCCTGAGACGCTGTGCCTCTGCGCCATCATAGTGACCCTGCCTGAGACACTGTTCCTCTGTGCCACCATAGTGACCCTGCCTGAGATGCTGTGCCTCTGTGCCATCATAGTGACCCTGCCTGAAGACGCTGTGCCTCTGTGCCATCGTAGTAACCCTGCCTGAGACGCTGTGCCTCTGTGCCATCGTAGTGACCCTGCCTGAGACGCTGTGCCTTTGTGCCACCATAGTGACCCTTCCTGAGACGCTGTGCCTCTGTGCCATCATAGTGAACCTGCCTGAGATGCTGTGCCTCTGTGCAACCATAGTGACCCTGCCTGAGACGCTGTGCCTCTGTGCCGTCATAGTGACCCTGCCTGAGACGCTGTGCCTCTGTGCCATCATAGTGACCCTGCCTGAGACGCTGTGCCTCTGTGCCATCATAGTGACCCTGCCTGGAGACGCTGTGCCTCTGTGCCATCATAGTGACCCTGCCTGACACGCTGTGCCTCTGTGCCAACATAGTGACCCTGCCTGACACGCTATGCCTCTGTGCCATCATAGTGACCCTGCCTAGAGACGCTGTGCCTCTGTGCCATCATTGTGACCATGCCTGAGACGCTGTGCCTCTGTGCCATCATAGTGACCCTCCCTGAGACGCTGTGCCTTTGTGTCATCATAGAAACCCTGCCTGCAGACTCTGTGCCATCATAGTGACCCTGCCTGAGACGCTGTTCCTGGGTTCCACCATAGTGACCCTGCCTGGAGACGCTCTGCCTCTGTGCCGTCATAGTGACCCTGCCGGAGACGCTGTGACATCATAGTGACCCTGCCTGGAAACGCTGTGCCTGGGTGCCATGATAGTGACCCTGCCTGACACGCTGTGCCTCTGTGACGTCATAGTGACCCTGCCTGAGATGCTGTGCCTCTGTGCCATCATAGTGACCCTGCCTAGAGACGCTGTGCCTCTGTGCCATCATAGTGACCCTGCCTGGAGACGCTGTGACTCTGCGCCATCAGAGTGACCCTGCCTGAGACGCTGTGCCTCTGTGCCGTCATAGTGACCCTGCATAGATACGCTGTGCCTCTGTGCCATCATAGTGACCCTGCCTAGAGACGCTGTGACTCTGTGCCATCATAATGACCCTGCCTGAGACGCTGTGCCTCTGTGCCGTCATAGTGACCCTGCCTGAGACGCTGTGCCTCTGTGTCCTCATAGTGACCCTGCCTGAGACGCTGTGCCTCTGTGCCATCATAGTGACCCTGCCTGAGATGCTGTGCCTCTGTGCCATCATAGTGACCCTGCCTAGAGACGCTGTGCCTCTGTGCCATCATAGTGACCCTGCCTGGAGACGCTGTGACTCTGCGCCATCAGAGTGACCCTGCCTGAGACGCTGTGCCTCTGTGCCGTCATAGTGACCCTGCATAGATACGCTGTGCCTCTGTGCCATCATAGTGACCCTGCCTAGAGACGCTGTGACTCTGTGCCATCATAATGACCCTGTCTGAGACGCTGTGCCTCTGTGACGTCATAGTGACCCTGCCTGAGACGCTGTGCCTCTGTGACGTCATAGTGACCCTGCCTGAGACGCTGTGCCTCTGTGCCATCAGAGTGACCCTGCCTGAGACGCTGTGCCTCTGTGCCGTCATAGTGACCCTGCCTGAGACGCTGTGCATCTGTGCCATCATAGTGACTCTGCCTGGAGACGCTATGCCTCTGTGCCGTCATAGTGACCCTGCCTGAGACGCTGTGCCTCTGTGCCATCATAGTGACCCTGCCTGACACGCAGTGATTCTGTGCCCTCATAGTGACCCTGCCTGGAGACGCTGTGCCTCTGTGTCATCATAGTGACCCTGCCTTAGATGCTGTGCCTCTGTGCCATCATAGTGACCCTGCCTGGAGACGCTGTGCCTCTGTGCCATCATAGTGACCCTGCATGGAGACGCTGTGCCTCTGTGCCATGATAGTGACCCTGCCTGGAAACGCTGTGCCTCTGTGCCATCATAGTGACCCTGCCTGAGACGCTGTGGCTCTGTGCCATCACAGTGACCCTGCCTAGAGACGCTGTGCCTCTGTGCCATCATAGTGACCCTGCTGAGATGCTGTGCCTCTGTGCCATCATAGTGACCCTGCCTGGAGACGCTGTAACTCTGTGCCATCATAGTGACCCTGCCTGAGATGCTGTGCCTCTGTGACATCATAGTGACCCTGCCTAGAGACGCTGTACCTCTGTGCCATCATAGTGACCCTGCCTGAGACGCTGTGCCTCTGTGCCATCATAGTGACCCTGCGTGGAGACGCTGTGCCTCTGCGCCATCATAGTGACCCTGCCTGGAGACGCTGTGCCTCTGCGCCATCATAGTGACTCTGCCTGGAGACGCTGTGCCTCTGTGCCATCATAGTGACCCTGCCTGAGATGCTGTGCCTCTGTGTCATCATAGTGACCCTGCCTGAGACGCTGTGATTCTGTGCCATCATAGTGACCCTGCCTGGAGACGCTGTGCCTCTGTGCCATCATAGTGACCCTGCCTGGAGACGCTCTGCCTCTGTGCCATCATAGTGACCCTGCGTGGAGACGCTGTGCCTCTGTGCCATCATAGTGACCCAGCCTGAGACGCTGTGCCTCTGTGCCATCATAGTTACCCTGCCTGAGACGCTGTGCCTCTGTTCCATCATAGTGACCCTGCATAGAGACGCTGTGCCTCTGTGCCATCAGAGTGACCCTGCCTGAGACGCTGTCCCTCTGTCCCGTCATAGTGACCCTGCCTGAGTCGCTGTGCCTCTGTGCCGTCATGGTGACCCTGCCTGAGACGCTGTGCCTCTGTGCCGTCATAGTGACCCTGCCTGAGACGCTGTGCCTCTGTGCCATAATAGCAACCCTGCCTGAGACGCTGTGCCTCTGTGCCATCATAGTGACTGTGCCTGGAGACGCTATGCCTCTGTGCCATCATAGTGACCCTGCCTGAGACGCTGTGCCTCTGTGCCATCATAGTGACCCTGCCTGACACGCAGTGATTCTCTGCCCTCATAGTGACCCTGCCTGGAGACGCTGTGCCTCTGTGTCATCTTAGTGACCCTGCCTTAGATGCTGTGCCTCTGTGCCGTCATAGTGACCCTGCCTGGAGACGCTCTGCCTCCGTTCCATCATAGTGACCCTGCGTGGAGACGCTGTGCCTCTGTGCCATCATAGAGACCCTGCCTGGAAATGCTGTGCCTCTGTGCCATCACAGTGACCCTGCCTAGAGACGCTGTGCCTCTGTGCCATCATAGTGACCCTGCCTGAGACGCTGTGCCTGTGTGCCATCATAGTGACCCTGCCTGGAGACGCTGTGCCTCTGTGCCATCATAGTGACCCTTCCTGAGACGCTGTGCCTCTGTGCCATCATAGTGACCCTGCGTGGAGACGCTGTGCCTCTGTGCCATCATAGTGACCCTGCCTGAGACGCTGTGCCTCTGTGCCATCATAGTGACCCTGCCTGAGACGCTGGGCCTCTGTGCCGTCATAGTGACCCTGCCTGAGACGCTGTGCCTCTGTGCCGTCATTGTGACCCTGCCTGAGACGCTGTGCGTCTGTGCCATAATAGTGACCCTGCCTGAGACGCTGTGCCTCTGTGCCATCATAGTGACCCTGCCTGAGACGCTGTGCCTCTGTGCCATCATAGTGACCCTGCCTGACACGCTGTGCCTCTGTGCCATCATAGTGACCCTGCCGGAGACGCTGTGCCTCTGTGCCATCATAGTGACCCCGACTGAGACGCTGTGCCTGTGTGCCATCATAGTGACCCTGCCGGAGACGCTGTGCCTCTGTGCCATCATAGTGACCCCGACTGAGACGCTGTGCCTGTGTGCCATCATAGTGACCCTGCCTGAGACGCTGTGCCTCTGCGCCATCATAGTGACCCTGCCTGAGACACTGTTCCTCTGTGCCACCATAGTGACCCTGCCTGAGATGCGGTGCCTCTGTGCCATCATAGTGACCCTGCCTGAAGACGCTGTGCCTCTGTGCCATCGTAGTAACCCTGCCTGAGACGCTGTGCCTCTGTGCCATCGTAGTGACCCTGCCTGAGACGCTGTGCCTTTGTGCCACCATAGTGACCCTTCCTGAGACGCTGTGCCTCTGTGCCATCATAGTGAACCTGCCTGAGATGCTGTGCCTCTGTGCAACCATAGTGACCCTGCCTGAGACGCTGTGCCTCTGTGCCGTCATAGTGACCCTGCCTGAGACGCTGTGCCTCTGTGCCATCATAGTGACCCTGCCTGAGACGCTGTGCCTCTGTGCCATCATAGTGACCCTGCCTGGAGACGCTGTGCCTCTGTGCCATCATAGTGACCCTGCCTGACACGCTGTGCCTCTGTGCCAACATAGTGACCCTGCCTGACACGCTATGCCTCTGTGCCATCATAGTGACCCTGCCTGGAGACGCTGTGCCTCTGTGCCATCATTGTGACCATGCCTGAGACGCTGTGCCTCTGTGCCATCATAGTGACCCTCCCTGAGACGCTGTGCCTTTGTGTCATCATAGAAACCCTGCCTGCAGACGCTGTGCCATCATAGTGACCCTGCCTGAGACGCTGTTCCTGGGTGCCACCATAGTGACCCTGCCTGGAGACGCTCTGCCTCTGTGCCGTCATAGTGACCCTGCCGGAGACGCTGTGACATCATAGTGACCCTGCCTGGAAACGCTGTGCCTGGGTGCCATGATAGTGACCCTGCCTGACACGCTGTGCCTCTGTGACGTCATAGTGACCCTGCCTGAGATGCTGTGCCTCTGTGCCATCATAGTGACCCTGCCTAGAGACGCTGTGCCTCTGTGCCATCATAGTGACCCTGCCTGGAGACGCTGTGACTCTGCGCCATCAGAGTGACCCTGCCTGAGACGCTGTGCCTCTGTGCCGTCATAGTGACCCTGCATAGATACGCTGTGCCTCTGTGCCATCATAGTGACCCTGCCTAGAGACGCTGTGACTCTGTGCCATCATAATGACCCTGCCTGAGACGCTGTGCCTCTGTGCCGTCATAGTGACCCTGCCTGAGACGCTGTGCCTCTGTGTCCTCATAGTGACCCTGCCTGAGACGCTGTGCCTCTGTGCCATCATAGTGACCCTGCCTGAGATGCTGTGCCTCTGTGCCATCATAGTGACCCTGCCTAGAGACGCTGTGCCTCTGTGCCATCATAGTGACCCTGCCTGGAGACGCTGTGACTCTGCGCCATCAGAGTGACCCTGCCTGAGACGCTGTGCCTCTGTGCCGTCATAGTGACCCTGCATAGATACGCTGTGCCTCTGTGCCATCATAGTGACCCTGCCTAGAGACGCTGTGACTCTGTGCCATCATAATGACCCTGTCTGAGACGCTGTGCCTCTGTGACGTCATAGTGACCCTGCCTGAGACGCTGTGCCTCTGTGACGTCATAGTGACCCTGCCTGAGACGCTGTGCCTCTGTGCCATCAGAGTGACCCTGCCTGAGACGCTGTGCCTCTGTGCCGTCATAGTGACCCTGCCTGAGACGCTGTGCATCTGTGCCATCATAGTGACTCTGCCTGGAGACGCTATGCCTCTGTGCCGTCATAGTGACCCTGCCTGAGACGCTGTGCCTCTGTGCCATCATAGTGACCCTGCCTGACACGCAGTGATTCTGTGCCCTCATAGTGACCCTGCCTGGAGACGCTGTGCCTCTGTGTCATCATAGTGACCCTGCCTTAGATGCTGTGCCTCTGTGCCATCATAGTGACCCTGCCTGGAGACGCTGTGCCTCTGTGCCATCATAGTGACCCTGCATGGAGACGCTGTGCCTCTGTGCCATGATAGTGACCCTGCCTGGAAACGCTGTGCCTCTGTGCCATCATAGTGACCCTGCCTGAGACGCTGTGGCTCTGTGCCATCACAGTGACCCTGCCTAGAGACGCTGTGCCTCTGTGCCATCATAGTGACCCTGCTGAGATGCTGTGCCTCTGTGCCATCATAGTGACCCTGCCTGGAGACGCTGTAACTCTGTGCCATCATAGTGACCCTGCCTGAGATGCTGTGCCTCTGTGACATCATAGTGACCCTGCCTAGAGACGCTGTACCTCTGTGCCATCATAGTGACCCTGCCTGAGACGCTGTGCCTCTGTGCCATCATAGTGACCCTGCGTGGAGACGCTGTGCCTCTGCGCCATCATAGTGACCCTGCCTGGAGACGCTGTGCCTCTGCGCCATCATAGTGACTCTGCCTGGAGACGCTGTGCCTCTGTGCCATCATAGTGACCCTGCCTGAGATGCTGTGCCTCTGTGTCATCATAGTGACCCTGCCTGAGACGCTGTGATTCTGTGCCATCATAGTGACCCTGCCTGGAGACGCTCTGCCTCTGTGCCATCATAGTGACCCTGCGTGGAGACGCTGTGCCTCTGTGCCATCATAGTGACCCAGCCTGAGACGCTGTGCCTCTGTGCCATCATAGTTACCCTGCCTGAGACGCTGTGCCTCTGTTCCATCATAGTGACCCTGCATAGAGACGCTGTGCCTCTGTGCCATCAGAGTGACCCTGCCTGAGACGCTGTCCCTCTGTCCCGTCATAGTGACCCTGCCTGAGTCGCTGTGCCTCTGTGCCGTCATGGTGACCCTGCCTGAGACGCTGTGCCTCTGTGCCGTCATAGTGACCCTGCGTGGAGAAGCTGTGCCTCTGTGCCATCATAGTGACCCAGCCTGAGACGCTGTGCCTCTGTGCCATCATAGTTACCCTGCCTGAGACGCTGTGCCTCTGTTCCATCATAGTGACCCTGCCTGGAGACGCTGTGCCTCTGTGCCATCAGAGTGACCCTGCCTGAGACGCTGTCCCTCTGTCCCGTCATAGTGACCCTGCCTGAGTCGCTGTGCCTCTGTGCCGTCATGGTGACCCTGCCTGAGACGCTGTGCCTCTGTGCCGTCATAGTGACCCTGCCTGAGACGCTGTGCCTCTGTGCCATAATAGCAACCCTGCCTGAGACGCTGTGCCTCTGTGCCATCATAGTGACTCTGCCTGGAGACGCTATGCCTCTGTGCCATCATAGTGACCCTGCCTGAGACGCTGTGCCTCTGTGCCATCATAGTGACCCTGCCTGACACGCAGTGATTCTCTGCCCTCATAGTGACCCTGCCTGGAGACGCTGTGCCTCTGTGTCATCTTAGTGACCCTGCCTTAGATGCTGTGCCTCTGTGCCGTCATAGTGACCCTGCCTGGAGACGCTCTGCCTCCGTTCCATCATAGTGACCCTGCGTGGAGACGCTGTGCCTCTGTGCCATCATAGAGACCCTGCCTGGAAATGCTGTGCCTCTGTGCCATCACAGTGACCCTGCCTAGAGACGCTGTGCCTCTGTGCCATCATAGTGACCCTGCCTGAGACGCTGTGCCTGTGTGCCATCATAGTGACCCTGCCTGGAGACGCTGTGCCTCTGTGCCATCATAGTGACCCTTCCTGAGACGCTGTGCCTCTGTGCCATCATAGTGACCCTGCGTGGAGACGCTGTGCCTCTGTGCCATCATAGTGACCCTGCCTGGAGACGCTGTGCCTCTGTGCCATCATAGTGACCCTGCCTGAGACGCTGGGCCTCTGTGCCATCATAGTGACCCTGCCTGGAGACGCTGGGCCTCTGTGCCATCATAGTGACCCTGCCTGGAGACGCTCTGCCTCTGTGCCATCATAGTGACCCTGAGTGGAGACGCTGTGCCTCTGTGCCATCATAGTGACCCTGCCTGGAAACGCTGTGCCTCTGTGCCATCATAGCGACCCTGCCTGAGACGTTGTGCCTCTGTGCCATCATAGTGACTCTGCCTGAGACGCTGTGCCTCTGTGCCATCATAGTGAGTCTGCCTGGAGACCCTGTGCCTCTGTGCCATCATAGTGACCCTGCCTGAGACGCTGTGCCTCTGTGCCATCATAGTGACCCTGCCTGGAGACGCTAGGCCTCTGTGCCATCATAGTGACTCTGCCTGGAGACGCTGTGCCTCTGTGCCATCATAGTGACCCTGCCTGAGACGCTGTGCCTCTGTGCCATCATAGTGACTCTGCCTGGAGACGCTGTGCCTCTGTGCCATCATAGTGACCCTGCCTGAGACGCTGTGATTCTGTGCCATCATAGTGACCCTGCCTGGAGACGCTGTGCCTCTGTGCCATCATAGTGACCCTGCCTGGAGGCGCTCTGCCTCTGTGCCATCATAGTGACCCTGCCTGGAGACGCTGTAACTCTGTGCCATAATAGTGACCCTGCATGGAAACGCTGTGCCTCTGTGCCATCATAGTGACCCTGCCTGAGACGCTGTGCCTCTGTGCCATCATAGTGACCCTGCCTGAGACGCTGTGCCTCTGTGCCATCATAGTGACCCTGCGTGAAGACGCTGTTCCTCTGTGCCATCATAGTGACCCTGCCTTAGACGCTGTGCCTCTGTGCCATCATAGTGACCCTGCCTGGAGACGCTCTGCCTCTGTGCCATCATAGTGACCCTGCCTGGAGACGCTGGGCCTCTGTGCCATCATAGTGACCCTGCATAGAGACGCTGTGCCTCTGTGCCATCATAGTGACCCTGCCTGGAGACGCTGGGCCTCTGTGCCATCATAGTGACCCTGCATAGAGACGCTGTGCCTCTGTGCCATCATAGTGACCCTGCCTGAGACGCTCTGCCTCTGTGCCATCATAGTGACCCTGCCTGGAGACGCTGTGCCTCTGTGCCATCATAGTGACCCTGCCTGAGATGCTGTGCCTCTGTGCCATCATAGTGACCCTGCCTGGAGACACTGTGCCTCTGTGCCATCATAGTGACCCTGCCTGGAGACGATGTGACTCTGCGCCATCAGAGTGACCCTGCCTAGAGACGCTGTGCCTCTGTGCCATCATAGTGACCCTGCATAGAGACGCTGTGCCTCTGTGCCCTCATAGTGACCCTGCCTGGAGACGCTGTGCCTGTGTGCCATCATAGTGACCCTGCCGGAGACGCTGTGCCTCTGTGCCATCATAGTGACCCCGACTGAGACGCTGTGCCTCTGTGCCATCATAGTGACCCTGCCTGAGACGCTGTGCCTCTGCGCCATCATAGTGACCCTGCCTGAGACACTGTGCCTCTGTGCCACCATAGTGACCCTGCCTGAGATGCTGTGCCTCTGTGCCATCATAGTGACCTTGCCTGAAGACGCTGTGCCTCTGTGCCATCATAGTGACCCTGCCTAGAAGCACTTTGCCTCTGTGCCATCATAGCGACCCCGCCTGAGACGCTGTGCCTCTGTGCCATCATAGTGACCCCGACTGAGACGCTGTGCCTCTGTGCCATCATAGTGACCCTGCCTGAGACGCTGTGCCTCTGTGCCATCATAGTGACCCTGCCTGAGACGCTGTGCCTCTGTGCCATCGTAGTGACCCTGCCTGAGACGCTGTGCCTCTGTGCCATCGTAGTGACCCTGCCTGAGACGCTGTGCCTCTGTGCCACCATAGTGACCCTTCCTGAGACGCTGTGCCTCTGTGCCATCATAGTGAACCTGCCTGAGATGCTGTGCCTCTGTGCCACCATAGTGACCCTGCCTGAGACGCTGTGCCTCTGTGCCGTCATAGTGACCCTGCCTGAGACGCTGTGCCTCTGTGCCATCATAGTGACCCTGCCTGAGACGCTGTGCCTCTGTGCCATCCTAGTGACCCTGCCTGGAGACGCTGTGCCTCTGTGCCATCATAGTGACCCTGCCTGACACGCTGTGCCTCTGTGCCAACATAGTGACCCTGCCTGACACGCTATGCCTCTGTGCCATCATAGTGACCCTGCCTGGAGACGCTGTGCCTCTGTGCCATCATAGTTACCCTGCCTGAGACGCTGTGCCTCTGTGCCATCATAGTGACCCTCCCTGAGACGCTGTGCCTTTGTGTTATCATAGAAACCCTGCCTGCAGACGCTGTGCCATCATAGTGACCCTGCCTGAGACGCTGTGCCTGGGTGCCACCATAGTGACCCTGCCTGAGACGCTGTGCCTCTGTGCCATCATAGTGACCCTGCCTGACACGCTGTGCCTCTGTGCCATCATAGTGACCCTGCCTGAGACGCTGTGCCTCTGTGCCATCATAGTGACCGTGCCTGGGGACGCTCTGCCTCTGTGCCATCATAGTGACCCTGCCGGAGACGCTGTGACATCATAGTGACCCTGCCTGAGACGCTGTGCCTGGGTGCCATGATAGTGACCCTGCCTGACACGCTGTGCCTCTGTGCCATCATAGTGAGCCTGCCTAGAGACGCTGTGCCTCTGTGCCATCATAGTGACCCTGCCTGAGACTCTGTGCCTCTGTGCCATCATAGTGACCCTGCCTTGAGACGCTGTGCTTCTGTGCCATCATAGTGACCCTGCCTGAGATGCTGTGCCTCTGTGCCGTCATAGTGACCCTGCCTGGAGACGCTGTAGCTCTGTGCCATCATAGTGACCCTGCCTGAGACGCTGTGCCTCTGTGCCATCATAGTGACCCTGCCGGAGACGCTGTGCCTCTGTGCCATCATAGTGACCCTGCCTGAGACGCTGTGCCTCTGTGCCATCATAGTGACCGTGCCTAGAGACGCTGTGCCTCTGTGCCGCCATAGTGACCCTGCCAGAGACGCTGTGCCTCTCTGCCATCATAGTGACCCTGCCTGGAGACGCTCTGCCTCTGTGCCATCATAGTGACCCTGCCGGAGACGCTGTGACATCATAGTGACCCTGCCTGAGACGCTGTGCCTGGGTGCCATGATAGTGACCCTGCCTGACACGCTGTGCCTCTGTGCCATCATAGTGACCCTGCCTGACACGCTGTGCCTCTGTGCCATCATAGTGACCCTGCCTGGAGACGCTGTGCCTCTGTGCCATCACAGTGACCCTGCCTGAGACGCTGTGCCTGTGTGCCATCATAGTGACCCTGCCTGAGACGCTGTGCCTCTGTGCCATCATATTCACCCTGACTGAGACACTGTGCCTCAGTGCCATCATAGTGACCCTGCCGGAGACGCTGTGCCTCTGTGCCATCATAGTGACCCTGCCTGAGACGCTGTGCCTCTGTGCCATCATAGTGACCCTGCCTAGAAACGCTGTGCCTCTGTGCCATCATAGTGACCCTGCCTGGAGACGCTGTGCCTCTGTGTCATCATAGTGACCCTGCCTGAAGATGCTGTGCCTCTGTGCCATCACAGTGACCCTGCCTGAGACGCTGTGCCTCTGTGCCATCATAGTGACCCTGCCGGAGACGCTGTGCCATCATAGTGACCCTGCCTGGAGACGCTGTGCCTCTGTGCCATCATAGTGACCCTGCATGAGACGCTGTGCCTCTGTGCCATCATAGTGACCCTGCCTGAGACGCTGTGTATCTGTGCGACCATAGTGAACCTGCCTGGAGACGCTGTGCCTCTGTGCCATCATAGTGACCCTGCCTGAGAGGCTGTGCCTCTGTGCCATTATAGTGACCCTGCCTGAGACGCTGTGCCTCTGTGCCATCATAGTGACCCTGCCGGAGACGCTGTGCCTCTGTGCCATCATAGTGACCCTGCCTGAGACGCTGTGCCTCTGTGCCATCGTAGTAACCCTGCCTGAGACGCTGTGCCTCTGTGCCATCGTAGTGACCCTGCCTGAGACGCTGTGCCTCTGTGCCACCATAGTGACCCTTCCTGAGAAGCTGTGCCTCTGTGCCATCATAGTGAAACTGCCTGAGATGCTGTGCCTCTGTGCAACCATAGTGACCCTGCCTGAGACGCTGTGCCTCTGTGCCGTCATAGTGACCCTGCCTGAGACGCTGTGCCTCTGTGCCATCCTAGTGACCCTGCCTGGAGACGCTGTGCCTCTGTGCCATCATAGTGACCCTGCCTGAGACGCTGTGCCTCTGTGCCCACATAGTGACCCTGCCTGACACGCTATGCCTCTGTGCCATCATAGTGACCCTGCCTGGAGACGCTCTGCCTCTGTGCCATCATAGTGACCCTGCCTGAGACGCTGTGCCTCTGTGCCATCATTGTGACCATGCCTGATACGCTGTGCCTCTGTGCCATCATAGTGACCCTGCCTCAGACGCTGTGCCTTTGTGTCATCATAGAAACCCTGCCTGCAGACGCTGTGCCATCATAGTGACCCTGCCTGAGACGCTGTGCCTGGGTGCCACCATAGTGACCCTGCCTGAGACACTGTGCCTCTGTGCCATCATAGTGACCCTGCCTGACACGCTGTGCCTCTGTGCCATCATAGTGACCCTGCCTGAGACGCTGTGCCTCTGTGCCATCATAGTGACCCTGCCTGGAGACGCTCTGCCTCTGTGCCATCATAGTGACCCTGCCGGAGACGCTGTGCCATCATAGTGACCCTGCCTGAGACGCTGTGCCTGGGTGCCATGATAGTGACCCTGCCTGACACGCTGTGCCTCTGTGCCATCATAGTGACCCTGCCTGGAGGCGCTCTGCCTCTGTGCCATCATAGTGACCCTGCCTGGAGACGCTGTAACTCTGTGCCATAATAGTGACCCTGCATGGAAACGCTGTGCCTCTGTGCCATCATAGTGACCCTGCCTGAGACGCTGTGCCTCTGTGCCATCATAGTGACCCTGCCTGAGACGCTGTGCCTCTGTGCCATCATAGTGACCCTGCGTGGAGACGCTGTTCCTCTGTGCCATCATAGTGACCCTGCCTTAGACGCTGTGCCTCTGTGCCATCATAGTGACCCTGCCTGGAGACGCTCTGCCTCTGTGCCATCATAGTGACCCTGCCTGGAGACGCTGGGCCTCTGTGCCATCATAGTGACCCTGCATAGAGACGCTGTGCCTCTGTGCCATCATAGTGACCCTGCCTGGAGACGCTGGGCCTCTGTGCCATCATAGTGACCCTGCATAGAGACGCTGTGCCTCTGTGCCATCATAGTGACCCTGCCTGAGACGCTCTGCCTCTGTGCCATCATAGTGACCCTGCCTGGAGACGCTGTGCCTCTGTGCCATCATAGTGACCCTGCCTGAGATGCTGTGCCTCTGTGCCATCATAGTGACCCTGCCTGGAGACACTGTGCCTCTGTGCCATCATAGTGACCCTGCCTGGAGACGATGTGACTCTGCGCCATCAGAGTGACCCTGCCTAGAGACGCTGTGCCTCTGTGCCATCATAGTGACCCTGCATAGAGACGCTGTGCCTCTGTGCCCTCATAGTGACCCTGCCTGGAGACGCTGTGCCTCTGTGCCATCATAGTGACCCTGCCGGAGACGCTGTGCCTCTGTGCCATCATAGTGACCCCGACTGAGAGGCTGTGCCTCTGTGCCATCATAGTGACCCTGCCTGAGACGCTGTGCCTCTGCGCCATCATAGTGACCCTGCCTGAGACACTGTGCCTCTGTGCCACCATAGTGACCCTGCCTGAGATGCTGTGCCTCTGTGCCATCATAGTGACCTTGCCTGAAGACGCTGTGCCTCTGTGCCATCATAGTGACCCTGCCTAGAAGCACTTTGCCTCTGTGCCATCATAGCGACCCCGCCTGAGACGCTGTGCCTCTGTGCCATCATAGTGACCCCGACTGAGACGCTGTGCCTCTGTGCCATCATAGTGACCCTGCCTGAGACGCTGTGCCTCTGTGCCATCATAGTGACCCTGCCTGAGACGCTGTGCCTCTGTGCCATCGTAGTGACCCTGCCTGAGACGCTGTGCCTCTGTGCCATCGTAGTGACCCTGCCTGAGACGCTGTGCCTCTGTGCCACCATAGTGACCCTTCCTGAGACGCTGTGCCTCTGTGCCATCATAGTGAACCTGCCTGAGATGCTGTGCCTCTGTGCCATCATAGTGACCCTGCCTGGAGACGCTGTGCCTCTGTGCCATCATAGTGACCCTGCCTGAGACGCTGTGCCTCTGTGCCATCATAGTGACCCTGCCTGAGACGCTGTGCCTCTGTGCCATCCTAGTGACCCTGCCTGGAGACGCTGTGCCTCTGTGCCATCATAGTGACCCTGCCTGACACGCTGTGCCTCTGTGCCAACATAGTGACCCTGCCTGACACGCTATGCCTCTGTGCCATCATAGTGACCCTGCCTGGAGACGCTGTGCCTCTGTGCCATCATAGTTACCCTGCCTGAGACGCTGTGCCTCTGTGCCATCATAGTGACCCTCCCTGAGACGCTGTGCATTTGTGTTATCATAGAAACCCTGCCTGCAGACGCTGTGCCATCATAGTGACCCTGCCTGAGACGCTGTGCCTGGGTGCCACCATAGTGACCCTGCCTGAGACACTGTGCCTCTGTGCCATCATAGTGACCCTGCCTGACACGCTGTGCCTCTGTGCCATCATAGTGACCCTGCCTGAGACGCTGTGCCTCTGTGCCATCATAGTGACCGTGCCTGGGGACGCTCTGCCTCTGTGCCATCATAGTGACCCTGCCGGAGACGCTGTGACATCATAGTGACCCTGCCTGAGACGCTGTGCCTGGGTGCCATGATAGTGACCCTGCCTGACACGCTGTGCCTCTGTGCCATCATAGTGAGCCTGCCTAGAGACGCTGTGCCTCTGTGCCATCATAGTGACCCTGCCTGAGACTCTGTGCCTCTGTGCCATCATAGTGACCCTGCCTTGAGACGCTGTGCTTCTGTGCCATCATATTCACCCTGACTGAGACACTGTGCCTCAGTGCCATCATAGTGACCCTGCCGGAGACGCTGTGCCTCTGTGCCATCATAGTGACCCTGCCGGAGACGCTGTGCCTCTGTGCCATCATAGTGACCCTGCCTGAGACGCTGTGCCTCTGTGCCATCATAGTGACCCTGCCTAGAAACGCTGTGCCTCTGTGCCATCATAGTGACCCTGCCTGGAGACGCTGTGCCTCTGTGCCATCATAGTGACCCTGCCTAGAAACGCTGTGCCTCTGTGCCATCACAGTGACCCTGCCTGAGACGCTGTGCCTCTGTGCCATCATAGTGACCCTGCCGGAGACGCTGTGCCATCATAGTGACCCTGCCTGGAGACGCTGTGCCTCTGTGCCATCATAGTGACCCTGCATGAGACGCTGTGCCTCTGTGCCATCATAGTGACCCTGCCTGAGACGCTGTGTATCTGTGCGACCATAGTGAACCTGCCTGGAGACGCTGTGCCTCTGTGCCATCATAGTGACCCTGCCTGAGAGGCTGTGCCTCTGTGCCATTATAGTGACCCTGCCTGAGACGCTGTGCCTCTGTGCCATCATAGTGACCCTGCCGGAGACGCTGTGCCTCTGTGCCATCATAGTGACCCTGCCTGAGACGCTGTGCCTCTGTGCCATCATAGTGACCCTTCCTGAGAAGCTGTGCCTCTGTGCCATCATAGTGAACCTGCCTGAGATGCTGTGCCTCTGTGCAACCATAGTGACCCTGCCTGAGACGCTGTGCCTCTGTGCCGTCATAGTGACCCTGCCTGAGACGCTGTGCCTCTGTGCCATCCTAGTGACCCTGCCTGGAGACGCTGTGCCTCTGTGCCATCATAGTGACCCTGCCTGAGACGCTGTGCCTCTGTGCCCACATAGTGACCCTGCCTGACACGCTATGCCTCTGTGCCATCATAGTGACCCTGCCTGGAGACGCTCTGCCTCTGTGCCATCATAGTGACCCTGCCTGAGACGCTGTGCCTCTGTGCCATCATTGTGACCATGCCTGAGACGCTGTGCCTCTGTGCCATCATAGTGACCCTGCCTCAGACGCTGTGCCTTTGTGTCATCATAGAAACCCTGCCTGCAGACGCTGTGCCATCATAGTGACCCTGCCTGAGACGCTGTGCCTGGGTGCCACCATAGTGACCCTGCCTGAGACACTGTGCCTCTGTGCCATCATAGTGACCCTGCCTGACACGCTGTGCCTCTGTGCCATCATAGTGACCCTGCCTGAGACGCTGTGCCTCTGTGCCATCATAGTGACCCTGCCTGGAGACGCTCTGCCTCTGTGCCATCATAGTGACCCTGCCGGAGACGCTGTGACATCATAGTGACCCTGCCTGAGACGCTGTGCCTGGGTGCCATGATAGTGACCCTGCCTGACACGCTGTGCCTCTGTGCCATCATAGTGACCCTGCCTGAAACGCTGTGCCTCTGTGCCATCATAGTGACCCTGCCCGGAAACGCTGTGCCTCTGTGCCATCACAGTGACCCTGCCTAGAGACGCTGTGCCTCTGTGCCATCATAGTGACTCTGCCTGACACGCTGTGCCTCTGTGCCATCACAGTGACCCTGCCTAGAGACGCTGTGCCTCTGTGCCATCATAGTGACCCTGCCTGAGACGCTGTGCCTGTGTGCCGTCATAGTGACCCTGCCTGAGACGCTGTGCCTCTGTGCCATCATAGTGACCCTGCCTGAGACGCTGTGCCTCTGTGCCATCATAGTGACCCTGCCTGGAGACGCTGTAACTCTGTGCCATCATAGTGACCCTGCCTGAGATGCTGTGCCTCTGTGCCATCATAGTGACCCTGCCTAGAGATGCTGTACCTCTGTGCCATCATAGTGACCCTGCGTGGAGACGCTGTGCCTCTGTGCCATCATAGTGACCCTGCCTGGAGACGCTGTGCCTCTGTGCCATCATAGTGACCGTGCCTGAGATGCTGTGCCTCTGTGCCATCATAGTGACCCGGCCTGAGACGCTGTGCCTCTGTGCCATCATAGTGACCCTGCCTGGAGACGCTGGGCCTCTGTGCCATCATAGTGACCCTGCCTGGAGACGCTCTGCCTCTGTGCCATCATAGTGACCCTGCGTGGAGACGCTGTGCCTCTGTGCCATCATAGTGACCCTGCCTGGATACGCTGTGCCTCTGTGCCATCATAGTGACCCTGCCTGAGACGCTGTGCCTCTGTGCCATCATAGTGACTCTGCCTGAAACGCTGTGCCTCTGTGACATCATAGTGACTCTGCCTGGAGATGCTGTGCCTCTGTGCCATCATAGTGACCCTGCCTGGAGACCCTGTGCCTCTGTGCCATCATAGTGACCCTGCCTGAGACGCTGTGCTTCTGTGCCATCATAGTGACCCTGGCTGGAGGCGCTGGGCCTCTGTGCCATCATAGTGTTTCTGCCTGGAGACCCTGTGCCTCTGTGCCATCATAGTGACCCTGCCTGAGACGCTGTGCCTCTGTGCCATCATAGTGACTCTGCCTGGAGACGCTGTGCCTCTGTGCCATCATAGTGACCCTGCCGGAGACGCTCTGCCTCTGTGCCATCATAGTGACCCTGCGTGGAGACGCTGTTCCTCTGTGCCATCATAGTGACCCTGCCGGAGACGCTGTGCCTCTGTGCCGTCATAGTGACCCTGCCTAGAGACGCTGTGACTCTGTGCCATCATAGTGACCCTGCCGGAGACGCTGCGCCTCTGTGCCGTCATAGTGACCCTGCCTGAGACGCTGTGCCTCTGTGCCCTCATAGTGACCCTGCCTGGAGACGCTGTGCCTCTGTGCCATCATAGTGACCCTGCCTGAGATGCTGTGCCTCTGTGCCATCATAGTGACCCTGCCTAGAGACGCTGTGCCTCTGTGCCATCATAGTGACCCTGCCTGGAGACGCTGTGCCTCTGTGCCAACATAGTGACCCTGCCTGAGACGCTGTGCCTCTGTGACGTCATAGTGACCCTGCCGGAGACGCTGTGCCTCTGTGCCCTCAGAGTGACCCTGCCTGAGACGCTGTGCCCCTGTGCCGTCATAGTTACCCTGCCTGAGACGCTGTGCCTCTGTGCCATCATAGTGACCCTGCCTGAGACGCTGTGCCTCTGTGCCGCCATAGTGACCCTGCCTGAGACGCTGTGCCTCTGTGCCATCATAGTGACCCTGCCTGAGACGCTGTGCTTCTGTGCCATCATAGTGACTCTGCCTGGAGACGCTATGCCTCTGTGCCATCATAGTGACCCTGCCTGACACGCAGTGATTCTGTGCCCTCATAGTGACCCTGCCTGGAGACGCTGTGCCTCTGTGCCATCATAGTGACCCTGCCTGACACGCAGTGATTCTGTGCCCTCATAGTGACCCTGCCTGGAGACGCTGTGCCTCTGTGCCATCATAGTGACACTGCGTGGAGACCCTGTGCCTCTGTGACATGATAGTGACCCTGCCTGGAAACGCTGTGCCTCTGTGCCATCATAGTGACCCTGCCTGAGACGCTGTGCCTCTGTGCCATCACAGTGACCCTGCCTAGAGACGCTGTGCCTCTGTGCCATCATAGTGACCCTGCTGCGATGCTGTGCCTCTGTGCCATCATAGTGACCCTGCCTGGAGACGCTGTAACTCTGTGCCATCATAGTGTCCCTGCCTGAGATGCTGTGCCTCTGTGCCATCATAGTGACCCTGCCTAGAGACGCTGTACCTCTGTGCCATCATACTGACCCTGCCTGAGTCGCTGTGCCTCTGTGCCATCATAGTGACCCTGCCTGGAGACGCTGTGCCTCTGTGCCATCATAGTGACCCTGCCTGAGATGCTGTGCCTCTGTGCCAATCTTAGTGACCCTGCGTGAAGACGCTGTGCCTCTGTGCCATCATAGTGACCCTGCCTGGAAACACTGTGCCTCTGTGCAATCATAGTGACCCTGCCTGAGACGCTGTGCCTCTGTGCCATCATAGTGACCCTGCCTGAGATGCTGTGCCTCTGTGCCATCATAGTGACCCTGCGTGGAGACGCTGTGCCTCTGTGCCATCATAGTGACCCTGCCTGGAGCGCTGTGACTCTGCGCCATCAGAGTCACCCTGCCTGAGACGCTGTGCCTCTGTGCCGTCATAGTGAGCCTGCATAGATACGCTGTGCCTCTGTGCCATCATAGTGACCCTGCCTAGAGACGCTGTGACTCTGTGCCATCATAATGACCCTGTCTGAGACGCTGTGCCTCTGTGCCGTCATAGTGACCCTGCCTGAGACGCTGTGCCTCTGTGTCCTCATAGTGACCCTGCCTGGAGACGCTGTGCCTCTGTGCCATCATAGTGACCCTGCCTGAGATGCTGTGCCTCTGTGCCATCATAGTGACCCTGCCTAGAGACGCTGTGCCTCTGTGCCATCATAGTGACCCTGCCTTAGATGCTGTGCCTCTGTGCCATCATAGTGACCCTGCCTGGAGACGCTGTGCCTCTGTGCCATCATAGTGACCCTGCGTGGAGACGCTGTGCCTCTGTGCCATGATAGTGACCCTGCCTGGAAATGCTGTGCCTCTGTGCCATCATAGTGACCCTGCCTGAGACGCTGTGCCTCTGTGCCATCACAGTGACCCTGCCTAGAGACGCTGTGCCTCTGTGCCATCATAGTGACCCTGCTGAGATGCTGTGCCTCTGTGCCATCATAGTGACCCTGCCTGGAGACGCTGTAACTCTGTGCCATCATAGTGACCCTGCCTGAGATGCTGTGCCTCTGTGACATCATAGTGACCCTGCCTAGAGACGCTGTACCTCTGTGCCATCATAGTGACCCTGCCTGAGACGCTGTGCCTCTGTGCCATCATAGTGACCCTGCCTGGAGACGCTGTGCCTCTGCGCCATCATAGTGACTCTGCCTGGAGACGCTGTGCCTCTGTGCCATCATAGTGACCTTGCCTGAGATGCTGTGCCTCTGTGCCATCATAGTGACCCTGCCTGAGATGCTGTGCCTCTGTGCCATCATAGTGACCCTGCCTGGAGACGCTGTGCCTCTGTGCCATCATAGTGACCTTGCCTGAGATGCTGTGCCTCTGTGCCATCATAGTGACCCTGCCTGGAGACGCTGCGCCTCTGTGCCATCATAGTGACCCAGCCTGAGACGCTGTGCCTCTGTGCCATCATAGTTACCCTGCCTGAGACGCTGTGCCTCTGTGCCATCATAGTGACACTGCGTGGAGACGCTGTTCCTCTGTGCCATCATAGTGACCCTGCCTTAGACGCTGTGCCTCTGTGCCATCATAGTGACCCTGCCTGAGATGCTGTGCCTCTGTGCCATCATAGTGACCCTGCCTGGAGACGCTGTGCCTCTGTGCCATCATAGTGACCCTGCCTGGAGACGCTGTGACTCTGCGCCATCAGAGTGAGCCTGCCTGAGACGCTGTGCCTCTGTTCCATCATAGTGACCCTGCATAGAGACGCTGTGCCTCTGTGCCATCATAGTGACCCTGCCTGGAGACGCTGTGCCTCTGTGCCATCATAGTGACCCTGCCTGAGACGCTGTGCCTCTGTGCCGTCATAGTGACCCTGCATAGAAACGCTGTGCCTCTGTGCCATCATAGTGACCCTGCCAGAGACGCTGTGCCTCTCTGCCATCATAGTGACCCTGCCTGGAGACGCTCTGCCTCTGTGCCATCATAGTGACCCTGCCTGGAGACGCTGGGCCTCTGTGCCATCATAGTGACCCTGCATAGAGACGCTCTGCCTCTGCGCCATCATAGTGACCCTGCCTGGAGACGCTGTGCCTCTGCGCCATCATAGTGACTCTGCCTGGAGACGCTGTGCCTCTGTGCCATCATAGTGACCCTGCCTGAGATGCTGTGCCTCTGTGTCATCATAGTGACCCTGCCTGAGACGCTGTGATTCTGTGCCATCATAGTGACCCTGCCTGGAGACGCTGTGCCTCTGTGCCATCATAGTGACCCTGCCTGGAGACGCTCTGCCTCTGTGCCATCATAGTGACCCTGCGTGGAGACGCTGTGCCTCTGTGCCATCATAGTGACCCAGCCTGAGACGCTGTGCCTCTGTGCCATCATAGTTACCCTGCCTGAGACGCTGTGCCTCTGTTCCATCATAGTGACCCTGCATAGAGACGCTGTGCCTCTGTGCCATCAGAGTGACCCTGCCTGAGACGCTGTCCCTCTGTCCCGTCATAGTGACCCTGCCTGAGTCGCTGTGCCTCTGTGCCGTCATGGTGACCCTGCCTGAGACGCTGTGCCTCTGTGCCGTCATAGTGACCCTGCGTGGAGAAGCTGTGCCTCTGTGCCATCATAGTGACCCAGCCTGAGACGCTGTGCCTCTGTGCCATCATAGTTACCCTGCCTGAGACGCTGTGCCTCTGTTCCATCATAGTGACCCTGCCTGGAGACGCTGGGCCTCTGTGCCATCATAGTGACCCTGCATAGAGACGCTCTGCCTCTGCGCCATCATAGTGACCCTGCCTGGAGACGCTGTGCCTCTGCGCCATCATAGTGACTCTGCCTGGAGACGCTGTGCCTCTGTGCCATCATAGTGACCCTGCCTGAGATGCTGTGCCTCTGTGTCATCATAGTGACCCTGCCTGAGACGCTGTGATTCTGTGCCATCATAGTGACCCTGCCTGGAGACGCTGTGCCTCTGTGCCATCATAGTGACCCTGCCTGGAGACGCTCTGCCTCTGTGCCATCATAGTGACCCTGCGTGGAGACGCTGTGCCTCTGTGCCATCATAGTGACCCAGCCTGAGACGCTGTGCCTCTGTGCCATCATAGTTACCCTGCCTGAGACGCTGTGCCTCTGTTCCATCATAGTGACCCTGCATAGAGACGCTGTGCCTCTGTGCCATCAGAGTGACCCTGCCTGAGACGCTGTCCCTCTGTCCCGTCATAGTGACCCTGCCTGAGTCGCTGTGCCTCTGTGCCGTCATGGTGACCCTGCCTGAGACGCTGTGCCTCTGTGCCGTCATAGTGACCCTGCGTGGAGAAGCTGTGCCTCTGTGCCATCATAGTGACCCAGCCTGAGACGCTGTGCCTCTGTGCCATCATAGTTACCCTGCCTGAGACGCTGTGCCTCTGTTCCATCATAGTGACCCTGCCTGGAGACGCTGTGCCTCTGTGCCATCAGAGTGACCCTGCCTGAGACGCTGTCCCTCTGTCCCGTCATAGTGACCCTGCCTGAGTCGCTGTGCCTCTGTGCCGTCATGGTGACCCTGCCTGAGACGCTGTGCCTCTGTGCCGTCATAGTGACCCTGCCTGAGACGCTGTGCCTCTGTGCCATAATAGCAACCCTGCCTGAGACGCTGTGCCTCTGTGCCATCATAGTGACTCTGCCTGGAGACGCTGTGCCTCTGTGCCATCATAGTGACCCTGCCTGAGATGCTGTGCCTCTGTGTCATCATAGTGACCCTGCCTGAGACGCTGTGATTCTGTGCCATCATAGTGACCCTGCCTGGAGACGCTGTGCCTCTGTGCCATCATAGTGACCCTGCCTGGAGACGCTCTGCCTCTGTGCCATCATAGTGACCCTGCGTGGAGACGCTGTGCCTCTGTGCCATCATAGTGACCCAGCCTGAGACGCTGTGCCTCTGTGCCATCATAGTTACCCTGCCTGAGACGCTGTGCCTCTGTTCCATCATAGTGACCCTGCATAGAGACGCTGTGCCTCTGTGCCATCAGAGTGACCCTGCCTGAGACGCTGTCCCTCTGTCCCGTCATAGTGACCCTGCCTGAGTCGCTGTGCCTCTGTGCCGTCATGGTGACCCTGCCTGAGACGCTGTGCCTCTGTGCCGTCATAGTGACCCTGCGTGGAGAAGCTGTGCCTCTGTGCCATCATAGTGACCCAGCCTGAGACGCTGTGCCTCTGTGCCATCATAGTTACCCTGCCTGAGACGCTGTGCCTCTGTTCCATCATAGTGACCCTGCCTGGAGACGCTGTGCCTCTGTGCCATCAGAGTGACCCTGCCTGAGACGCTGTCCCTCTGTCCCGTCATAGTGACCCTGCCTGAGTCGCTGTGCCTCTGTGCCGTCATGGTGACCCTGCCTGAGACGCTGTGCCTCTGTGCCGTCATAGTGACCCTGCCTGAGACGCTGTGCCTCTGTGCCATAATAGCAACCCTGCCTGAGACGCTGTGCCTCTGTGCCATCATAGTGACTCTGCCTGGAGACGCTATGCCTCTGTGCCATCATAGTGACCCTGCCTGAGACGCTGTGCCTCTGTGCCATCATAGTGACCCTGCCTGACACGCAGTGATTCTCTGCCCTCATAGTGACCCTGCCTGGAGACGCTGTGCCTCTGTGTCATCTTAGTGACCCTGCCTTAGATGCTGTGCCTCTGTGCCGTCATAGTGACCCTGCCTGGAGACGCTCTGCCTCCGTTCCATCATAGTGACCCTGCGTGGAGACGCTGTGCCTCTGTGCCATCATAGAGACCCTGCCTGGAAATGCTGTGCCTCTGTGCCATCACAGTGACCCTGCCTAGAGACGCTGTGCCTCTGTGCCATCATAGTGACCCTGCCTGAGACGCTGTGCCTGTGTGCCATCATAGTGACCCTGCCTGGAGACGCTGTGCCTCTGTGCCATCATAGTGACCCTTCCTGAGACGCTGTGCCTCTGTGCCATCATAGTGACCCTGCGTGGAGACGCTGTGCCTCTGTGCCATCATAGTGACCCTGCCTGGAGACGCTGTGCCTCTGTGCCATCATAGTGACCCTGCCTGAGACGCTGGGCCTCTGTGCCATCATAGTGACCCTGCCTGGAGACGCTGGGCCTCTGTGCCATCATAGTGACCCTGCCTGGAGACGCTCTGCCTCTGTGCCATCATAGTGACCCTGAGTGGAGACGCTGTGCCTCTGTGCCATCATAGTGACCCTGCCTGGAAACGCTGTGCCTCTGTGCCATCATAGTGACCCTGCCTGAGACGTTGTGCCTCTGTGCCATCATAGTGACTCTGCCTGAGACGCTGTGCCTCTGTGCCATCATAGTGAGTCTGCCTGGAGACCCTGTGCCTCTGTGCCATCATAGTGACCCTGCCTGAGACGCTGTGCCTCTGTGCCATCATAGTGACCCTGCCTGGAGACGCTAGGCCTCTGTGCCATCATAGTGACTCTGCCTGGAGACGCTGTGCCTCTGTGCCATCATAGTGACCCTGCCTGAGACGCTGTGCCTCTGTGCCATCATAGTGACTCTGCCTGGAGACGCTGTGCCTCTGTGCCATCATAGTGACCCTGCCTGAGACGCTGTGATTCTGTGCCATCATAGTGACCCTGCCTGGAGACGCTGTGCCTCTGTGCCATCATAGTGACCCTGCCTGGAGGCGCTCTGCCTCTGTGCCATCATAGTGACCCTGCCTGGAGACGCTGTAACTCTGTGCCATCATAGTGACCCTGCGTGGAAACGCTGTGCCTCTGTGCCATCATAGTGACCCTGCCTGAGACGCTGTGCCTCTGTGCCATCATAGTGACCCTGCCTGAGACGCTGTGCCTCTGTGCCATCATAGTGACCCTGCGTGGAGACGCTGTTCCTCTGTGCCATCATAGTGACCCTGCCTTAGACGCTGTGCCTCTGTGCCATCATAGTGACCCTGCCTGGAGACGCTCTGCCTCTGTGCCATCATAGTGACCCTGCCTGGAGACGCTGGGCCTCTGTGCCATCATAGTGACCCTGCATAGAGACGCTGTGCCTCTGTGCCATCATAGTGACCCTGCCTGGAGACGCTGGGCCTCTGTGCCATCATAGTGACCCTGCATAGAGACGCTGTGCCTCTGTGCCATCATAGTGACCCTGCCTGAGACGCTCTGCCTCTGTGCCATCATAGTGACCCTGCCTGGAGACGCTGTGCCTCTGTGCCATCATAGTGACCCTGCCTGAGATGCTGTGCCTCTGTGCCATCATAGTGACCCTGCCTGGAGACACTGTGCCTCTGTGCCATCATAGTGACCCTGCCTGGAGACGATGTGACTCTGCGCCATCAGAGTGACCCTGCCTAGAGACGCTGTGCCTCTGTGCCATCATAGTGACCCTGCATAGAGACGCTGTGCCTCTGTGCCCTCATAGTGACCCTGCCTGGAGACGCTGTGCCTCTGTGCCATCATAGTGACCCTGCCGGAGACGCTGTGCCTCTGTGCCATCATAGTGACCCCGACTGAGACGCTGTGCCTCTGTGCCATCATAGTGACCCTGCCTGAGATGCTGTGCCTCTGTGTCATCATAGTGACCCTGCCTGAGACGCTGTGATTCTGTGCCATCATAGTGACCCTGCCTGGAGACGCTGTGCCTCTGTGCCATCATAGTGACCCTGCCTGGAGACGCTCTGCCTCTGTGCCATCATAGTGACCCTGCGTGGAGACGCTGTGCCTCTGTGCCATCATAGTGACCCAGCCTGAGACGCTGTGCCTCTGTGCCATCATAGTTACCCTGCCTGAGACGCTGTGCCTCTGTTCCATCATAGTGACCCTGCATAGAGACGCTGTGCCTCTGTGCCATCAGAGTGACCCTGCCTGAGACGCTGTCCCTCTGTCCCGTCATAGTGACCCTGCCTGAGTCGCTGTGCCTCTGTGCCGTCATGGTGACCCTGCCTGAGACGCTGTGCCTCTGTGCCGTCATAGTGACCCTGCGTGGAGAAGCTGTGCCTCTGTGCCATCATAGTGACCCAGCCTGAGACGCTGTGCCTCTGTGCCATCATAGTTACCCTGCCTGAGACGCTGTGCCTCTGTTCCATCATAGTGACCCTGCCTGGAGACGCTGTGCCTCTGTGCCATCAGAGTGACCCTGCCTGAGACGCTGTCCCTCTGTCCCGTCATAGTGACCCTGCCTGAGTCGCTGTGCCTCTGTGCCGTCATGGTGACCCTGCCTGAGACGCTGTGCCTCTGTGCCGTCATAGTGACCCTGCCTGAGACGCTGTGCCTCTGTGCCATAATAGCAACCCTGCCTGAGACGCTGTGCCTCTGTGCCATCATAGTGACTCTGCCTGGAGACGCTATGCCTCTGTGCCATCATAGTGACCCTGCCTGAGACGCTGTGCCTCTGTGCCATCATAGTGACCCTGCCTGACACGCAGTGATTCTCTGCCCTCATAGTGACCCTGCCTGGAGACGCTGTGCCTCTGTGTCATCTTAGTGACCCTGCCTTAGATGCTGTGCCTCTGTGCCGTCATAGTGACCCTGCCTGGAGACGCTCTGCCTCCGTTCCATCATAGTGACCCTGCGTGGAGACGCTGTGCCTCTGTGCCATCATAGAGACCCTGCCTGGAAATGCTGTGCCTCTGTGCCATCACAGTGACCCTGCCTAGAGACGCTGTGCCTCTGTGCCATCATAGTGACCCTGCCTGAGACGCTGTGCCTGTGTGCCATCATAGTGACCCTGCCTGGAGACGCTGTGCCTCTGTGCCATCATAGTGACCCTTCCTGAGACGCTGTGCCTCTGTGCCATCATAGTGACCCTGCGTGGAGACGCTGTGCCTCTGTGCCATCATAGTGACCCTGCCTGGAGACGCTGTGCCTCTGTGCCATCATAGTGACCCTGCCTGAGACGCTGGGCCTCTGTGCCATCATAGTGACCCTGCCTGGAGACGCTGGGCCTCTGTGCCATCATAGTGACCCTGCCTGGAGACGCTCTGCCTCTGTGCCATCATAGTGACCCTGAGTGGAGACGCTGTGCCTCTGTGCCATCATAGTGACCCTGCCTGGAAACGCTGTGCCTCTGTGCCATCATAGTGACCCTGCCTGAGACGTTGTGCCTCTGTGCCATCATAGTGACTCTGCCTGAGACGCTGTGCCTCTGTGCCATCATAGTGAGTCTGCCTGGAGACCCTGTGCCTCTGTGCCATCATAGTGACCCTGCCTGAGACGCTGTGCCTCTGTGCCATCATAGTGACCCTGCCTGGAGACGCTAGGCCTCTGTGCCATCATAGTGACTCTGCCTGGAGACGCTGTGCCTCTGTGCCATCATAGTGACCCTGCCTGAGACGCTGTGCCTCTGTGCCATCATAGTGACTCTGCCTGGAGACGCTGTGCCTCTGTGCCATCATAGTGACCCTGCCTGAGACGCTGTGATTCTGTGCCATCATAGTGACCCTGCCTGGAGACGCTGTGCCTCTGTGCCATCATAGTGACCCTGCCTGGAGGCGCTCTGCCTCTGTGCCATCATAGTGACCCTGCCTGGAGACGCTGTAACTCTGTGCCATAATAGTGACCCTGCATGGAAACGCTGTGCCTCTGTGCCATCATAGTGACCCTGCCTGAGACGCTGTGCCTCTGTGCCATCATAGTGACCCTGCCTGAGACGCTGTGCCTCTGTGCCATCATAGTGACCCTGCATGGAGACGCTGTTCCTCTGTGCCATCATAGTGACCCTGCCTTAGACGCTGTGCCTCTGTGCCATCATAGTGACCCTGCCTGGAGACGCTCTGCCTCTGTGCCATCATAGTGACCCTGCCTGGAGACGCTGGGCCTCTGTGCCATCATAGTGACCCTGCATAGAGACGCTGTGCCTCTGTGCCATCATAGTGACCCTGCCTGGAGACGCTGGGCCTCTGTGCCATCATAGTGACCCTGCATAGAGACGCTGTGCCTCTGTGCCATCATAGTGACCCTGCCTGAGACGCTCTGCCTCTGTGCCATCATAGTGACCCTGCCTGGAGACGCTGTGCCTCTGTGCCATCATAGTGACCCTGCCTGAGATGCTGTGCCTCTGTGCCATCATAGTGACCCTGCCTGGAGACACTGTGCCTCTGTGCCATCATAGTGACCCTGCCTGGAGACGATGTGACTCTGCGCCATCAGAGTGACCCTGCCTAGAGACGCTGTGCCTCTGTGCCATCATAGTGACCCTGCATAGAGACGCTGTGCCTCTGTGCCCTCATAGTGACCCTGCCTGGAGACGCTGTGCCTCTGTGCCATCATAGTGACCCTGCCGGAGACGCTGTGCCTCTGTGCCATCATAGTGACCCCGACTGAGACGCTGTGCCTCTGTGCCATCATAGTGACCCTGCCTGAGACGCTGTGCCTCTGCGCCATCATAGTGACCCTGCCTGAGACACTGTGCCTCTGTGCCACCATAGTGACCCTGCCTGAGATGCTGTGCCTCTGTGCCATCATAGTGACCTTGCCTGAAGACGCTGTGCCTCTGTGCCATCATAGTGACCCTGCCTAGAAGCACTTTGCCTCTGTGCCATCATAGCGACCCCGCCTGAGACGCTGTGCCTCTGTGCCATCATAGTGACCCCGACTGAGACGCTGTGCCTCTGTGCCATCATAGTGACCCTGCCTGAGACGCTGTGCCTCTGTGCCATCATAGTGACCCTGCCTGAGACGCTGTGCCTCTGTGCCATCGTAGTGACCCTGCCTGAGACGCTGTGCCTCTGTGCCATCGTAGTGACCCTGCCTGAGACGCTGTGCCTCTGTGCCACCATAGTGACCCTTCCTGAGACGCTGTGCCTCTGTGCCATCATAGTGAACCTGCCTGAGATGCTGTGCCTCTGTGCCACCATAGTGACCCTGCCTGAGACGCTGTGCCTCTGTGCCGTCATAGTGACCCTGCCTGAGACGCTGTGCCTCTGTGCCATCATAGTGACCCTGCCTGAGACGCTGTGCCTCTGTGCCATCCTAGTGACCCTGCCTGGAGACGCTGTGCCTCTGTGCCATCATAGTGACCCTGCCTGACACGCTATGCCTCTGTGCCATCATAGTGACCCTGCCTGGAGACGCTGTGCCTCTGTGCCATCATAGTGACCCTCCCTGAGACGCTGTGCCTCTGTGCCATCATAGTGACCCTCCCTGAGACGCTGTGCCTTTGTGTTATCATAGAAACCCTGCCTGCAGACGCTGTGCCATCATAGTGACCCTGCCTGAGACGCTGTGCCTGGGTGCCACCATAGTGACCCTGCCTGAGACGCTGTGCCTCTGTGCCATCATAGTGACCCTGCCTGACACGCTGTGCCTCTGTGCCATCATAGTGACCCTGCCTGAGACGCTGTGCCTCTGTGCCATCATAGTGACCGTGCCTGGGGACGCTCTGCCTCTGTGCCATCATAGTGACCCTGCCGGAGACGCTGTGACATCATAGTGACCCTGCCTGAGACGCTGTGCCTGGGTGCCATGATAGTGACCCTGCCTGACACGCTGTGCCTCTGTGCCATCATAGTGAGCCTGCCTAGAGACGCTGTGCCTCTGTGCCATCATAGTGACCCTGCCAGAGACTCTGTGCCTCTGTGCCATCATAGTGACCCTGCCTTGAGACGCTGTGCTTCTGTGCCATCATAGTGACCCTGCCTGAGATGCTGTGCCTCTGTGCCGTCATAGTGACCCTGCCTGGAGACGCTGTAGCTCTGTGCCATCATAGTGACCCTGCCTGAGACGCTGTGCCTCTGTGCCATCATAGTGACCCTGCCGGAGACGCTGTGCCTCTGTGCCATCATAGTGACCCTGCCTGAGACGCTGTGCCTCTGTGCCACCATAGTGACCGTGCCTGAGACGCTGTGCCTCTGTGCCGCCATAGTGACCCTGCCAGAGACGCTGTGCCTCTCTGCCATCATAGTGACCCTGCCTGGAGACGCTCATCCTCTGTGCCATCATAGTGACCCTGCCGGAGACGCTGTGACATCATAGTGACCCTGCCTGAGACGCTGTGCCTGGGTGCCATGATAGTGACCCTGCCTGACACGCTGTGCCTCTGTGCCATCATAGTGACCCTGCCTGACACGCTGTGCCTCTGTGCCATCATAGTGACCCTGCCTGGAGACGCTGTGCCTCTGTGCCATCACAGTGACCCTGCCTGAGACGCTGTGCCTGTGTGCCATCATAGTGACCCTGCCTGAGACGCTGTGCCTCTGTGCCATCATATTCACCCTGCCTGAGACACTGTGCCTCAGTGCCATCATAGTGACCCTGCCGGAGACGCTGTGCCTCTGTGCCATCATAGTGACCCTGCCGGAGACGCTGTGCCTCTGTGCCATCATAGTGACCCTGCCTAGAAACGCTGTGCCTCTGTGCCATCATAGTGACCCTGCCTGGAGACGCTGTGCCTCTGTGTCATCATAGTGACCCTGCCTGAAGATGCTGTGCCTCTGTGCCATCACAGTGACTCTGCCTGAGACGCTGTGCCTCTGTGCCATCATAGTGACCCTGCCGGAGACGCTGTGCCATCATAGTGACCCTGCCTGGAGACGCTGTGCCTCTGTGCCATCATAGTGACCCTGCATGAGACGCTGTGCCTCTGTGCCATCATAGTGACCCTGCCTGAGACGCTGTGTATCTGTGCGACCATAGTGAACCTGCCTGGAGACGCTGTGCCTCTGTGCCATCATAGTGACCCTGCCTGAGACTCTGTGCCTCTGTGCCATTATAGTGACCCTGCCTGAGACGCTGTGCCTCTGTGCCATCATAGTGACCCTGCCGGAGACGCTGTGCCTCTGTGCCATCATAGTGACCCTGCCTGAGACGCTGTGCCTCTGTGCCATCGTAGTAACCCTGCCTGAGACGCTGTGCCTCTGTGCCATCGTAGTGACCCTGCCTGAGACGCTGTGCCTCTGTGCCACCATAGTGACCCTTCCTGAGAAGCTGTGCCTCTGTGCCATCATAGTGAACCTGCCTGAGATGCTGTGCCTCTGTGCAACCATAGTGACCCTGCCTGAGACGCTGTGCCTCTGTGCCGTCATAGTGACCCTGCCTGAGACGCTGTGCCTCTGTGCCATCATAGTGACCCTGCCTGGAGACGCTGTGCCTCTGTGCCATCATAGTGACCCTGCCTGAGACGCTGTGCCTCTGTGCCCACATAGTGACCCTGCCTGACACGCTATGCCTCTGTGCCATCATAGTGACCCTGCCTGGAGACGCTCTGCCTCTGTGCCATCATAGTGACCCTGCCTGAGACGCTGTGCCTCTGTGCCATCATTGTGACCCTGCCTGAGACGCTGTGCCTCTGTGCCATCATAGTGACCCTGCCTCAGACGCTGTGCCTTTGTGTCATCATAGAAACCCTGCCTGCAGACGCTGTGCCATCATAGTGACCCTGCCTGAGACGCTGTGCCTGGGTGCCACCATAGTCACCCTGCCTGAGACACTGTGCCTCTGTGCCATCATAGTGACCCTGCCTGACACGCTGTGCCTCTGTGCCATCATAGTGACCCTGCCTGAGACGCTGTGCCTCTGTGCCATCATAGTGACCCTGCCTGGAGACGCTCTGCCTCTGTGCCATCATAGTGACCCTGCCGGAGACGCTGTGACATCATAGTGACCCTGCCTGAGACGCTGTGCCTGGGTGCCATGATAGTGACCCTGCCTGACACGCTGTGCCTCTGTGCCATCATAGTGACCCTGCCTGGAGGCGCTCTGCCTCTGTGCCATCATAGTGACCCTGCCTGGAGACGCTGTAACTCTGTGCCATAATAGTGACCCTGCATGGAAACGCTGTGCCTCTGTGCCGTCATAGTGACCCTGCCTGAGACGCTGTGCCTCTGTGCCATCATAGTGACCCTGCCTGAGACGCTGTGCCTCTGTGCCATCATAGTGACCCTGCGTGGAGACGCTGTTCCTCTGTGCCATCATAGTGACCCTGCCTTAGACGCTGTGCCTCTGTGCCATCATAGTGACCCTGCCTGGAGACGCTCTGCCTCTGTGCCATCATAGTGACCCTGCCTGGAGACGCTGGGCCTCTGTGCCATCATAGTGACCCTGCATAGAGACGCTGTGCCTCTGTGCCATCATAGTGACCCTGCCTGGAGACGCTGGGCCTCTGTGCCATCATAGTGACCCTGCATAGAGACGCTGTGCCTCTGTGCCATCATAGTGACCCTGCCTGAGACGCTCTGCCTCTGTGCCATCATAGTGACCCTGCCTGGAGACGCTGTGCCTCTGTGCCATCATAGTGACCCTGCCTGAGATGCTGTGCCTCTGTGCCATCATAGTGACCCTGCCTGGAGACACTGTGCCTCTGTGCCATCATAGTGACCCTGCCTGGAGACGATGTGACTCTGCGCCATCAGAGTGACCCTGCCTAGAGACGCTGTGCCTCTGTGCCATCATAGTGACCCTGCATAGAGACGCTGTGCCTCTGTGCCCTCATAGTGACCCTGCCTGGAGACGCTGTGCCTCTGTGCCATCATAGTGACCCTGCCGGAGACGCTGTGCCTCTGTGCCATCATAGTGACCCCGACTGAGACGCTGTGCCTCTGTGCCATCATAGTGACCCTGCCTGAGACGCTGTGCCTCTGCGCCATCATAGTGACCCTGCCTGAGACACTGTGCCTCTGTGCCACCATAGTGACCCTGCCTGAGATGCTGTGCCTCTGTGCCATCATAGTGACCTTGCCTGAAGACGCTGTGCCTCTGTGCCATCATAGTGACCCTGCCTAGAAGCACTTTGCCTCTGTGCCATCATAGCGACCCCGCCTGAGACGCTGTGCCTCTGTGCCATCATAGTGACCCCGACTGGGACGCTGTGCCTCTGTGCCATCATAGTGACCCTGCCTGGAGACGCTGTGCCTCTGTGCCATCATAGTGACCCTGCCTGAGACGCTGTGCCTCTGTGCCATCGTAGTGACCCTGCCTGAGACGCTGTGCCTCTGTGCCATCGTAGTGACCCTGCCTGAGACGCTGTGCCTCTGTGCCACCATAGTGACCCTTCCTGAGACGCTGTGCCTCTGTGCCATCATAGTGAACCTGCCTGAGATGCTGTGCCTCTGTGCCACCATAGTGACCCTGCCTGAGACGCTGTGCCTCTGTGCCGTCATAGTGACCCTGCCTGAGACGCTGTGCCTCTGTGCCATCATAGTGACCCTGCCTGAGACGCTGTGCCTCTGTGCCATCCTAGTGACCCTGCCTGGAGACGCTGTGCCTCTGTGCCATCATAGTGACCCTGCCTGACACGCTGTGCCTCTGTGCCAACATAGTGACCCTGCCTGACACGCTATGCCTCTGTGCCATCATAGTGACCCTGCCTGGAGACGCTGTGCCTCTGTGCCATCATAGTTACCCTGCCTGAGACGCTGTGCCTCTGTGCCATCATAGTGACCCTCCCTGAGACGCTGTGCCTTTGTGTTATCATAGAAACCCTGTCTGCAGACGCTGTGCCATCATAGTGACCCTGCCTGAGACGCTGTGCCTGGGTGCCACCATAGTGACCCTGCCTGAGACACTGTGCCTCTGTGCCATCATAGTGACCCTGCCTGACACGCTGTGCCTCTGTGCCATCATAGTGACCCTGCCTGAGACGCTGTGCCTCTGTGCCATCATAGTGACCGTGCCTGGGGACGCTCTGCCTCTGTGCCATCATAGTGACCCTGCCGGAGACGCTGTGACATCATAGTGACCCTGCCTGAGACGCTGTGCCTGGGTGCCATGATAGTGACCCTGCCTGACACGCTGTGCCTCTGTGCCATCATAGTGAGCCTGCCTAGAGACGCTGTGCCTCTGTGCCATCATAGTGACCCTGCCTGAGACTCTGTGCCTCTGTGCCATCATAGTGACCCTGCCTTGAGACGCTGTGCTTCTGTGCCATCATAGTGACCCTGCCTGAGATGCTGTGCCTCTGTGCCGTCATAGTGACCCTGCCTGGAGACGCTGTAGCTCTGTGCCATCATAGTGACCCTGCCTGAGACGCTGTGCCTCTGTGCCATCATAGTGACCCTGCCGGAGACGCTGTGCCTCTGTGCCATCATAGTGACCCTGCCTGAGACGCTGTGCCTCTGTGCCACCATAGTGACCGTGCCTGAGACGCTGTGCCTCTGTGCCGCCATAGTGACCCTGCCAGAGACGCTGTGCCTCTCTGCCATCATAGTGACCCTGCCTGGAGACGCTCTGCCTCTGTGCCATCATAGTGACCCTGCCGGAGACGCTGTGACATCATAGTGACCCTGCCTGAGACGCTGTGCCTGGGTGCCATGATAGTGACCCTGCCTGACACGCTGTGCCTCTGTGCCATCATAGTGACCCTGCCTGACACGCTGTGCCTCTGTGCCATCATAGTGACCCTGCCTGGAGACGCTGTGCCTCTGTGCCATCACAGTGACCCTGCCTGAGACGCTGTGCCTGTGTGCCATCATAGTGACCCTGCCTGAGACGCTGTGCCTCTGTGCCATCATATTCACCCTGACTGAGACACTGTGCCTCAGTGCCATCATAGTGACCCTGCCGGAGACGCTGTGCCTCTGTGCCATCATAGTGACCCTGCCGGAGACGCTGTGCCTCTGTGCCATCATAGTGACCCTGCCTGAGACGCTGTGCCTCTGTGCCATCATAGTGACCCTGCCTAGAAACGCTGTGCCTCTGTGCCATCATAGTGACCCTGCCTGGAGACGCTGTGCCTCTGTGTCATCATAGTGACCCTGCCTGAAGATGCTGTGCCTCTGTGCCATCACAGTGACCCTGCCTGAGACGCTGTGCCTCTGTGCCATCATAGTGACCCTGCCGTAGACGCTGTGCCATCATAGTGACCCTGCCTGGAGACGCTGTGCCTCTGTGCCATCATAGTGACCCTGCATGAGACGCTGTGCCTCTGTGCCATCATAGTGACCCTGCCTGAGACGCTGTGTATCTGTGCGACCATAGTGAACCTGCCTGGAGACGCTGTGCCTCTGTGCCATCATAGTGACCCTGCCTGAGAGGCTGTGCCTCTGTGCCATTATAGTGACCCTGCCTGAGACGCTGTGCCTCTGTGCCATCATAGTGACCCTGCCGGAGACGCTGTGCCTCTGTGCCATCATAGTGACCCTGCCTGAGACGCTGTGCCTCTGTGCCATCGTAGTAACCCTGCCTGAGACGCTGTGCCTCTGTGCCATCGTAGTGACCCTGCCTGAGACGCTGTGCCTCTGTGCCACCATAGTGACCCTTCCTGAGAAGCTGTGCCTCTGTGCCATCATAGTGAACCTGCCTGAGATGCTGTGCCTCTGTGCAACCATAGTGACCCTGCCTGAGACGCTGTGCCTCTGTGCCGTCATAGTGACCCTGCCTGAGACGCTGTGCCTCTGTGCCATCCTAGTGACCCTGCCTGGAGACGCTGTGCCTCTGTGCCATCATAGTGACCCTGCCTGGAGACGCTGTGCCTCTGTGCCATCATAGTGACCCTGCCTGAGATGCTGTGCCTCTGTGCCATCATAGTGACCCTGCCTGGAGACACTGTGCCTCTGTGCCATCATAGTGACCCTGCCTGGAGACGATGTGACTCTGCGCCATCAGAGTGACCCTGCCTAGAGACGCTGTGCCTCTGTGCCATCATAGTGACCCTGCATAGAGACGCTGTGCCTCTGTGCCCTCATAGTGACCCTGCCTGGAGACGCTGTGCCTCTGTGCCATCATAGTGACCCTGCCGGAGACGCTGTGCCTCTGTGCCATCATAGTGACCCCGACTGAGAGGCTGTGCCTCTGTGCCATCATAGTGACCCTGCCTGAGACGCTGTGCCTCTGCGCCATCATAGTGACCCTGCCTGAGACACTGTGCCTCTGTGCCACCATAGTGACCCTGCCTGAGATGCTGTGCCTCTGTGCCATCATAGTGACCTTGCCTGAAGACGCTGTGCCTCTGTGCCATCATAGTGACCCTGCCTAGAAGCACTTTGCCTCTGTGCCATCATAGCGACCCCGCCTGAGACGCTGTGCCTCTGTGCCATCATAGTGACCCCGACTGAGACGCTGTGCCTCTGTGCCATCATAGTGACCCTGCCTGAGACGCTGTGCCTCTGTGCCATCATAGTGACCCTGCCTGAGACGCTGTGCCTCTGTGCCATCGTAGTGACCCTGCCTGAGACGCTGTGCCTCTGTGCCATCGTAGTGACCCTGCCTGAGACGCTGTGCCTCTGTGCCACCATAGTGACCCTTCCTGAGACGCTGTGCCTCTGTGCCATCATAGTGAACCTGCCTGAGATGCTGTGCCTCTGTGCCACCATAGTGACCCTGCCTGAGACGCTGTGCCTCTGTGCCGTCATAGTGACCCTGCCTGAGCCGCTGTGCCTCTGTGCCATCATAGTGACCCTGCCTGAGACGCTGTGCCTCTGTGCCATCCTAGTGACCCTGCCTGGAGACGCTGTGCCTCTGTGCCATCATAGTGACCCTGCCTGACACGCTGTGCCTCTGTGCCAACATAGTGACCCTGCCTGACACGCTATGCCTCTGTGCCATCATAGTGACCCTGCCTGGAGACGCTGTGCCTCTGTGCCATCATAGTTACCCTGCCTGAGACGCTGTGCCTCTGTGCCATCATAGTGACCCTCCCTGAGACGCTGTGCCTTTGTGTTATCATAGAAACCCTGCCTGCAGACGCTGTGCCATCATAGTGACCCTGCCTGAGACGCTGTGCCTGGGTGCCACCATAGTGACCCTGCCTGAGACACTGTGCCTCTGTGCCATCATAGTGACCCTGCCTGACACGCTGTGCCTCTGTGCCATCATAGTGACCCTGCCTGAGACGCTGTGCCTCTGTGCCATCATAGTGACCGTGCCTGGGGACGCTCTGCCTCTGTGCCATCATAGTGACCCTGCCGGAGACGCTGTGACATCATAGTGACCCTGCCTGAGACGCTGTGCCTGGGTGCCATGATAGTGACCCTGCCTGACACGCTGTGCCTCTGTGCCATCATAGTGAGCCTGCCTAGAGACGCTGTGCCTCTGTGCCATCATAGTGACCCTGCCTGAGACTCTGTGCCTCTGTGCCATCATAGTGACCCTGCCTTGAGACGCTGTGCTTCTGTGCCATCATAGTGACCCTGCCTGAGATGCTGTGCCTCTGTGCCGTCATAGTGACCCTGCCTGGAGATGCTGTAGCTCTGTGCCATCATAGTGACCCTGCCTGAGACGCTGTGCCTCTGTGCCACCATAGTGACCGTGCCTGAGACGCTGTGCCTCTGTGCCGCCATAGTGACCCTGCCAGAGACGCTGTGCCTCTCTGCCATCATAGTGACCCTGCCTGGAGACGCTCTGCCTCTGTGCCATCATAGTGACCCTGCCGGAGACGCTGTGACATCATAGTGACCCTGCCTGAGACGCTGTGCCTGGGTGCCATGATAGTGACCCTGCCTGACACGCTGTGCCTCTGTGCCATCATAGTGACCCTGCCTGACACGCTGTGCCTCTGTGCCATCATAGTGACCCTGCCTGGAGACGCTGTGCCTCTGTGCCATCACAGTGACCCTGCCTGAGACGCTGTGCCTGTGTGCCATCATAGTGACCCTGCCTGAGACGCTGTGCCTCTGTGCCATCATATTCACCCTGACTGAGACACTGTGCCTCAGTGCCATCATAGTGACCCTGCCGGAGACGCTGTGCCTCTGTGCCATCATAGTGACCCTGCCGGAGACGCTGTGCCTCTGTGCCATCATAGTGACCCTGCCTGAGACGCTGTGCCTCTGTGCCATCATAGTGACCCTGCCTAGAAACGCTGTGCCTCTGTGCCATCATAGTGACCCTGCCTGGAGACGCTGTGCCTCTGTGTCATCATAGTGACCCTGCCTGAAGATGCTGTGCCTCTGTGCCATCACAGTGACCCTGCCTGAGACGCTGTGCCTCTGTGCCATCATAGTGACCCTGCCGGAGACGCTGTGCCATCATAGTGACCCTGCCTGGAGACGCTGTGCCTCTGTGCCATCATAGTGACCCTGCATGAGACGCTGTGCCTCTGTGCCATCATAGTGACCCTGCCTGAGACGCTGTGTATCTGTGCGACCATAGTGAACCTGCCTGGAGACGCTGTGCCTCTGTGCCATCATAGTGACCCTGCCTGAGAGGCTGTGCCTCTGTGCCATTATAGTGACCCTACCTGAGACGCTGTGCCTCTGTGCCATCATAGTGACCCTGCCGGAGACGCTGTGCCTCTGTGCCATCATAGTGACCCTGCCTGAGACGCTGTGCCTCTGTGCCATCGTAGTAACCCTGCCTGAGACGCTGTGCCTCTGTGCCATCGTAGTGACCCTGCCTGAGACGCTGTGCCTCTGTGCCACCATAGTGACCCTTCCTGAGAAGCTGTGCCTCTGTGCCATCATAGTGAACCTGCCTGAGATGCTGTGCCTCTGTGCAACCATAGTGACCCTGCCTGAGACGCTGTGCCTCTGTGCCGTCATAGTGACCCTGCCTGAGACGCTGTGCCTCTGTGCCATCCTAGTGACCCTGCCTGGAGACGCTGTGCCTCTGTGCCATCATAGTGACCCTGCCTGAGACGCTGTGCCTCTGTGCCCACATAGTGACCCTGCCTGACACGCTATGCCTCTGTGCCATCATAGTGACCCTGCCTGGAGACGCTCTGCCTCTGTGCCATCATAGTGACCCTGCCTGAGACGCTGTGCCTCTGTGCCATCATTGTGACCATGCCTGAGACGCTGTGCCTCTGTGCCATCATAGTGACCCTGCCTCAGACGCTGTGCCTTTGTGTCATCATAGAAACCCTGCCTGCAGACGCTGTGCCATCATAGTGACCCTGCCTGAGACGCTGTGCCTGGGTGCCACCATAGTGACCCTGCCTGAGACACTGTGCCTCTGTGCCATCATAGTGACCCTGCCTGACACGCTGTGCCTCTGTGCCATCATAGTGACCCTGCCTGAGACGCTGTGCCTCTGTGCCATCATAGTGACCCTGCCTGGAGACGCTCTGCCTCTGTGCCATCATAGTGACCCTGCCGGAGACGCTGTGACATCATAGTGACCCTGCCTGAGACGCTGTGCCTGGGTGCCATGATAGTGACCCTGCCTGACACGCTGTGCCTCTGTGCCATCATAGTGACCCTGCCTGAAACGCTGTGCCTCTGTGCCATCATAGTGACCCTGCCTGGAAACGCTGTGCCTCTGTGCCATCACAGTGACCCTGCCTAGAGACGCTGTGCCTCTGTGCCATCATAGTGACTCTGCCTGACACGCTGTGCCTCTGTGCCATCACAGTGACCCTGCCTAGAGACGCTGTGCCTCTGTGCCATCATAGTGACCCTGCCTGAGACGCTGTGCCTGTGTGCCGTCATAGTGACCCTGCCTGAGACGCTGTGCCTCTGTGCCATCATAGTGACCCTGCCTGAGACGCTGTGCCTCTGTGCCATCATAGTGACCCTGCCTGGAGACGCTGTAACTCTGTGCCATCATAGTGACCCTGCCTGAGATGCTGTGCCTCTGTGCCATCATAGTGACCCTGCCTAGAGATGCTGTACCTCTGTGCCATCATAGTGACCCTGCGTGGAGACGCTGTGCCTCTGTGCCATCATAGTGACCCTGCCTGGAGACGCTGTGCCTCTGTGCCATCATAGTGACCGTGCCTGAGATGCTGTGCCTCTGTGCCATCATAGTGACCCTGCCTGAGACGCTGTGCCTGGGTGCCATGATAGTGACCCTGCCTGACACGCTGTGCCTCTGTGCCATCATAGTGAGCCTGCCTAGAGACGCTGTGCCTCTGTGCCATCATAGTGACCCTGCCTGAGACTCTGTGCCTCTGTGCCATCATAGTGACCCTGCCTTGAGACGCTGTGCTTCTGTGCCATCATAGTGACCCTGCCTGAGATGCTGTGCCTCTGTGCCGTCATAGTGACCCTGCCTGGAGATGCTGTAGCTCTGTGCCATCATAGTGACCCTGCCTGAGACGCTGTGCCTCTGTGCCATCATAGTGACCCTGCCGGAGACGCTGTGCCTCTGTGCCATCATAGTGACCCTGCCTGAGACGCTGTGCCTCTGTGCCACCATAGTGACCGTGCCTGAGACGCTGTGCCTCTGTGCCGCCATAGTGACCCTGCCAGAGACGCTGTGCCTCTCTGCCATCATAGTGACCCTGCCTGGAGACGCTCTGCCTCTGTGCCATCATAGTGACCCTGCCGGAGACGCTGTGACATCATAGTGACCCTGCCTGAGACGCTGTGCCTGGGTGCCATGATAGTGACCCTGCCTGACACGCTGTGCCTCTGTGCCATCATAGTGACCCTGCCTGACACGCTGTGCCTCTGTGCCATCATAGTGACCCTGCCTGGAGACGCTGTGCCTCTGTGCCATCACAGTGACCCTGCCTGAGACGCTGTGCCTGTGTGCCATCATAGTGACCCTGCCTGAGACGCTGTGCCTCTGTGCCATCATATTCACCCTGACTGAGACACTGTGCCTCAGTGCCATCATAGTGACCCTGCCGGAGACGCTGTGCCTCTGTGCCATCATAGTGACCCTGCCGGAGACGCTGTGCCTCTGTGCCATCATAGTGACCCTGCCTGAGACGCTGTGCCTCTGTGCCATCATAGTGACCCTGCCTAGAAACGCTGTGCCTCTGTGCCATCATAGTGACCCTGCCTGGAGACGCTGTGCCTCTGTGTCATCATAGTGACCCTGCCTGAAGATGCTGTGCCTCTGTGCCATCACAGTGACCCTGCCTGAGACGCTGTGCCTCTGTGCCATCATAGTGACCCTGCCGGAGACGCTGTGCCATCATAGTGACCCTGCCTGGAGACGCTGTGCCTCTGTGCCATCATAGTGACCCTGCATGAGACGCTGTGCCTCTGTGCCATCATAGTGACCCTGCCTGAGACGCTGTGTATCTGTGCGACCATAGTGAACCTGCCTGGAGACGCTGTGCCTCTGTGCCATCATAGTGACCCTGCCTGAGAGGCTGTGCCTCTGTGCCATTATAGTGACCCTACCTGAGACGCTGTGCCTCTGTGCCATCATAGTGACCCTGCCGGAGACGCTGTGCCTCTGTGCCATCATAGTGACCCTGCCTGAGACGCTGTGCCTCTGTGCCATCGTAGTAACCCTGCCTGAGACGCTGTGCCTCTGTGCCATCGTAGTGACCCTGCCTGAGACGCTGTGCCTCTGTGCCACCATAGTGACCCTTCCTGAGAAGCTGTGCCTCTGTGCCATCATAGTGAACCTGCCTGAGATGCTGTGCCTCTGTGCAACCATAGTGACCCTGCCTGAGACGCTGTGCCTCTGTGCCGTCATAGTGACCCTGCCTGAGACGCTGTGCCTCTGTGCCATCCTAGTGACCCTGCCTGGAGACGCTGTGCCTCTGTGCCATCATAGTGACCCTGCCTGAGACGCTGTGCCTCTGTGCCCACATAGTGACCCTGCCTGACACGCTATGCCTCTGTGCCATCATAGTGACCCTGCCTGGAGACGCTCTGCCTCTGTGCCATCATAGTGACCCTGCCTGAGACGCTGTGCCTCTGTGCCATCATTGTGACCATGCCTGAGACGCTGTGCCTCTGTGCCATCATAGTGACCCTGCCTCAGACGCTGTGCCTTTGTGTCATCATAGAAACCCTGCCTGCAGACGCTGTGCCATCATAGTGACCCTGCCTGAGACGCTGTGCCTGGGTGCCACCATAGTGACCCTGCCTGAGACACTGTGCCTCTGTGCCATCATAGTGACCCTGCCTGACACGCTGTGCCTCTGTGCCATCATAGTGACCCTGCCTGAGACGCTGTGCCTCTGTGCCATCATAGTGACCCTGCCTGGAGACGCTCTGCCTCTGTGCCATCATAGTGACCCTGCCGGAGACGCTGTGACATCATAGTGACCCTGCCTGAGACGCTGTGCCTGGGTGCCATGATAGTGACCCTGCCTGACACGCTGTGCCTCTGTGCCATCATAGTGACCCTGCCTGAAACGCTGTGCCTCTGTGCCATCATAGTGACCCTGCCTGGAAACGCTGTGCCTCTGTGCCATCACAGTGACCCTGCCTAGAGACGCTGTGCCTCTGTGCCATCATAGTGACTCTGCCTGACACGCTGTGCCTCTGTGCCATCACAGTGACCCTGCCTAGAGACGCTGTGCCTCTGTGCCATCATAGTGACCCTGCCTGAGACGCTGTGCCTGTGTGCCGTCATAGTGACCCTGCCTGAGACGCTGTGCCTCTGTGCCATCATAGTGACCCTGCCTGAGACGCTGTGCCTCTGTGCCATCATAGTGACCCTGCCTGGAGACGCTGTACCTCTGTGCCATCATAGTGACCCTGCCTGAGATGCTGTGCCTCTGTGCCATCATAGTGACCCTGCCTAGAGATGCTGTACCTCTGTGCCATCATAGTGACCCTGCGTGGAGACGCTGTGCCTCTGTGCCATCATAGTGACCCTGCCTGGAGACGCTGTGCCTCTGTGCCATCATAGTGACCGTGCCTGAGATGCTGTGCCTCTGTGCCATCATAGTGACCCGGCCTGAGACGCTGTGCCTCTGTGCCATCATAGTGACCCTGCCTGGAGACGCTGGGCCTCTGTGCCATCATAGTGACCCTGCCTGGAGAAGCTCTGCCTCTGTGCCATCATAGTGACCCTGCGTGGAGACGCTGTGCCTCTGTGCCATCATAGTGACCCTGCCTGGATACGCTGTGCCTCTGTGCCATCATAGTGACCCTGCCTGAGACGCTGTGCCTCTGTGCCATCATAGTGACTCTGCCTGAAACGCTGTGCCTCTGTGACATCATAGTGACTCTGCCTGGAGATGCTGTGCCTCTGTGCCATCATAGTGACCCTGCCTGGAGACCCTGTGCCTCTGTGCCATCATAGTGACCCTGCCTGAGACGCTGTGCTTCTGTGCCATCATAGTGACCCTGGCTGGAGGCGCTGGGCCTCTGTGCCATCATAGTGTTTCTGCCTGGAGACCCTGTGCCTCTGTGCCATCATAGTGACCCTGCCTGAGACGCTGTGCCTCTGTGCCATCATAGTGACTCTGCCTGGAGACGCTGTGCCTCTGTGCCATCATAGTGACCCTGCCGGAGACGCTCTGCCTCTGTGCCATCATAGTGACCCTGCGTGGAGACGCTGTTCCTCTGTGCCATCATAGTGACCCTGCCGGAGACGCTGTGCCTCTGTGCCGTCATAGTGACCCTGCCTAGAGACGCTGTGACTCTGTGCCATCATAGTGACCCTGCCGGAGACGCTGCGCCTCTGTGCCGTCATAGTGACCCTGCCTGAGACGCTGTGCCTCTGTGCCCTCATAGTGACCCTGCCTGGAGACGCTGTGCCTCTGTGCCATCATAGTGACCCTGCCTGAGATGCTGTGCCTCTGTGCCATCATAGTGACCCTGCCTAGAGACGCTGTGCCTCTGTGCCATCATAGTGACCCTGCCTGGAGACGCTGTGCCTCTGTGCCAACATAGTGACCCTGCCTGAGACGCTGTGCCTCTGTGACGTCATAGTGACCCTGCCGGAGACGCTGTGCCTCTGTGCCCTCAGAGTGACCCTGCCTGAGACGCTGTGCCTCTGTGCCGTCAGTGACCCTGCCTGAGACGCTGTGCCTCTGTGCCATCATAGTGACCCTGCCTGAGACGCTGTGCCTCTGTTCCGCCATAGTGACCCTGCCTGAGACGCTGTGCCTCTGTGCCATCATAGTGACCCTGCCTGAGACGCTGTGCTTCTGTGCCATCATAGTGACTCTGCCTGGAGACGCTATGCCTCTGTGCCATCATAGTGACCCTGCCTGACACGCAGTGATTCTGTGCCCTCATAGTGACCCTGCCTGGAGACGCTGTGCCTCTGTGCCATCATAGTGACCCTGCCTGACACGCAGTGATTCTGTGCCCTCATAGTGACCCTGCCTGGAGACGCTGTGCCTCTGTGCCATCATAGTGACCCTGCCTTAGATGCTGTTCCTCTGTGCCATCATAGTGACCCTGCCTGGAGACACTGTGCCTCTGTGCCATCATAGTGACACTGCGTGGAGACCCTGTGCCTCTGTGACATGATAGTGACCCTGCCTGGAAACGCTGTGCCTCTGTGCCATCATAGTGACCCTGCCTGAGACGCTGTGCCTCTGTGCCATCATAGTGACCCTGCCTAGAGACGCTGTGCCTCTGTGCCATCATAGTGACCCTGCTGCGATGCTGTGCCTCTGTGCCATCATAGTGACCCTGCCTGGAGACGCTGTAACTCTGTGCCATCATAGTGACCCTGCCTGAGATGCTGTGCCTCTGTGCCATCATAGTGACCCTGCCTAGAGACGCTGTACCTCTGTGCCATCATACTGACCCTGCCTGAGTCGCTGTGCCTCTGTGCCATCATAGTGACCCTGCCTGGAGACGCTGTGCCTCTGTGCCATCATAGTGACCCTGCCGGAGATGCTGTGCCTCTGTGCCAATCTTAGTGACCCTGCGTGAAGACGCTGTGCCTCTGTGCCATCATAGTGACCCTGCCTGGAAACACTGTGCCTCTGTGCCATCATAGTGACCCTGCCTGAGACGCTGTGCCTCTGTGCCATCATAGTGACCCTGCCTGAGATGCTGTGCCTCTGTGCCATCATAGTGACCCTGCGTGGAGACGCTGTGCCTCTGTGCCATCATAGTGACCCTGCCTGGAGCGCTGTGACTCTGCGCCATCAGAGTCACCCTGCCTGAGACGCTGTGCCTCTGTGCCGTCATAGTGACCCTGCATAGATACGCTGTGCCTCTGTGCCATCATAGTGACCCTGCCTAGAGACGCTGTGACTCTGTGCCATCATAATGACCCTGTCTGAGACGCTGTGCCTCTGTGCCGTCATAGTGACCCTGCCTGAGACGCTGTGCCTCTGTGTCCTCATAGTGACCCTGCCTGGAGACGCTGTGCCTCTGTGCCATCATAGTGACCCTGCCTGAGATGCTGTGCCTCTGTGCCATCATAGTGACCCTGCCTAGAGACGCTGTGCCTCTGTGCCGTCATAGTGACCCTGCCTAGAGACGCTGTGACTCTGTGCCATCATAGTGACCCTGCCGGAGACGCTGCGCCTCTGTGCCGTCATAGTGACCCTGCCTGAGACGCTGTGCCTCTGTGCCCTCATAGTGACCCTGCCTGGAGACGCTGTGCCTCTGTGCCATCATAGTGACCCTGCCTGAGATGCTGTGCCTCTGTGCCATCATAGTGACCCTGCCTAGAGACGCTGTGCCTCTGTGCCATCATAGTGACCCTGCCTGGAGACGCTGTGCCTCTGTGCCAACATAGTGACCCTGCCTGAGACGCTGTGCCTCTGTGACGTCATAGTGACCCTGCCGGAGACGCTGTGCCTCTGTGCCCTCAGAGTGACCCTGCCTGAGACGCTGTGCCTCTGTGCCGTCAGTGACCCTGCCTGAGACGCTGTGCCTCTGTGCCATCATAGTGACCCTGCCTGAGACGCTGTGCCTCTGTTCCGCCATAGTGACCCTGCCTGAGACGCTGTGCCTCTGTGCCATCATAGTGACCCTGCCTGAGACGCTGTGCTTCTGTGCCATCATAGTGACTCTGCCTGGAGACGCTATGCCTCTGTGCCATCATAGTGACCCTGCCTGACACGCAGTGATTCTGTGCCCTCATAGTGACCCTGCCTGGAGACGCTGTGCCTCTGTGCCATCATAGTGACCCTGCCTGACACGCAGTGATTCTGTGCCCTCATAGTGACCCTGCCTGGAGACGCTGTGCCTCTGTGCCATCATAGTGACCCTGCCTTAGATGCTGTTCCTCTGTGCCATCATAGTGACCCTGCCTGGAGACACTGTGCCTCTGTGCCATCATAGTGACACTGCGTGGAGACCCTGTGCCTCTGTGACATGATAGTGACCCTGCCTGGAAACGCTGTGCCTCTGTGCCATCATAGTGACCCTGCCTGAGACGCTGTGCCTCTGTGCCATCATAGTGACCCTGCCTAGAGACGCTGTGCCTCTGTGCCATCATAGTGACCCTGCTGCGATGCTGTGCCTCTGTGCCATCATAGTGACCCTGCCTGGAGACGCTGTAACTCTGTGCCATCATAGTGACCCTGCCTGAGATGCTGTGCCTCTGTGCCATCATAGTGACCCTGCCTAGAGACGCTGTACCTCTGTGCCATCATACTGACCCTGCCTGAGTCGCTGTGCCTCTGTGCCATCATAGTGACCCTGCCTGGAGACGCTGTGCCTCTGTGCCATCATAGTGACCCTGCCGGAGATGCTGTGCCTCTGTGCCAATCTTAGTGACCCTGCGTGAAGACGCTGTGCCTCTGTGCCATCATAGTGACCCTGCCTGGAAACACTGTGCCTCTGTGCCATCATAGTGACCCTGCCTGAGACGCTGTGCCTCTGTGCCATCATAGTGACCCTGCCTGAGATGCTGTGCCTCTGTGCCATCATAGTGACCCTGCGTGGAGACGCTGTGCCTCTGTGCCATCATAGTGACCCTGCCTGGAGCGCTGTGACTCTGCGCCATCAGAGTCACCCTGCCTGAGACGCTGTGCCTCTGTGCCGTCATAGTGACCCTGCATAGATACGCTGTGCCTCTGTGCCATCATAGTGACCCTGCCTAGAGACGCTGTGACTCTGTGCCATCATAATGACCCTGTCTGAGACGCTGTGCCTCTGTGCCGTCATAGTGACCCTGCCTGAGACGCTGTGCCTCTGTGTCCTCATAGTGACCCTGCCTGGAGACGCTGTGCCTCTGTGCCATCATAGTGACCCTGCCTGAGATGCTGTGCCTCTGTGCCATCATAGTGACCCTGCCTAGAGACGCTGTGCCTCTGTGCCATCATAGTGACCCTGCCTAAGATGCTGTGCCTCTGTGCCGTCATAGTGACCCTGCCTGGAGACGCTGTGCCTCTGTGCCATCATAGTGACCCTGCGTGGAGACGCTGTGCCTCTGTGCCATGATAGTGACCCTGCCTGGAAACGCTGTGCCTCTGTGCCATCATAGTGACCCTGCCTGAGACGCTGTGCCTCTGTGCCATCACAGTGACCCTGCCTAGAGACGCTGTGCCTCTGTGCCATCATAGTGACCCTGCTGAGATGCTGTGCCTCTGTGCCATCATAGTGACCCTGCCTGGAGACGCTGTAACTCTGTGCCATCATAGTGACCCTGCCTGAGATGCTGTGCCTCTGTGACATCATAGTGACCCTGCCTAGAGACGCTGTACCTCTGTGCCATCATAGTGACCCTTCCTGAGACGCTGTGCCTCTGTGCCATCATAGTGACCCTGCCTGGAGACGCTGTGCCTCTGCGCCATCATAGTGACTCTGCCTGGAGACGCTGTGCCTCTGTGCCATCATAGTGACCTTGCCTGAGATGCTGTGCCTCTGTGCCATCATAGTGACCCTGCCTGAGATGCTGTGCCTCTGTGCCATCATAGTGACCCTGCCTGGAGACGCTGTGCCTCTGTGCCATCATAGTGACCTTGCCTGAGATGCTGTGCCTCTGTGCCATCATAGTGACCCTGCCTGGAGACGCTGCGCCTCTGTGCCATCATAGTGACCCAGCCTGAGACGCTGTGCCTCTGTGCCATCATAGTTACCCTGCCTGAGACGCTGTGCCTCTGTGCCATCATAGTGACACTGCGTGGAGACGCTGTTCCTCTGTGCCATCATAGTGACCCTGCCTTAGACGCTGTGCATCTGTGCCATCATAGTGACCCTGCCTGAGATGCTGTGCCTCTGTGCCATCATAGTGACCCTGCCTGGAGACGCTGTGCCTCTGTGCCATCATAGTGACCCTGCCTGGAGACGCTGTGACTCTGCGCCATCAGAGTGAGCCTGCCTGAGACGCTGTGCCTCTGTTCCATCATAGTGACCCTGCATAGAGACGCTGTGCCTCTGTGCCATCATAGTGACCCTGCCTGGAGACGCTGTGCCTCTGTGCCATCATAGTGACCCTGCCTGAGACGCTGTGCCTCTGTGCCGTCATAGTGACCCTGCATAGAGACGCTGTGCCTCTGTGCCATCATAGTGACCCTGCCTGAGACGCTCTGCCTCTGTGCCATCATAGTGACCCTGCCTGGAAACGCTGTGCCTCTGTGCCATCATAGTGACCCTGCCTGAGATGCTGTGCCTCTGTGCCATCATAGTGACCCTGCCTGGAGACGCTGTGCCTCTCTGCCATCATAGTGACCCTGCCTGGAGACGATGTGACTCTGCGCCATCAGAGTGACACTGCCTAAGACGCTGTGCCTCTGTGCCGTCATAGTGACCCTGCATAGAGACGCTGTGCCTCTGTGCCATCATAGTGACCCTGCCTAGAGACGCTGTGCCTCTGTGCCATCATAGTGACCCTGCCTGAGACGCTGTGCCTCTGTGCCGTCATAGTGACCCTGCCTGACACGCTGTGCCTCTGTGCCCTCATAGTGACCCTGCCTGAGACGCTGTGCCTCTGTGCCCTCATAGTGACCCTGCCTGGAGACGCTGTGCCTCTGTGCCATCATAGTGACCCTGCCGGAGACGCTGTGCCTCTGTGCCATCATAGTGACCCCGACTGAGACGCTGTGCCTCTGTGCCATCATAGTGACCCTGCCTGAGACGCTGTGCCTCTGTGCCCTCATAGTGACCCTGCCTGGAGACGCTGTGCCTCTGTGCCATCATAGTGACCCTGCCTGAGACGCTGTGCCTCTGTGCCATCATAGTGACCCTCCCTGAGACGCTGTGCCTTTGTGTCATCATAGAAACCCTGCCTGCAGACGCTGTGCCATCATTGTGACCCTGCCTGAGACGCTGTGCCTAGGTGCCACCATAGTGACCCTGCCTGAGACACTGTTCCTCTGTGCCATCATAGTGACCCTGCCTGACACGCTGTGCCTCTGTGCCATCATAGTGACCCTGCCTGAGACGCTGTGCCTCTGTGCCATCATAGTGACCATGCCTGGAGACGCTCTGCCTCTGTGCCATCATAGTGACCCTGCCGGAGACGCTGTGACATCATAGTGACCCTGCCTGAGACGCTGTGCCTGGGTGCCATGATAGTGACCCTGCCTGACACGCTGTGCCTCTGTGCCATCATAGTGAGCCTGCCTAGAGACGCTGTGCCTCTGTGCCATCATAGTGACCCTGCCTGAGACTCTGTGCCTCTGTGCCATCATAGTGACCCTGCCTGAGATGCTGTGCCTCTGTGCCGTCATAGTGACCCTGCCTGGAGACGCTGTGCCTCTGTGCCACCATAGTGACCGTGCCTGGAGACGCTGTGCCTCTGTGCCACCATAGTGACCCTGCCAGAGACGCTGTGCCTCTGTGCCATCATAGTGACCCTGCCTGGAGACGCTGTGCCTCTGTGCCATCACAGTGACCCTGCCTGAGACGCTGTGCCTCTGTGCCAACATAGTGACCCTGCCTGACACGCTATGCCTCTGTGCCATCATAGTGACCCTGCCTGGAGACGCTGTGCCTCTGTGCCATCATAGTTACCCTGCCTGAGACGCTGTGCCTCTGTGCCATCATAGTGACCCTCCCTGAGACGCTGTGCCTTTGTGTTATCATAGAAACCCTGCCTGCAGACGCTGTGCCATCATAGTGACCCTGCCTGAGACGCTGTGCCTGGGTGCCACCATAGTGACCCTGCCTGAGACACTGTGCCTCTGTGCCATCATAGTGACCCTGCCTGACACGCTGTGCCTCTGTGCCATCATAGTGACCCTGCCTGAGACGCTGTGCCTCTGTGCCATCATAGTGACCGTGCCTGGGGACGCTCTGCCTCTGTGCCATCATAGTGACCCTGCCGGAGACGCTGTGACATCATAGTGACCCTGCCTGAGACGCTGTGCCTGGGTGCCATGATAGTGACCCTGCCTGACACGCTGTGCCTCTGTGCCATCATAGTGAGCCTGCCTAGAGACGCTGTGCCTCTGTGCCATCATAGTGACCCTGCCTGAGACTCTGTGCCTCTGTGCCATCATAGTGACCCTGCCTTGAGACGCTGTGCTTCTGTGCCATCATAGTGACCCTGCCTGAGATGCTGTGCCTCTGTGCCGTCATAGTGACCCTGCCTGGAGATGCTGTAGCTCTGTGCCATCATAGTGACCCTGCCTGAGACGCTGTGCCTCTGTGCCACCATAGTGACCGTGCCTGAGACGCTGTGCCTCTGTGCCGCCATAGTGACCCTGCCAGAGACGCTGTGCCTCTCTGCCATCATAGTGACCCTGCCTGGAGACGCTCTGCCTCTGTGCCATCATAGTGACCCTGCCGGAGACGCTGTGACATCATAGTGACCCTGCCTGAGACGCTGTGCCTGGGTGCCATGATAGTGACCCTGCCTGACACGCTGTGCCTCTGTGCCATCATAGTGACCCTGCCTGACACGCTGTGCCTCTGTGCCATCATAGTGACCCTGCCTGGAGACGCTGTGCCTCTGTGCCATCACAGTGACCCTGCCTGAGACGCTGTGCCTGTGTGCCATCATAGTGACCCTGCCTGAGACGCTGTGCCTCTGTGCCATCATATTCACCCTGACTGAGACACTGTGCCTCAGTGCCATCATAGTGACCCTGCCGGAGACGCTGTGCCTCTGTGCCATCATAGTGACCCTGCCGGAGACGCTGTGCCTCTGTGCCATCATAGTGACCCTGCCTGAGACGCTGTGCCTCTGTGCCATCATAGTGACCCTGCCTAGAAACGCTGTGCCTCTGTGCCATCATAGTGACCCTGCTTAGAGACGCTGTGCCTCTGTGTCATCATAGTGACCCTGCCTGAAGATGCTGTGCCTCTGTGCCATCACAGTGACCCTGCCTGAGACGCTGTGCCTCTGTGCCATCATAGTGACCCTGCCGGAGACGCTGTGCCATCATAGTGACCCTGCCTGGAGACGCTGTGCCTCTGTGCCATCATAGTGACCCTGCATGAGACGCTGTGCCTCTGTGCCATCATAGTGACCCTGCCTGAGACGCTGTGTATCTGTGCGACCATAGTGAACCTGCCTGGAGACGCTGTGCCTCTGTGCCATCATAGTGACCCTGCCTGAGAGGCTGTGCCTCTGTGCCATTATAGTGACCCTACCTGAGACGCTGTGCCTCTGTGCCATCATAGTGACCCTGCCGGAGACGCTGTGCCTCTGTGCCATCATAGTGACCCTGCCTGAGACGCTGTGCCTCTGTGCCATCGTAGTAACCCTGCCTGAGACGCTGTGCCTCTGTGCCATCGTAGTGACCCTGCCTGAGACGCTGTGCCTCTGTGCCACCATAGTGACCCTTCCTGAGAAGCTGTGCCTCTGTGCCATCATAGTGAACCTGCCTGAGATGCTGTGCCTCTGTGCAACCATAGTGACCCTGCCTGAGACGCTGTGCCTCTGTGCCGTCATAGTGACCCTGCCTGAGACGCTGTGCCTCTGTGCCATCCTAGTGACCCTGCCTGGAGACGCTGTGCCTCTGTGCCATCATAGTGACCCTGCCTGAGACGCTGTGCCTCTGTGCCCACATAGTGACCCTGCCTGACACGCTATGCCTCTGTGCCATCATAGTGACCCTGCCTGGAGACGCTCTGCCTCTGTGCCATCATAGTGACCCTGCCTGAGACGCTGTGCCTCTGTGCCATCATTGTGACCATGCCTGAGACGCTGTGCCTCTGTGCCATCATAGTGACCCTGCCTCAGACGCTGTGCCTTTGTGTCATCATAGAAACCCTGCCTGCAGACGCTGTGCCATCATAGTGACCCTGCCTGAGACGCTGTGCCTGGGTGCCACCATAGTGACCCTGCCTGAGACACTGTGCCTCTGTGCCATCATAGTGACCCTGCCTGACACGCTGTGCCTCTGTGCCATCATAGTGACCCTGCCTGAGACGCTGTGCCTCTGTGCCATCATAGTGACCCTGCCTGGAGACGCTCTGCCTCTGTGCCATCATAGTGACCCTGCCGGAGACGCTGTGACATCATAGTGACCCTGCCTGAGACGCTGTGCCTGGGTGCCATGATAGTGACCCTGCCTGACACGCTGTGCCTCTGTGCCATCATAGTGACCCTGCCTGAAACGCTGTGCCTCTGTGCCATCATAGTGACCCTGCCTGGAAACGCTGTGCCTCTGTGCCATCACAGTGACCCTGCCTAGAGACGCTGTGCCTCTGTGCCATCATAGTGACTCTGCCTGACACGCTGTGCCTCTGTGCCATCACAGTGACCCTGCCTAGAGACGCTGTGCCTCTGTGCCATCATAGTGACCCTGCCTGAGACGCTGTGCCTGTGTGCCGTCATAGTGACCCTGCCTGAGACGCTGTGCCTCTGTGCCATCATAGTGACCCTGCCTGAGACGCTGTGCCTCTGTGCCATCATAGTGACCCTGCCTGGAGACGCTGTAACTCTGTGCCATCATAGTGACCCTGCCTGAGATGCTGTGCCTCTGTGCCATCATAGTGACCCTGCCTAGAGATGCTGTACCTCTGTGCCATCATAGTGACCCTGCGTGGAGACGCTGTGCCTCTGTGCCATCATAGTGACCCTGCCTGGAGACGCTGTGCCTCTGTGCCATCATAGTGACCGTGCCTGAGATGCTGTGCCTCTGTGCCATCATAGTGACCCTGCCTGAGACGCTGTGCCTGGGTGCCATGATAGTGACCCTGCCTGACACGCTGTGCCTCTGTGCCATCATAGTGAGCCTGCCTAGAGACGCTGTGCCTCTGTGCCATCATAGTGACCCTGCCTGAGACTCTGTGCCTCTGTGCCATCATAGTGACCCTGCCTTGAGACGCTGTGCTTCTGTGCCATCATAGTGACCCTGCCTGAGATGCTGTGCCTCTGTGCCGTCATAGTGACCCTGCCTGGAGATGCTGTAGCTCTGTGCCATCATAGTGACCCTGCCTGAGACGCTGTGCCTCTGTGCCATCATAGTGACCCTGCCGGAGACGCTGTGCCTCTGTGCCATCATAGTGACCCTGCCTGAGACGCTGTGCCTCTGTGCCACCATAGTGACCGTGCCTGAGACGCTGTGCCTCTGTGCCGCCATAGTGACCCTGCCAGAGACGCTGTGCCTCTCTGCCATCATAGTGACCCTGCCTGGAGACGCTCTGCCTCTGTGCCATCATAGTGACCCTGCCGGAGACGCTGTGACATCATAGTGACCCTGCCTGAGACGCTGTGCCTGGGTGCCATGATAGTGACCCTGCCTGACACGCTGTGCCTCTGTGCCATCATAGTGACCCTGCCTGACACGCTGTGCCTCTGTGCCATCATAGTGACCCTGCCTGGAGACGCTGTGCCTCTGTGCCATCACAGTGACCCTGCCTGAGACGCTGTGCCTGTGTGCCATCATAGTGACCCTGCCTGAGACGCTGTGCCTCTGTGCCATCATATTCACCCTGACTGAGACACTGTGCCTCAGTGCCATCATAGTGACCCTGCCGGAGACGCTGTGCCTCTGTGCCATCATAGTGACCCTGCCGGAGACGCTGTGCCTCTGTGCCATCATAGTGACCCTGCCTGAGACGCTGTGCCTCTGTGCCATCATAGTGACCCTGCCTAGAAACGCTGTGCCTCTGTGCCATCATAGTGACCCTGCCTGGAGACGCTGTGCCTCTGTGTCATCATAGTGACCCTGCCTGAAGATGCTGTGCCTCTGTGCCATCACAGTGACCCTGCCTGAGACGCTGTGCCTCTGTGCCATCATAGTGACCCTGCCGGAGACGCTGTGCCATCATAGTGACCCTGCCTGGAGACGCTGTGCCTCTGTGCCATCATAGTGACCCTGCATGAGACGCTGTGCCTCTGTGCCATCATAGTGACCCTGCCTGAGACGCTGTGTATCTGTGCGACCATAGTGAACCTGCCTGGAGACGCTGTGCCTCTGTGCCATCATAGTGACCCTGCCTGAGAGGCTGTGCCTCTGTGCCATTATAGTGACCCTACCTGAGACGCTGTGCCTCTGTGCCATCATAGTGACCCTGCCGGAGACGCTGTGCCTCTGTGCCATCATAGTGACCCTGCCTGAGACGCTGTGCCTCTGTGCCATCGTAGTAACCCTGCCTGAGACGCTGTGCCTCTGTGCCATCGTAGTGACCCTGCCTGAGACGCTGTGCCTCTGTGCCACCATAGTGACCCTTCCTGAGAAGCTGTGCCTCTGTGCCATCATAGTGAACCTGCCTGAGATGCTGTGCCTCTGTGCAACCATAGTGACCCTGCCTGAGACGCTGTGCCTCTGTGCCGTCATAGTGACCCTGCCTGAGACGCTGTGCCTCTGTGCCATCCTAGTGACCCTGCCTGGAGACGCTGTGCCTCTGTGCCATCATAGTGACCCTGCCTGAGACGCTGTGCCTCTGTGCCCACATAGTGACCCTGCCTGACACGCTATGCCTCTGTGCCATCATAGTGACCCTGCCTGGAGACGCTCTGCCTCTGTGCCATCATAGTGACCCTGCCTGAGACGCTGTGCCTCTGTGCCATCATTGTGACCATGCCTGAGACGCTGTGCCTCTGTGCCATCATAGTGACCCTGCCTCAGACGCTGTGCCTTTGTGTCATCATAGAAACCCTGCCTGCAGACGCTGTGCCATCATAGTGACCCTGCCTGAGACGCTGTGCCTGGGTGCCACCATAGTGACCCTGCCTGAGACACTGTGCCTCTGTGCCATCATAGTGACCCTGCCTGACACGCTGTGCCTCTGTGCCATCATAGTGACCCTGCCTGAGACGCTGTGCCTCTGTGCCATCATAGTGACCCTGCCTGGAGACGCTCTGCCTCTGTGCCATCATAGTGACCCTGCCGGAGACGCTGTGACATCATAGTGACCCTGCCTGAGACGCTGTGCCTGGGTGCCATGATAGTGACCCTGCCTGACACGCTGTGCCTCTGTGCCATCATAGTGACCCTGCCTGAAACGCTGTGCCTCTGTGCCATCATAGTGACCCTGCCTGGAAACGCTGTGCCTCTGTGCCATCACAGTGACCCTGCCTAGAGACGCTGTGCCTCTGTGCCATCATAGTGACTCTGCCTGACACGCTGTGCCTCTGTGCCATCACAGTGACCCTGCCTAGAGACGCTGTGCCTCTGTGCCATCATAGTGACCCTGCCTGAGACGCTGTGCCTGTGTGCCGTCATAGTGACCCTGCCTGAGACGCTGTGCCTCTGTGCCATCATAGTGACCCTGCCTGAGACGCTGTGCCTCTGTGCCATCATAGTGACCCTGCCTGGAGACGCTGTACCTCTGTGCCATCATAGTGACCCTGCCTGAGATGCTGTGCCTCTGTGCCATCATAGTGACCCTGCCTAGAGATGCTGTACCTCTGTGCCATCATAGTGACCCTGCGTGGAGACGCTGTGCCTCTGTGCCATCATAGTGACCCTGCCTGGAGACGCTGTGCCTCTGTGCCATCATAGTGACCGTGCCTGAGATGCTGTGCCTCTGTGCCATCATAGTGACCCGGCCTGAGACGCTGTGCCTCTGTGCCATCATAGTGACCCTGCCTGGAGACGCTGGGCCTCTGTGCCATCATAGTGACCCTGCCTGGAGAAGCTCTGCCTCTGTGCCATCATAGTGACCCTGCGTGGAGACGCTGTGCCTCTGTGCCATCATAGTGACCCTGCCTGGATACGCTGTGCCTCTGTGCCATCATAGTGACCCTGCCTGAGACGCTGTGCCTCTGTGCCATCATAGTGACTCTGCCTGAAACGCTGTGCCTCTGTGACATCATAGTGACTCTGCCTGGAGATGCTGTGCCTCTGTGCCATCATAGTGACCCTGCCTGGAGACCCTGTGCCTCTGTGCCATCATAGTGACCCTGCCTGAGACGCTGTGCTTCTGTGCCATCATAGTGACCCTGGCTGGAGGCGCTGGGCCTCTGTGCCATCATAGTGTTTCTGCCTGGAGACCCTGTGCCTCTGTGCCATCATAGTGACCCTGCCTGAGACGCTGTGCCTCTGTGCCATCATAGTGACTCTGCCTGGAGACGCTGTGCCTCTGTGCCATCATAGTGACCCTGCCGGAGACGCTCTGCCTCTGTGCCATCATAGTGACCCTGCGTGGAGACGCTGTTCCTCTGTGCCATCATAGTGACCCTGCCGGAGACGCTGTGCCTCTGTGCCGTCATAGTGACCCTGCCTAGAGACGCTGTGACTCTGTGCCATCATAGTGACCCTGCCGGAGACGCTGCGCCTCTGTGCCGTCATAGTGACCCTGCCTGAGACGCTGTGCCTCTGTGCCCTCATAGTGACCCTGCCTGGAGACGCTGTGCCTCTGTGCCATCATAGTGACCCTGCCTGAGATGCTGTGCCTCTGTGCCATCATAGTGACCCTGCCTAGAGACGCTGTGCCTCTGTGCCATCATAGTGACCCTGCCTGGAGACGCTGTGCCTCTGTGCCAACATAGTGACCCTGCCTGAGACGCTGTGCCTCTGTGACGTCATAGTGACCCTGCCGGAGACGCTGTGCCTCTGTGCCCTCAGAGTGACCCTGCCTGAGACGCTGTGCCTCTGTGCCGTCAGTGACCCTGCCTGAGACGCTGTGCCTCTGTGCCATCATAGTGACCCTGCCTGAGACGCTGTGCCTCTGTTCCGCCATAGTGACCCTGCCTGAGACGCTGTGCCTCTGTGCCATCATAGTGACCCTGCCTGAGACGCTGTGCTTCTGTGCCATCATAGTGACTCTGCCTGGAGACGCTATGCCTCTGTGCCATCATAGTGACCCTGCCTGACACGCAGTGATTCTGTGCCCTCATAGTGACCCTGCCTGGAGACGCTGTGCCTCTGTGCCATCATAGTGACCCTGCCTGACACGCAGTGATTCTGTGCCCTCATAGTGACCCTGCCTGGAGACGCTGTGCCTCTGTGCCATCATAGTGACCCTGCCTTAGATGCTGTTCCTCTGTGCCATCATAGTGACCCTGCCTGGAGACACTGTGCCTCTGTGCCATCATAGTGACACTGCGTGGAGACCCTGTGCCTCTGTGACATGATAGTGACCCTGCCTGGAAACGCTGTGCCTCTGTGCCATCATAGTGACCCTGCCTGAGACGCTGTGCCTCTGTGCCATCATAGTGACCCTGCCTAGAGACGCTGTGCCTCTGTGCCATCATAGTGACCCTGCTGCGATGCTGTGCCTCTGTGCCATCATAGTGACCCTGCCTGGAGACGCTGTAACTCTGTGCCATCATAGTGACCCTGCCTGAGATGCTGTGCCTCTGTGCCATCATAGTGACCCTGCCTAGAGACGCTGTACCTCTGTGCCATCATACTGACCCTGCCTGAGTCGCTGTGCCTCTGTGCCATCATAGTGACCCTGCCTGGAGACGCTGTGCCTCTGTGCCATCATAGTGACCCTGCCGGAGATGCTGTGCCTCTGTGCCAATCTTAGTGACCCTGCGTGAAGACGCTGTGCCTCTGTGCCATCATAGTGACCCTGCCTGGAAACACTGTGCCTCTGTGCCATCATAGTGACCCTGCCTGAGACGCTGTGCCTCTGTGCCATCATAGTGACCCTGCCTGAGATGCTGTGCCTCTGTGCCATCATAGTGACCCTGCGTGGAGACGCTGTGCCTCTGTGCCATCATAGTGACCCTGCCTGGAGCGCTGTGACTCTGCGCCATCAGAGTCACCCTGCCTGAGACGCTGTGCCTCTGTGCCGTCATAGTGACCCTGCATAGATACGCTGTGCCTCTGTGCCATCATAGTGACCCTGCCTAGAGACGCTGTGACTCTGTGCCATCATAATGACCCTGTCTGAGACGCTGTGCCTCTGTGCCGTCATAGTGACCCTGCCTGAGACGCTGTGCCTCTGTGTCCTCATAGTGACCCTGCCTGGAGACGCTGTGCCTCTGTGCCATCATAGTGACCCTGCCTGAGATGCTGTGCCTCTGTGCCATCATAGTGACCCTGCCTAGAGACGCTGTGCCTCTGTGCCATCATAGTGACCCTGCCTAAGATGCTGTGCCTCTGTGCCGTCATAGTGACCCTGCCTGGAGACGCTGTGCCTCTGTGCCATCATAGTGACCCTGCGTGGAGACGCTGTGCCTCTGTGCCATGATAGTGACCCTGCCTGGAAACGCTGTGCCTCTGTGCCATCATAGTGACCCTGCCTGAGACGCTGTGCCTCTGTGCCATCACAGTGACCCTGCCTAGAGACGCTGTGCCTCTGTGCCATCATAGTGACCCTGCTGAGATGCTGTGCCTCTGTGCCATCATAGTGACCCTGCCTGGAGACGCTGTAACTCTGTGCCATCATAGTGACCCTGCCTGAGATGCTGTGCCTCTGTGACATCATAGTGACCCTGCCTAGAGACGCTGTACCTCTGTGCCATCATAGTGACCCTTCCTGAGACGCTGTGCCTCTGTGCCATCATAGTGACCCTGCCTGGAGACGCTGTGCCTCTGCGCCATCATAGTGACTCTGCCTGGAGACGCTGTGCCTCTGTGCCATCATAGTGACCTTGCCTGAGATGCTGTGCCTCTGTGCCATCATAGTGACCCTGCCTGAGATGCTGTGCCTCTGTGCCATCATAGTGACCCTGCCTGGAGACGCTGTGCCTCTGTGCCATCATAGTGACCTTGCCTGAGATGCTGTGCCTCTGTGCCATCATAGTGACCCTGCCTGGAGACGCTGCGCCTCTGTGCCATCATAGTGACCCAGCCTGAGACGCTGTGCCTCTGTGCCATCATAGTTACCCTGCCTGAGACGCTGTGCCTCTGTGCCATCATAGTGACACTGCGTGGAGACGCTGTTCCTCTGTGCCATCATAGTGACCCTGCCTTAGACGCTGTGCCTCTGTGCCATCATAGTGACCCTGCCTGAGATGCTGTGCCTCTGTGCCATCATAGTGACCCTGCCTGGAGACGCTGTGCCTCTGTGCCATCATAGTGACCCTGCCTGGAGACGCTGTGACTCTGCGCCATCAGAGTGAGCCTGCCTGAGACGCTGTGCCTCTGTTCCATCATAGTGACCCTGCATAGAGACGCTGTGCCTCTGTGCCATCATAGTGACCCTGCCTGGAGACGCTGTGCCTCTGTGCCATCATAGTGACCCTGCCTGAGACGCTGTGCCTCTGTGCCGTCATAGTGACCCTGCATAGAGACGCTGTGCCTCTGTGCCATCATAGTGACCCTGCCTGAGACGCTCTGCCTCTGTGCCATCATAGTGACCCTGCCTGGAAACGCTGTGCCTCTGTGCCATCATAGTGACCCTGCCTGAGATGCTGTGCCTCTGTGCCATCATAGTGACCCTGCCTGGAGACGCTGTGCCTCTCTGCCATCATAGTGACCCTGCCTGGAGACGATGTGACTCTGCGCCATCAGAGTGACACTGCCTAAGACGCTGTGCCTCTGTGCCGTCATAGTGACCCTGCATAGAGACGCTGTGCCTCTGTGCCATCATAGTGACCCTGCCTAGAGACGCTGTGCCTCTGTGCCATCATAGTGACCCTGCCTGAGACGCTGTGCCTCTGTGCCGTCATAGTGACCCTGCCTGACACGCTGTGCCTCTGTGCCCTCATAGTGACCCTGCCTGAGACGCTGTGCCTCTGTGCCCTCATAGTGACCCTGCCTGGAGACGCTGTGCCTCTGTGCCATCATAGTGACCCTGCCGGAGACGCTGTGCCTCTGTGCCATCATAGTGACCCCGACTGAGACGCTGTGCCTCTGTGCCATCATAGTGACCCTGCCTGAGACGCTGTGCCTCTGTGCCCTCATAGTGACCCTGCCTGGAGACGCTGTGCCTCTGTGCCATCATAGTGACCCTGCCTGAGACGCTGTGCCTCTGTGCCATCATAGTGACCCTCCCTGAGACGCTGTGCCTTTGTGTCATCATAGAAACCCTGCCTGCAGACGCTGTGCCATCATTGTGACCCTGCCTGAGACGCTGTGCCTAGGTGCCACCATAGTGACCCTGCCTGAGACACTGTTCCTCTGTGCCATCATAGTGACCCTGCCTGACACGCTGTGCCTCTGTGCCATCATAGTGACCCTGCCTGAGACGCTGTGCCTCTGTGCCATCATAGTGACCATGCCTGGAGACGCTCTGCCTCTGTGCCATCATAGTGACCCTGCCGGAGACGCTGTGACATCATAGTGACCCTGCCTGAGACGCTGTGCCTGGGTGCCATGATAGTGACCCTGCCTGACACGCTGTGCCTCTGTGCCATCATAGTGAGCCTGCCTAGAGACGCTGTGCCTCTGTGCCATCATAGTGACCCTGCCTGAGACTCTGTGCCTCTGTGCCATCATAGTGACCCTGCCTGAGATGCTGTGCCTCTGTGCCGTCATAGTGACCCTGCCTGGAGACGCTGTGCCTCTGTGCCACCATAGTGACCGTGCCTGGAGACGCTGTGCCTCTGTGCCACCATAGTGACCCTGCCAGAGACGCTGTGCCTCTGTGCCATCATAGTGACCCTGCCTGGAGACGCTGTGCCTCTGTGCCATCACAGTGACCCTGCCTGAGACGCTGTGCCTCTGTGCCATCATAGTGACCCTGCCTCAGACGCTGTGCCTCTGTGCCATCATAGTGACCCTGCCGGAGACGCTGTGCCTCTGTGCCATGATAGTGACCCTGCCTGGAGACGCTGTGCCTCTGTGCCATCATAGTGAGCCTGCCTAGAGACGCTGTGCCTCTGTGCCATCATAGTGACCCTGCCTGAGACTCTGTGCCTCTGTGCCATCATAGTGACCCTGCCTCAGACGCTGTGCCTCTGTGCGGTCATAGTGACCCTGCCTGAGACGCTGTGCCTCTGTGCCATCATAGTGACCCTGCGTGGAGACGCTGTGCCTCTGTGCCATCATAGTGACCCTGCCTGGAGACGATGTGACTCTGCGCCATCATAGTGACCCTGCCTAGAGACGCTGTGCCTCTATGCCATCATAGTGACCCTGCCTGGAGACGTTGTGCCTCTGTGCCATCACAGTGACCCTGCCTGGAGACGCTGTGCCTCTGTGCCATCATAGTGACCCTGCCTGGAGACGCTGTGCCTCTGTGCCATCATAGTGACCTTGCCTGAGACGCTGTGCCTCTGTGTCATCATAGTGACCCTGCCTGAGACGCCGTGCCTCTGTGCCACCATAGTGACCCTGCCAGAGACGCTGTGCCTCTGTGCCATCATAGTGACCCTGCCTGGAGTCTCTGTGCCTCTGTGCCATCATAGTGACCCTGCCTGAGACGCTGTGCCTCTGTGCCATCATAGTGACCCTGCCTCAGACGCTGTGCCTGGGTGACACCATAGTGACCCTGCCTGAGACGCTGTGCCTCTGTGCCATCATAGTGACCCTGCCTGACACGCTGTGCCTCTGTGCCATCATAGTGACCCTGCCTGGAGTCTCTGTGCCTCTCTGCCATCATAGTGACCCTGCCTGAGACGCTGTGCCTCTGTGCCATCATAGTGACCCTGCCTCAGACGCTGTGCCTGGGTGACACCATAGTGACCCTGCCTGAGACGCTGTGCCTCTGTGCCATCATAGTGACCCTGCCTGACACGCTGTGCCTCTGTGCCATCATAGTGAGCCTGCCTGAGACGCTGTGCCTCTGTGCCATCATAGTGACCCTGCGTGGAGACGCTGTGCCTCTGTGCCATCATAGTGACCCTGCCTGGAGACGCTGTGCCTCTGTGCCATCACAGTGACCCTGCCTGAGACGCTGTGCCTCTGTGCCATCATAGTGATCCTGCCTGAGACGCGGTGCCTCAGTGCAATCATAGTGACCCTGCCGGAGACGCTGTGCCTCTGTGCCATCATAGTGACCCTGCCTGAGACGCTGTGCCTCTGTGCCATCATAGTGACCCTGCCTGACACGCTGTGCCTCTGTGCCATCATAGTGACCCTGCCTGAGACGCGGTGCCTCTGTGCCATCATAGTGACCCTGCCTGGAGACGCTGTGCCTCTATGCCATCATAGTGACCCTGCCTGAGACGCTGTGCCATCATAATGACCCTGCCAGGAGACGCTGTGCCTCTGTGCCATCATAGTGACCCTGCCTGAATCGCTGTGCCTCTGTGCCATCATAGTGACCCTGCCTAGAAACGCTGTGCCTCTGTGCCATCATAGTGACCCTGCCTGGAGACGCTGTGCCTCTGTGCCATCATAGTGACCCTGCCTGAGACGCTGTGCCTCTGTGCCATCATAGTGACCCTCCCTGAGACGCTGTGCCTTTGTGTCATCATAGAAACCCTGCCTGCAGACGCTGTGCCATCATTGTGACCCTGCCTGAGACGCTGTGCCTGGGTGCCACCATAGTGACCCTGCCTGAGACACTGTTCCTCTGTGCCATCATAGTGACCCTGCCTGACACGCTGTGCCTCTGTGCCATCATAGTGACCCTGCCTGAGACGCTGTGCCTCTGTGCCATCATAGTGACCCTGCCTGGAGACGCTCTGCCTCTGTGCCATCATAGTGACCCTGCCGGAGACGCTGTGACATCATAGTGACCCTGCCTGAGACGCTGTGCCTGGGTGCCATGATAGTGACCCTGCCTGACACGCTGTGCCTCTGTGCCATCATAGTGAGCCTGCCTAGAGACGCTGTGCCTCTGTGCCATCATAGTGACCCTGCCTGAGACTCTGTGCCTCTGTGCCATCATAGTGACCCTGCCTTAAGACGCTGTGCTTCTGTGCCATCATAGTGACCCTGCCTGAGATGCTGTGCCTCTGTGCCGTCATAGTGACCCTGCCTGGAGACGCTGTGCCTCTGTGCCACCATAGTGACCGTGCCTGGAGACGCTGTGCCTCTGTGCCACCATAGTGACCCTGCCAGAGACGCTGTGCCTCTGTGCCATCATAGTGACCCTGCCTGGAGACGCTGTGCCTCTCTGCCATCATAGTGACCCTGCCTGGAGACGCTCTGCCTCTGTGCCATCATAGTGACCCTGCCGGAGACGCTGTGACATCATAGTGACCCTGCCTGAGACGCTGTGCCTGGGTGCCATGATAGTGACCCTGCCTGACACGCTGTGCCTCTGTGCCATCATAGTGACCCTGCCTGACACGCTGTGCCTTTGTGCCATCATAGTGACCCTGCCTGACACGCTGTGCCTCTGTGCCATCATAGTGACCCTGCCTGGAGACGCTGTGCCTCTGTGCCATCACAGTGACCCTGCCTGAGACGCTGTGCCTCTGTGCCATCATAGTGACCCTGCCTCAGACGCTGTGCCTCTGTGCCATCATAGTGACCCTGCCGGAGACGCTGTGCCTCTGTGCCATCATAGTGACCCTGCCTGAGACGCTGTGCCTCTGTGCCATCATAGTGAGCCTGCCTAGAGACGCTGTGCCTCTGTGCCATCATAGTGACCCTGCCTGAGACTCTGTGCCTCTGTGCCATCATAGTGACCCTGCCTCAGACGCTGTGCCTCTGTGCGGTCATAGTGACCCTGCCTGAGACGCTGTGCCTCTGTGCCATCATAGTGACCCTGCGTGGAGACGCTGTGCCTCTGTGCCATCATAGTGACCCTGCCTTGAGACGCTGTGCTTCTGTGCCATCATAGTGACCCTGCCTAGAGACGCTGTGCCTCTATGCCATCATAGTGACCCTGCCTGGAGACGTTGTGCCTCTGTGCCATCACAGTGACCCTGCCTGGAGACGCTGTGCCTCTGTGCCATCATAGTGACCCTGCCTGGAGACGCTGTGCCTCTGTGCCATCATAGTGACCTTGCCTGAGACGCTGTGCCTCTGTGTCATCATAGTGACCCTGCCTGAGACGCCGTGCCTCTGTGCCACCATAGTGACCCTGCCAGAGACGCTGTGCCTCTGTGCCATCATAGTGACCCTGCCTGGAGTCTCTGTGCCTCTCTGACATCATAGTGACCCTGCCTGAGACGCTGTGCCTCTGCGCCATCATAGTGACCCTGCCTGGAGACGCTGTGCCTCTGCGCCATCATAGTGACCCTGCCTGAGACGCTATACCTCTGTGCCATGATAGTGACCCTCCCTGAGACGCTGTGACTGTCACACTGAGACTCTGTGACATAGTGACCCTGCCTGAGACTCTGTGCCCGTCACACTGAGACTCTGTGATATAGTGACTCTGCCTGAGACTCTGTGACTGTCACACTGAGACTCTGTGACATAGTGACCCTGTTAGTAAGCGGACCAGTTTTTCAAAATGTTCCTGGAAGGATGAATCAGTTTTGTAAACTGTCCCTGAGAGGATATTCAAGCATATCGCGTTCAAGTATACTTTATCTTAACAACTTAGCTTTTATCTTAACCTAAATACGTATAGAGTGAGGACACTGCACATGATCAAAATAGTTCCAAGATGTAGCAATCGATGTTGTAATCAATAGTGAGTAATCGTTACATATCTTAATGAATATATGAATATGTATGTGAATGGACTGTATAAATACTGTGTAACTTAAACTGACAAGCGAAGCCAGCTTTGGGTGCGAACCCCTGGTTTCCCAGCACTGAAATAAAGCACCACATATAACTACGCCCGTGGTTATGTGTCCTGATTGCTAACATTTTTGGCGACCCAGCTGGGGACATCGTGGGCTGCGAGGCGGATCGCGTCTCGATCCTGCTCCGGCTAGCACCGAGGTATTCTTGGGGAGTGCATCAGACGCGACCGACCCTCTGCTGCTGACGACAGACCTCTGACTGGTGAGAAGGTGCTTTATCTGGATTAGTGGGTACCCACCTGGTCTGGTAGCCTGCTGGTCAGGCATCTGGTAGCCTGCCGGTCAGATGCGGCGAAAGCCACGCTCGGTTGGGCAGGGAGCTCCCGGGGTATTGCCTAGGCAGCCATCCGTCAGACAGAGGGAAACCTCTGCAGGCTCGGCATCTGGTCTGGTTATTTGTGCCGCAGGCTCGGCACCTGGTCTGGTTATTTGTGCGCACCTGGTCTGGTTATTTGTGCGCACCTGGTCTGGTTATTTGTGCTGCTCAGCACCTGGTCTATAGTTCTGGTGATTTAATCTGTATTTACTGTTGAAACTGGTGATTTGATCCTGTTTACTGTTGTTCTGGTAAAGTTACCTGTGTTGTCTTTCTGTGTAAGTTATCTGTATCCTTCTGTGTTGATATGTCCAATTCAAACGTATCGCCGTCAAATTGCTTTCTGAAACATTAGAAGGAGGCTGGGTTTGGACAGTTTATGCATAAAAAGAAGTGTAATTGTGATCTGTTTGCATATTTGAACTCGGTATTCGGTTTGTGTGTCTGAGCTCAGTATTTTAGTTTGTATGTTTATATTTGGTACCAAAAGAATTTGTTTGGGGAAATAATTACAAAATAAGAACCGGTTCCGTTACTAAAGTGCCACCTTGCTCCCCTTCAGATGCATCTGTACACATGAAAGTAAATTGAGTTAGCTGTATTGCAGTTAGTGTTGTTCTGTGGATAGACTGATTTGGATCTAAAATTAATGTCAGGGATTGATGCTTAATGTGCTGTTTATTGACATCTGTAAGAAGTTACAAAAGGTAGGAGCTGAGAGATGTAACTATTGTTCAGCTAATTGGAATTACATATAAAGTTTATAATCGCAGGAATTAAATGAAGAGAGAAAAGGGCAAAAGGAGCCTAAACCTGTGCCCAGCAGCTTCTCCTTGATAAATTGCGGAGGAAAAAATTGCGGGGGATGAAGCGGGGGGGATCACCAAACGTAATAGCACCCCTGCGGCAAGCAGTAGGTGTGGGGGGTAACCAGTCTATGTAAAAGTTCCGTTTTCGCCAGGGGATTTAGTAATCTGAAAGCAATCGGCTGGTCCTTATTGGGAAGATCCAGATAAGGTTGCAATAATTAAAATGATAATTAAAATGCAGAATCCTGATTGGGATGATTTACAAGTGATTTTGGATACATTAATGGACCCTACAGAAAAGATATGGTTATACAGGTTGCGAGGGATAAAGTGAGATAAGATATTCGGAATGGGAAAGTAGAGGCTAACGTTGGTGAGAACTTTCCAAAAGAAGATCCCCAATGGAATTATAATACAGGAGGCGGGTTATGCCGTCTCCAGAGGTATCAGGATTGGTTATTGATTAGCGTTCAAACTGCTATGCTGAAGCAAATGAATTGGTCAAAATTGTATAATGTGATGCAGGAAAAGAATGAGTCTCCCTCGGCCTTTTAGAAAGATTAAAAGAAGCTGCCAAAACCGGGATGTAAATTTTTTAGTAGACACAGGGGCTACTTAGTCTGTACTGAATTCCTTACAGGGGACGGTAGGTCACAGAGCTACAACAACTGTTGGTGCCACAGGGAAGGAGGAAGTACGGCCATTCCTACAACCCTTGGATTTGTGTTTTGGAGAAAAGGAACTAACCCACAAGTTCTTATATGTTCCAGATTGTCCAGTTTCCCTTTTAGGACAGGAATTATTGACCAAATTGGATGCTGTAATAACATTTGAGGATGGAAACCTGGTAATGAAAATTCCAGAATCTAAGATAGGACAAATTCTGTTTTTAAAATAAAACCTGGTAGTGAAAATACCGCAAGCAGTGGAGGAGGCTGTGATTCCTATGGTATGGGAGACTGACATACCTGGGAAATCAAAAACAGCCCAGCCCGTAAAAGTGGAACTGAAGGAAGATGCCAAGCCAGTACAGTTGAGGCAGTACCCACTGAAACTAGAAGCTAGGTTAGGAATAGTACCTCTAATTGAAAATTCTTGAAATATGGTATTCTAGAGGAATGTGAATCAGAATATAATACTCCAATTTTTCCAGTAAAGAAACCTGATGGTAGTTATCGATTAGGCCAAGATTTGTGGGCTGTAAACCAGATCACTAAGGACATTTATCCAGTAGTTGCAAATCCATATACCTTGTTAACATCTGTGAAAGAGAAATATAAATGGTTTACTGTACTTGATCTAAAAGATGCCTTCTTCTGCATACCCCTTGACCATGAAAGCAAAAAGCTATTTGCCTTTGAATGGGAAAATCCACACAATGGGAGGAAAACTCAGTTAACCTGGACACGACTTCCACAAGGGTTCAAGAATAGCCCAACCATCTTTGGAAATCAACTAGCCAAGGAACTCGAGGAATGGACCACAAAAGGTCATATCATGATCCCTCACAATGGTATTTGTTGCTACAATATGTAGATGATATTCTGATTGCGACTGAGACGCAAGAACTCTGCATCCAGGTAACAATTGAAATATTGAACCAATTGGGAATGAACGGTACAAAGTATCGAAAAATAAAGCTCAGATTGCATCCGAGACTGTGATCTATTTAGGATGCGAGCTCTCTCAAGGACAGCGAAGGCTAAGCCTGAACAGGATACATGCTATTTGTGCTATTCCAGAACCACAAAACTTACATGAGTTGAGATCTTTTTTTAGGAATGACAGGATGGTGCAGACTCTGGATTATGGACCATGGGTTGATCACCAAACCTTTGTATGAAGCACAAAGGAATAAAACATTCAAGTGGGGAAAGCCACAACGTGAAGCCTTCCAAAAGCTAAAACAGGCTTTGATGCAGGCATCTGCTTTGGGCCTGCCGAACTTGAGCAAAGACTTCCAGTTGTTTGTACACGAGCGACAAAGACTTGCCTTGGGAGTATTAACCCAACAACTAGGATCCTGGAAAAGACCTGTTGGCTATTTTTCCAAACAGCTAGATCCGGTAAGTGCTGGGTGGCCGGCATGCTTACGGGCGGTAGCTGCTACAGTAATGCTGATCCAGGAGGTCCGAAAACTAACTATGGGAAAAAGGATAGAAGTGTTTGTATCTCATATGGTGACAACAGTATTGGAACAAAAGGGGGGCCATTGGCTTTCCCCAAGCAGAATGATGAAATACCAGGTAATTCTGACAGAACAAGATGATGTTGTTCTAAAAATTACTAACCTAATGAATCCTGCTGAGTTTTTGGGTGCAGGTACAGAAGAAGGAAACCTGGAACATGATTGTGTGGAAGTTATCGAATACACCCATACAAGTCATCCTGATCTGAGAGACACCCCGCTGGCAGGTGCTTTCGGAGTTGTTCATGTGCATGGAGCGCTTTGGAAAGAGCGGGGACTGCTCTCTTCACAAGGAACAAACATTAAATACCAGAAGGAAATACTGAACTTGATTAATGCCATTCAGAAACCATCGCAAGTTGCTATAATGCACTGTAAAGCTCATCAAAGTGGAACATCGAAAATTATTGAGGGAAATTGGCTTGCTAATCAAACATCTTGGTCAGTGGCACGGCAAGTGAGAACAATGGTGGGTCTTGTCTCTCAGAAGGTAAGAGCAATTGATTTATTACCTTCATAGCCAGCAAGAATAATTCTGGGTGGTATGTAACCACTAATGGACAAGTTGTGGTGCCAACCACTATTATGAGAGGAATACTTCAGACGGAACACCAGAAGTGTCACTGGGGTGCAGAAGCATTGGTAATTTATCTAAGAAAACAAATTATGTCGGTCCAGATGTTAACAATGGCAAAGTCTATTACAGCTAAGTGTGAAATTTGCTTGAAAAATAATCCTCTAGTAAAAAGAAAAATAGAAATGGGGAAAATTAAGACAGGCATGCAACCCAGGGATTATTGGCAAATAGATTACGCGGAACTCCCCGAACTCGTGGATATAGATATCTACTTGTTGTGGTGGATACCTTTTCTGGATGGCCAGAAGCCTTCTCTTGTCGCACCAACCAAGCAAAAGAAACTGTGAAATGGTTAATCCCTAGATTTGGGGTACCAATAGGAATATCATCCGATAGGGGGCCCCATTTTGTGACACAACTCGTAAAGGAGGTTAGCAGATGTTTAGGGATTCAGTGGGATCTGCATACTCCCTGGAGGCCCTAGTCCAGTGGACAGGTAGAGAAAATGAACTAAACTTTAAAAAGACAACTTAGTAAGGTCTGTCAGGAGGCAAAGATTCAATGGCCACAGGCCTTACCAATAGCATTGTTGCATATCAGGATAAAACCTAAGGGTGGAATGTCAGTAAGTCCATACGAAATTCTGTATGGCAAACCCTATGAAGCACCAAACCCAAATCCAGAGGTCCACATAAAGGGTAATCAGGACCTGTACAATTATGTGTTGTCTCTTGGCAGGACACTGAATCGACTCCGATCTGCATTAGTGGAGTCAACCACTGGCACTTGAAAATCCAGTACATAATATAGAACCTGGGACACTGTGTATATGAAAAACTAGAACGAAGAGCCTTTGAGAGAACGTTGGGATGGACCCTATCAAGTACTCTTGACCACGTTTACCGCAGTTAAAGTTGCCGGAGTAGACTCCTGGATACATTAGACCCGTGTGAAGAAGGTTCCAAGAGCGTGGTCATCACATATCCTAGGTCCAACCACACTCAAGATTACATTGCAATAATGCCTGGTTTGCATTACCAAGCTTTGGTTTTGGTTATACCCTGAGTTTTTGTGCTTTTGAAAACTGGAGAGGGAAGTGCCACTCTATTCCACAAGGCCCCTGATAGACAGTGGGAAAGCTCGCCCGATGCATGGAAAATTTATAAATGCAAAAATGAGACTATTCGAATGGAATTGCAAATTAGGCCACGAAGAGCAGTAGATAGTAATGAAAGTACCCAGGTACCACAGGTAGTACAAAGTGTACAAAATCAGGCAGAGAACCTAATGATAGGATTAATCCGAGACTTTGCACGAACACAAAATATCAGTAAGGTAGCATGTGAATCCCACACTAGAACAGAAGAAGTCCCAACTGAACAAAGGTTAAGAGAACGACAAAAATGGAAAACGGCAGGACACAGGGCAGATTGTTTAAAATTACCTAAAGCAAGGTATATTACAATAGGACGATTCCACGATGTAGGATGGTGCTTCTATGACAAGTAGACCACTAAAATTGTGAATCAAAAGGTTGAACAGACCTACTGGGAATGCAAAGATCAAGATAACAAAAACATAACTGAATTATGGAACAATATGTGGACATTAAGCATTGTACAACAATACCAATACAGTGGCGAAATTCCATGGTACATACGGTGGTCCGATGTAACAGAAGGAATGACAGTACCATGGTGGAATTGCTCACGGGTGATAACTTGTCAAACAGACATTAAAGAGATACCTTTGTCCATTGTCAGAGTAGCAGTGATGACAGGCTGCATTTGTCGAAAACAATTAGACTCACAGGCAGCCTTTAAAGTTGGCATTGATAAAGACAAAATTGACTGTAAAGGAGTTATAGGCAGTATGGGACATTTAGTTTGGGCCTTAAGTGATGGGACCTGGACTACCCATTTGCCAATGGGAGGACCAATTAGAGAAATTACTTTGGGGTTGCCAACACTATGTCCCATTTGGAAAAGGTCACCTTTGAAAAATAGGCAAGAACTTTTACAGGTCAGACATAAACGAGAAATAAACGAGGATGATGTGTGGCATGAACCATCAAGCAGTGTTAAATTTGGCTGGGCACTAGAATCTTTCTTTGCACCAATTGCAGCCTATAGGAATAGAGAAATGATTGATAAATTGATCAGGCAAATGGATCGATTGGCTAGAATAACTAAAAAAGGTTTTCGGGATCTTAATATACAATTACAAGCTACGACTAAAATGACCTTGCAGAATAGAATGGCACTCAACATAATGTTATTGAAAGAAAATGGCGTCTGTGGATATTTGAAAGACAGAATCGATCACTGCTGCATCCATATTCCAGACGTAACTTCAGAGGTTGAGAAAGACATTTCCGAGCTGACCCAAACACAAGTGGAGCTGCAAAAGGAAAGACAAGATGCAGAACAGAGCTGGATAGGAGCTCTGTTGAATAAATTTGATTTAAAGTTGGGAGGATGGGTACATTCACTACTAGAAAGTGTAGTTGTACTTGCAATTGTGATTGTTCTTCTTTGTTTGTTGTATGTGGGTATTAAGCGTATAATTAGTCAAACAAATGCTAGGAATAATCACATTTTCAGTATCCTGAGTAGGAATTATGCTAATCCTATATTTGATAACCCTCCAGCTTATGAAGAGGCACGACTGGAATTATCACACCTGAAGGGAATTACCAATCAATAATAGCAAATGAATCAATAATCGAAGAAATTGATTGAGGTGAAAATGCATTGTCTAAGAATAGAAAAGCATTTTCAAAGGGGGGAAATGTTAGTAACAGAACCAGTTTTACAAAATGTTCCTGAAAGGATGAATCAGTTTTGTAAACTGTCCCTGAAAGGATGTTCAAGCATATCGTATTCGAGTATACTCCTGTCTTAACAACCTAGTTTTTATCTTAGCCTAAATACGCATAGAGTGAGGAGAAGTACATGCAGTATCTCCGGAGGTTGAGCAAGTCAGCAGTTATCTAGCTATAGAAGTAGTACGTCTGTGCAGTACCCAAAGGTGAAAGGGACAGAAGTGATGAAGACTACTTACTTCATCCTGAAGACCCCCTGAAGGACCACCAGAGGACACTGCACATGATCAAAATAGTTCCAAGATGTTGCAATCAATGTTGCAATCAATTTTGAGTAACTGTTACATATCTTAATGAATATATGAATATGTATGTGAATGGACTGTATAAATACTGTGTAACTTAAACTGACCAGCGCAGCCAGCTTTGGGTGCGAACCCCTGGTTTCCCAGTGCTGAAATAAAGCACCGCATATAACTACGCCCGTGGTTATGTGTCCTGATTGCTAACTCTTTGACACGACACATGCTGCATACTGGGTTTGACTGGTACGGCTCAGGTGGACTTGGACAAGTCCAAGCACACTCCTGACTTCTCTTTTCACTCAGCCAGCCAGAGCTTTTTGAAACATTCCATCAGGTTATGAATATGACTCCAACTCCAGATGAATATTCTGACTTTGAATGCATAGGACTGCATAGGCCTGTTAAAGAGGAAAGGAGGCAACAGCAGATGCATTAGCAACAGGACGTTTTCTTGAAGGTAGATCACCATGGTGTGTTTCATTTTAGCTTGACCTCTTCAGTCTGAGAAATAAGACTTGACTACACAGTTACATGAAGAGAATGCATAACTGGTATCTTGCGGACAAGAAAACCTATTTGTCACCCACCTGCACCCCATAGTGGTCTCACAGGTAGCTGGGAGATCCCTCACGACCATGGGGAAAGGGAGTTCCCCTCACCCTTTCTCTCTTTGGCACCTCTAAATCCCGTTTGTGGTTCAGGGGTTCATTGGCGAGTTCCTCTGCTTCTGATAGTCTCTTCTGAGATCCCCTTCGGGTCTTTTCCATACTGTCCTTATGCATATATTGTTCTGAAGCTGGCATTTGTCCTGATTTTCCGTGTTCACAGACAGTTTGCCTGTGTCTTGCAGCACAGAGAAGAATTCAGAGCCTGATGTAGTAATCCCACATGGCCCATCCTGCTGGGTTGGGCTGGGGTGTGAAGGCCTTCCTGGGCTTTTCTTTGTAGGTTAAGGGATTTGCACTGAGGGCCCCTTGGTGGTCTCCTAGGGGATCATAGCCCTTGGGCATAATCCAGCTTATCTGTGCCCTCCCAGCCTTCTTGAAGTTCCTCTCACCCCACACATCTGTGGGCTACTTCTGCACCTGGTAAAGTGAGGATCATCAACTCATCTTTGTACTTTTATTTCTATTCACATGTAAACTGTAAATCTTCATTCCACTGGCTCTTATTAAAGAAGGCTTTATCCATTTTATATGTATGTTAAAATGTCTTTATATATTTATCTGCTGTAGACATGCTTATATCTGTATAAAATGTATACGCATACATACATGTATAAAGCTATATATTTTTAAAAAACATATCTATTAATAAATAAAACAACATGAAATGAAACAAAATTTTAAAAATGAAATGAAATAAAAAATAAAATAAAATAAAATAAAATAAAATAAAATAAAATAAAATAAAATAAAATAAAATAAAATAAAATAAAATAAAATAAAATAAAATAAAATAAAATAAAATAAAATAAAATAAAATAAAATAAAATAAAATAAATACTGGCTGCTCCTGACTTGGATGGGCATACTCCTTGACGGGTAAAGAACTGACTGGATGGCGGGCCCCAAATAGTTGTGGTAAATGGAGTCAAATCCACTTGGCGGCTGGACATGAGCGGTGTTCCCCAGGGCTCAGTACTGGGGCCAGTTCTGTTTAATCTCTTCATCAATGATCTGAATGAGGGAATCGAGTGCACTCTTAGTAAGTTTGCAGACGACACCAATTTGGGTGGGAGTGTTTATCTCCTGGAGGGTGGGAAGTCCAGAGGCATCTGGACTGGTTGGATCATTGGGCTGAGGCCAATTGTCTGAGGTTCAACAAACCAAAAAGGCCTTCAGCATCCTGGCTTGTGTCAGCAATAGTGTGGCCAGCAGGACTTGGGAAGTTATTGTCACCCTCTGCTCAGAACTGCGGAGGCTGCAAGTCAAATCCTGGGTCAGTTTTCAGCACCTCACTGCAGGAAAGACCTTGAGATGTTGGAGTGAGTTCATAGAAGAGCAAAAAAACTGGTGAGGGGTCTGGAGCACAAGTCTTACGAGGAGCGGCTGAGGTAACTGGGGCTGTTTAGCCTGGAGAAAAGGAGTCTGAGGGGAGAATTTCTTGCATTCTACAACTACCTGAAAGGAGGTTGTAGCATGGAGGATTTTGGTCTCTTCTCCCAGGTACCAAGAAATAGGACAAGAGGAAACGTCCTCAAGTTCCACCAGTGAAGGTTTAGATTTGGTATTGGGAGCAATTTCTTCCCAGAAAGGGTTGTCGGGCATTGGAAGAGGCTGCCCAGTGAAGTGATTGAGTCACCGTCCATAGAGGTGTTTAAACGGCGTAGAGATGAGGTTGTAATAAACAATTCTGAGAGTTAGAGATGTTTGTTCATTAAAGCTTCTTAAAAGGAAACGCTCAGGGGTTATTGAGTTAGAGATGTTTGTTCATTAACACTTCTTAAAACGAAACGCTCAGGGGTTATTGTGCAACATGGGAAGCCCCTGCCCTTTGTTATGCAATTGCCTTAAATGTTCGATCCTCTAAAGGTGGGAGGGGGGCAGGGGTAGGTGAGAAGATAGGAGATTAACTGCCTGACAACAGAGAACACATTCGCAAAAAGAACAAGTGACGTGGCACTCTGAGCAACGAACCCGGGACCCTATAAAAGGCCGGAAGAAGTTTTTCCCGCACGCGCCACTGGAGCAGCGAGGACTCCTTGGCCGCCCAGCACTGTCTTTGCTTATTGCGTTGAAATCCATCGGGAATAAATTTATGTTATTCAAGTTAATTTCGAGTCAAAATTTATTACAAGGTTCTTAGGCATGTGGTTTACAGGTGGACCTGGCAGTGTAGGGTTAATGGTTGGATGTGATGATCTTAAAGGTCTTTTCCAACCAAAATTATTCTATGGATGGTTGGATGAATGGATAGAAGCAGAGAAGGGCCTTCCTATGAGCCTTGGGCCTTGGCCCACCATGGCATGAGGAGACCAAGGCCAGTATCACTGTGTCCTGAATCTTAGAATCACAGAATCACAGAACAGTTTGTGTTGGATGGGACCTTTAAAGTTCTTCTACTCCACCCCCCCTGCCATGACCAGGGACATCTTCAACTAGATCAGGTTGCTCAGAGGCCCACCCAACCTGGCCTTGAATGTTTCCAGGAATGTTTCCGTCTACCACTTCCCTGGGCAACCTGGGCCAGTGTTTCACCACCCTCCGTGTAAAACATTTCTTCCTCATATCTAGCCTGAATCTCCCCTTTTTTAGTTGAAAACCATTATGCAGAGTTGTTCCTCTGCTCTTGTCTCTCCTGTCTCCGGAGAGCCTTTCCACAGGCGAGTGTGTCTGTGCTGGCCTGAATGACTGGCCCTCCCCCTCCCTGAGTGACCACAGGGTCCCAATCTGGTAGTGTTACTCTGCATCGGGAGCAGACTGATGTGAATGAAAACCATGGTGACACAGTCTAAGACAAATTCCTGTAGGTTCTTCACTATCTCCAGGGGCACTGGGCACCCATAGATGAAGGCTCAAACCAGGAACACTCCTTAACATGTTGCCCCATGCCCTCCTCCCCTTAGACCATGAAGAACCCAAGCACAGCAGCATGGCCTAGTGGGTAGAATGTCTTCAGCTTGACTACTGAAGAGTCCAACCTCCAAATACAGGAACTGAGGAAATCCCGTTTTATTACAGAGACGTGAACACTGAAGATAAGATGTACCATGGTCCCAGACACACATAAACAGGCCTCTGGGTCAGACAGGCTAGGTTCATGTCTCTGGAGAAGTGTAGTGAATGCAGACATTCCTGGACAAACAGGGTTATCGCAGATAAAATGCTCAATGCACAAGAGGTTCCTGAGATGAATTGGAAATCACTTCTGTAGCGATATGGGTAAATTATTTCTGCCAAAAGAAAAATGACTGAATCAATTTTTTCAGTGCAACTTTCATCTCCTGGTTCCTCATGCTGTAGATGAGGGGGTTCACTGCTGGAGGCACCACCGAGTACAGAAATGACACTGCCAGGTCCAGGGATGGGAAGGAAACAGAGTGGGGCTTTAAATAGACAACCATGCCAGTGCTGACAAACAGGGAGACCACAGCCAGGTGAGGGAGGCAGGTGGAAAAGGCTTTGTGCCGTCCCTGCTCAGAGGGGATCCTCAGCATGACCCTGAAGATCTGCACATAAGACAGCACAATGAAAACAAAGCATGAAAAAATAATTAAGACATTAACCACCAGAAGCCCAGCTTCCCTGAGGTAGGTGTCTGAGCAGGACAGCTTGAGGATCTGGGGGATTTCACAGAAAAACTGGTCTACAGCATTGCCGTAACAGAGTGGTAGTGAAAATGTATTGGCAATGTGCAGCACAGCACAGAGGAACCCAGTGCCCCAGGCAGCTGCTGCCATGTGGACACAAGCTCTGCTGCCCAGGAGGGTCCTGTAGTGCAGGGGTTTGCAGATGGCAACGTAGCGGTCATAGGCCATGACTGTGAGAAGATAAAACTCTGCTCCAACCAGGAAGGCAAACAGGAAGACTTGGGCAATGCATTCTTGATAGGAGATGACCCTGGTGTCCCAGAACGAATTGGCCATGGATTTGGGGACAGTGGTGCAGATGGAGCCCATGTCAATGAGGGAGAGGTTGAGCAGGAAGAAGTACATGGGGGTGTGGAGGTGCTGGTCCCAGGCTATGGTGGTGATGATGAGGCCGTTGCCCAGGAGGGCAGCCAGGTAGATGCCCAGGAAGAGCCAGAAGTGCAAGAGCTGCAGCTCCCGTGTGTCTGAGAATGCCAGGAGGAGGAACTGGGTGATGGAACTGCCGTTGGATATTCGGTCCCCCTGTCCATGAGATACTGTCATAATAGGGGAAGATTTCCCTGAGAAAAAAACAAACAAAAAAACCAAACCATATCTCATAGACCCTCCTCAGCTGTGCACACCCTTGTCCTTTTCCAGGAGACCTTTCAGCTCCACGTCTGGAGCCCTGGATGGTGCTGGCTGGAGGTGCCGTGAGGAGCAGGGCCTGTGCCCGCTGGCTGCTGAGGAGTCAGCCCTGCTCTGCAGCAGTGGGGTCATGGGAATGGTGGGCAGGGGACAGTCCTGGGGTTCAGCTTTGTCACATGAAACCTTTCCTAATACAGAAGGGCTTATCAGCATCTGTACTCCCAGTGCTAAGGTAACAGGAGCCCAGAAAGCAGTTTGAGAGGTTTGGGTTTTTTCAGAGCTCCATTCTGTTCTTCCCTGGGAAGTGTTCTTGCTTGTCAGAAACCCTCAGCATTTCTGATATACTCAGAGAGAAAACACAGGGTCCTGCAAAGCAAAAGGATTGCTTACTTGTTCCCAGCTACCCTGGGATTACATCTTTTTCAGATGGAGTGCAATTATGCTACCATGTTATCTTGAAAATCCATCAGGCACTGCTGAGAGAAGATTGATCCACTAAACTTGGATGCAGACTACTAAATGTCTCAACCTTTTCTCAAGGTTTGAGCAGCCGCCTTATAACCCGGGGCATACATGGCCCTCTTCACCCACCCAACAGCATTTCCTAAGTCACAGAATCTTTCTACCTCTCCAAGGGAGTTTCGGATAAGAGGAAGGTGCTGTGGGAGAGATTTGGAACCTTGAGGGCAGCTCACAGCCTATAAGGTAAACCCAAGCAGATAGCGATGTGTCCTAATGATGGCATTTGATTCAGAGAGATTGAGCTCATTCCCCAGCCCCATAAACTTCATTGCTCACAACCCCACAGTCAGAAGAAAGCTGGGATACATGTTCCCATGGACACACCTGCAGGAAAGGACCCACAAGATCAGGCTGTGACTCTGCAGCTGAAACTGTCATCCCCAGAGAGCCTGACAGCAAGAACAAGATCCCAACAGCAGTGACCCAAAGCAGGGGAGCAAGAAGGAAAATGCGGTGAGGGTGGGTGTGAGAGAGGCCAGGGCAGAGGCAGCCGGGCACTCAGACAGCGTCACCCTTCCCCAGCTGTGCAGCCACCTCCCAGACACCAACACTGCTGGGCAGCTGCTCTCAGCCTCTGTGCTCTGCAGAGGAACTGGAGCTCTGGCTGCACAGAAGCTGGTTCATGCCTTGGAGCCCCCAGCCCTGAGAGCAGAGGCTTTGCTGGGTGGGGCAGGAGGCCAGGGGGCTGCTCACAGGAGGGATCTGCACTGGAAGGGATCATACAGAGTTTTCTGTGTTCTCCCTTCCACAAAATTTCTAGTTTGGGTTTCCTTTCTTTCGCTGATCATATCCCTGCTTCCTGGACATTTTACTCCTTGGAGGTGTTTCCATGTTCTGTGTCTTTTCCCTGTCAGCACTCACAGACCCCATCCTACCCACTGTGCACTCACCCTGGCCCTACAGACACCTGCCTGTTTGCAGGGAACTCCCTGGGCACATCTTCTTGTTTGCAGGTGGAGAAGTGCAGGCTAGAACAACCCTGCTGGGTCCAGCAAAGGTGACGCTGGTGCTGTCCATAGAAGAGGAGTAGCAGAAGGTACTTTAGGAGGATCCTGTCAAAGCTGATGACCACTCAAAGTTACAGCTCAGTGGTCCCAGTGACTTGTTCAAGCATGAGAGCTCCTTTTCCATTTCTCTTCTCAAATTCCCCAGGAGAAGCAAATTGAAAACACTGACTCAGAAAAGCTCCTTAGCTTTACAGTAATCCCTGTCTTTACCTTTCCCTTGAAAAGTCCTGTTGGAAATGTCCTAGAGTGATCTGGAGCTGTGAGCATCCCTGACCCATGCAGCACCCTCTCTACAGCAGAAGGACCCGTGCCCTGGTGGGGGTCACTCCTTCCACCTGGCGCTTCTCCCCTCAGTGTTGTTGGGATCTCCCTGGGCAGGCTGAGCGCTGACCCTGGCAGGTGGCAGAGTCCCTGCCCTGGCACATCCCTGAGTGCAGGGACCCTACTCTGAAGGACAGCCCTGGGCACCCCTGGGTGCATACTTGCCTTTGCAATCTGTAGCTGTCCCTGGGTGAAGTACACCAACATGCCCTGTGCCCCTGAAGGTGCAGCAGAAAAGCTGTGCCCCAAAGCAGGTCCGTTTTCTCTACTCTGGAGAAACTGCAAGCATCCTAATGAGAGATCCCATAGGCTGTGGGATGTGCTCGCTTTAGGAAATTGATCCAGGAACTGCAGCTGCATTGCCCTGGAGCCAGAGACTTACCATGCTAAGGGCTATGAAGATTTTTCTTCAAGTGAACTCTCCTCTGTCCTCCCACCCCAGACTGTCTAATACCTCTTGTTTCCTCACTCCTCTCCCCTCGGTGCTGCAGGCAGAGCCCTCAGCCCTGCTGCGCTTTGCAGAGGAGCTGCTCCTGGGCAGAGCTGTCTCTTTACAGTGCTACCTGGTTGCCATGAGCTCCCTCCATCCCAGAGTCCAGCCCAGCTCAGCGGCAGAGGAGCAGCCCAAGGGGGCACTTTCTCTGTCCCCTCTGGGCTCCCTCCAGGTGTCCCTGGGGCTCCAGGGGAACCTGCTGTGAAACAGGCCAAAGTCATCACTGATGTTCCCTCTCTCAGCTGGCCAGAGACACATTTCTAAAAGTATGATTTCCCCTCTCGGAGACAAAGTTACATCTAAAAATCACCTTTCTTGTGTTATTATTACACAGGACATCCAGAGAGAGACAGGGAGGGATCTTCTTTACCCAAGCAGAGGAAACGGATTCAGCAGAGTCAGTGGAGGCATCTCATCCTGCATTGCTGTTCCCAGCATTTGAAGGAGACACAGGTCCCATCCGTCCTTCCCACAAACCCACAGCAGGTGGGATTCCTCTTGCCTCTGTTCAGGGGTGCACAAAAGAGACACACAATGCAAACACTTGCATGTCAGCCTCTTTTCTCAACTCCCATGCTAATTGAGACAGAAGGCAGGATGAGATGTTCAGATACAAATACCAGCTGACATTTGGGTTGCCAGAGGTCATACAAGATACATAGAGGAAACTGTGAGCTTTAATAGAGTTCACAGAGACAGGAAAATGAAGGAATCCAATGAAGAACAGGGAGATCCCAGACTCTTATTTCACAATTTACCTGAATTCACACAGAAGAGGTGGGAAGCTTAGCTTGTAAGGGTAAAACTGCTCAGGGTTTTCCTTGCTTGGGTTCCCTCTTCTGGAGGCCTCAGCTTCAGCTGTTATCTACACTATAGTTTACAAATAAATTATTTATTTAAGAAGCATTTCTGGCATCCTCGTTCGACTATCTGATTTGGGAAACCTTGTGAGATGAAACTTTCCTTAACATAAGCATGAGAGGTAGCTACCTCTGAATCCCTTTCTATCCCCAGGAGTATAAACCCAGGATGAGGCACTCTGATTTATTCAGCTGGAAGCCTTCCCTTAGCAGGGGTAAAGGAGATCCCTGCCAACCTTTTCTTGGCATCCTGACTAATGATGGGACAATGAAATGGTGATTTATGGACCTAAATCTAATTTTGACAGGAGAAATGACACAGCTGGAAAGAGGTGGAATGCCTTCTTTGTTTCAGTCTTTAGTAGTAAAACCAGTTGTGCTTCAGGTACACACCCTCCCTGAGCCTGAAGACAGGGATGGGGAGCAGAATGAAGCCCAAATAATCCAAGAGGAAATGACTGGTGACCTGCTACACCACTTAGACACCCACAAGTCTACTGGGCCAGATGGGATATATCCAAGGATACTGAGGGAGCTGGGGGATGTGAACCACCTAGCCACTTTCAGTTGTTTACCAGCAGTCCTGGTTAAACAGGTAGGTCCTGATACTGTAAAACTGGCTACTTGAAGAAACTTCTGAAAGCAGAATTTAAGGTTTTAGAAACAAGCATCCCTTTAAAGACTGACGCACATCACTCAGGCACAGGATCGCTCTGCCTAATGAGGACCCCGAACAATTCCCAGACATAGGTTTTATTCTACATTTTCATTACATTTCCAAGAAATCCTTTGCATATGCATTACATTCCTTTGTTTTTTGGTTTGTGACCTGCTTCAGCTGCTGTCGTCACCTTATTTTCTGAGACCAAGGGCATGGTCTCCTACCCACCTCCTGCTTAACTTGAAATATACCATTCTTGTGACTTCATGCCTAATAAGTGCTTAAAACCTAAAATCTGTGAACCTCATCTTATTCACTTAAGAAGTGCCTAAAATCTATGACCCTTATTCTTATCAACTTATTACTAATTGCTGATTTTAAGTATAATTAATGCCTTCTCTTTTCTTGAGGGTTTGTAGCCATTAGGCTTCAATCCTCATTAAAATCCAAGTTTATAATCAGCAACATTCAGCTGAAGGACTCTTTATCCAACAGTCTTGAGATATGTGTTAAAGCAAGACTCAACTAATTGTGTGGGCCTCAAAATGTCTAAACTACAAGGCCAATAGTGTCTATAGTTTGTGACTGTTTTGCAAGCCGTTATTATCTTTGTTGTGTGAGCACTAAAACTGAAAGGATTTATGTAACTTTAGGTTACCAATTGCAGACAGGATTCATGCCTTAAATCTAGGACACTTATTCATATAGTCTTATTTTATTACTAATTGATGATTTTAGGTATCAGGCTTTTCAAGTGCTAGACCAAAACTGATGTACATATTCCCTGAGTTCATCTAGTTACCTGCTGTTTCATACACCCAGAAATGCCATCCCAGACAACGTGCTCTGGGACACATTCCTCATCCGAAGTGAAGATGAGCATCCTTTTAGTCCCCAGCTCATCCTCTGGACCTTTTGGAAAGACACATGCAACATTTGCTTTATGCCAGTGTCAGAGAGTCCCCCCAGTCTCCATGACCTTTCAAAGATGATGGAGAGTGGCCTCACTGTGACATTGTCTTACTTACTCAGCACCCTAGGATGTCACCTGTTTTCCTATGAACTGGCAATGTTTGACTTTGCGCAAGTAGACTTTGGTTTGATTCTCGTCCACAACTGGCTGTTCTCCAGATTCTTACCTTGAGGCACAAAGGTTTGGGAGACCTTGCTGGTGAAATCTGAGGCAAAAAGGACATAGAATATCACAGTTTTATCTACACCCACTCTTTCTATATTCAGCACTGCCCAATCAGTATCTTTGTTTACTTCTTTAAGCATTCCTGAAGTAGGAACAGCTTGTTATGATTATTTTGAATTCACTTTTAGGTTTTGCCTCTGTATTTATACAAAGAAATGTTCTGTTTGGATGATGCTGTCCTTGAAGACCAGCTGTGCTGAGCTCTGCTGCCCTTCGGTGCTGCTGACAACTGAATCCCTACTGCAACTCCCCAGAATAGGTCAAAATCTGCTCCTCTAATGTCCAGAATCTGCAGTCTTCTGTTCTGCTTCCTCACTACCCTGAGAGGTGGCACTCTGCTGTTTAAGGGCCATGACAGACAATTTTCACATCACTGAACAGCTCTGCCTTGATCAGAAGTGTCAGATCCAGATTTGCATTACCCTAGTTGGCCAGTCTTTCAGCTGTGCTAAGATGTCCTGAGACACTCCAGAAACCATCAGGACTGTTTGTGTGCTGCCATATTCCCATTCCAGAAAATGCCAGGGGCATTGCAATCCCCAGGGAGACTCAGGCTTCTATACCCAGGGACTTAATTCAGATCCTTAGAGAAGACTCTCTATCCTCTTCCTCACCCTGACTGCAGGTTTCTCATCTCCCACCACAATGTCATCTTTACTGGCCTTTCCCCTGATCCTCACTCACAAGGCCTCAAGTTTTCACCAGTGGAGAAATTACCAAGCACCCAACTGTCTGTCTGTCCCCTGGCTCCATCTGCAGCAGCTCTGTGGCATTTCTGTCCTTTTCCTCTCCTATCTTTGCTCACCTTGCTCTCATCACTGGAGTTTCTGGGGTGGGGTTCAGGTTAAGCTGCAGTTCAGAGACCAGTCCTGTGGGTCCTGCCATGCAGAGGTATCCATCAGAGTAAAGTGTCAAGTCGTCTCCTAATTTGCAGGTCCAAGGCAATGCAAATGAGTGGATTCTCTTTTCAGGACAGCCCAAATTTAGGACATTTGACTCTCCCTGGAAGTTCCTGCAGAGCTGTGGGCTGCCCTCTAGAAGCAAACAGCTCTGCCGTGACATCCTTGTGCTATCTCACAGTCCCATGGAGAAGACGCTTTGGCTTTAGGGCCATGGCAGTGCGGCTTATCACCTGTATGTGGGCAGCTGCAATGAGCCATGTGTATCCCTGGCTGGAAGGGCAGAGCTGAGATCCTCCTTAGGTACAGTGAGGTGGGGTGAGAAGTTTGGTGATCTGCCCTTGGAAACTGGATTCCTCTGCTCTCAGCAGTGGCCAGTTTCTGCTCAGGGGAACATCTGGATGTGATCGTCCTCCAGATCAAGGAGAAACCAGCCCAGGGCAGCTGAGACCAGGAGTGAAGGACAGACAGCTGGCCTCACTCTGCATTGACAGTCATTTTGCCTCTTAGGACCCTCAAGATGTCAGTTGGTATGCAGCAGAAATAGCAAGCATTTCTGCCTCAAAAACACCCCTCAGATGTGGTGGGAAAACTGGAATAGAAGAAACAAAACAAAGTTCCCACAGTTCTGCTCTGCAGTGTGGTGAAATGGGAGTGGCAATGCTGAAAAGCTCTTCAATATCATGAGTGGATTTAAACTGAGATTACCCCGTGTTCCTATTTACCTATTGTGGAAGGGTGGGACTGACTCCTGCAGAGCCTACAGCAGAGGCCCTGCTCCAGTGACACCATCAGCCAGCACCAGCCACAGCTCATGAAAGACACCTGCCAAAGTCTTCCTGAAAGGGCCAAGGTGATTAGTGGATTTTTATGAGTATTGAAGGTATTTTGCCCAGAGAAATATTACCTAACTTATTTATACCTTTTCCTCTTTGGACAGTCCCAATGCATAGAGGTCCAACAGCAGTTCCACCACCCAGTTCCTCCTCCTGGCATTCACAGACACACAGGAGCTGCAGCTCTTGCACTTCTGGCTCTTCCTGGGCATCTATCTGGCTGCCCTCCTGGACAACGGCCTCATCATCACCACCATAGCCTGGGACCAGCACCTCCACACCCCCATGTACTTCTTCCTCCTCAGCCTCTTCCTCTTTGTTCTGGGCTGTATATCCACCACTCTCCCCAAATCCATGGTAAATTGTCTCTGGGACATCAGGGCTATCTCATATGAAAGGTGCGCTCCCTGCACAGCTCTTTTTCTACCTGTTCTTGATAGCATTCTCTTCTCACCATAAAGGCCTATGACCGCTATGTTGCCATCTGCAAACCCCTGCACTACGGGACCCTCTTGCACAGCAGAGTTTGTGTCCACATGGCAGCAACTGCCTGGGCCAGTGGGTGTCTCCATGCTCTGCTGGACACTGCCAATACATTTTCCCTGCCACTCTGCAAGGGCAATGCCCTGGGCCAGTTCTTCTGTGAAATCCCCCAGATCCTCAAGCTCTCCTGCTCTGATTCTTATCAGAGGGAAACTGAGCTTCTTACTTTTAGTGTTTGTCTATTTTTGGGATGTTTTGCTTTCATCATTCTGTTCTATGTGCAGATCTTCAGGGCTGTGCTGAGGGCTGAGCAGGGAAAAAAACACATAGCCTTTTCCTTGTGCCTCCCTCACCTGGCTGTGGTCTCCCTGCTTGTCAGCACTGCCACCTTTGCCTACCTGAAGCCCCCCTCCATCTGCTGCCCATCCCTGGATCTGGTGTTGGCTGTTGTGTACATGGTGGCACCACCAACACTGAACCCACTCATCTACAGCATGAGGGAGCAGGAGTTCAAGGATGCTCTAAGGAAGCTGATCTTTTTCAGCACCCACAGGCTGCCTACTTTCCCCTGCAAAGGGCTCCCAATGTATGTAAATAAATGAACCTACAACAACTTCGTTTTTTGTCTGAGATCTACCCTTAGTGTAGAAAGAATGAATGGGAAATGAAAAGACTGTCCTGGACGCACCAGCTTTGAGAAGGCTGGTCTGTGCCTGGGGCAGTAAGAGCTCTTGATGACCTCAAGGGCCAGGGCTTTGTGCTGGCCTGGGGGAAATGGGATGGTATGGAAGGCCTGCAGACATCTCAGGATCATGTGGAGAGGAGAGCAAAGGACACAAGATGCCTCCTTTTCCTTCTGCCATGCATGTTCACCCACCTCTGAGGTAAGCCCCTCTCTGAACCTCAGGAGCTGCTGTGCCCTTCAGAGAGGCAGAGGCTGTGGGGTGAGTGCCCAGAGCACTTGCAATGGGAACTGCTGTGGGACCAGCCCGGACTGGGCTTTGCTGGGAGGAGGGCATTGCGGGTGGAGGGAGGGCAGGGGAGGTGACAGAGCATCAATGGAGCTGGACTGGGCTGGACAGCACCTGGGAAAGAAAAACATCAGTATATATCTCATGCAGCATGGCCATGCAGGGTGAAGACTCACACCTGGGGATTGTGGTGCAGAGCCAGGTCTTGTGGAAGGGATCAAAGACATGCAGGTGCAGGAGAGGAGGAGGCTTGTCTGTGGCCTTGGTGGCATGAACAGACCAGGAAGGTGGCCCAGGGCCTTCATCACCACCCAACCACTGGCCATCTCTCATGGGCCATTTCCAGCACTGGCCGCTCATCCCAGGTTTACGGGTGAGGTTCCCTGTGAGGCCATCTCCATCCTCCTGCTGGGCTCAGGGCCTGTCTCAGGGAATGGTCAGCCCTGCCCAACCTCCCTCCTGGTCCAGACCCTGGCAGACCCTGGAGCAGGGCTGTCTGTGAACCCCACAGGTGACAGGAGCTTGAAGAGGCTTCCCAACAGGAAGGCCATGGGTGACAAAGCACCAAGGACTGTTGTGGGCATCACATCGGGAGACCATTCCCCACCCCAAATGCACCCTGTCCTGTGCTGAGCCTGCCCTGTGGGGCTGTGGGAGCATCTGTGGGGCAGCAGGTCTGCACTGCCACAGCACAAGGTGCAGACAGGGGCCACAAAGCAGCTACCAGGGGTGACAGCAAGGACAGGTAGAGATAAGGAGTTTATGTACATCACGTTTGCTGTGCAGGGATGACTTTGGGAAAGGAAAAGCTCATCTTGATTTGGTGGCTCTGCGAAAAATCGAGAGCAAAACCAAGAGCTCCAATTTCTGCATCAGAAACCAAGGCTGAACAAGGGAAATGCGGGGCTGCTGCTGAGTGGGGAGAAGAATTTAACAACAGCAGAGAATGATGCTGGTGCTGAGGGACTCAATGCCTTGTGTGCCTGAGTCTTTACTGAAACACCCTCCCAGGCCTCTGTGCTCAGTGAAGGGCTTCAAGGAGGAGGAAAACACATCTTTGGCAGGAACCTCAGGAAACCCCAGCAGGACAAACACCAGTGTCTGCCCCTGCAGGTGACTCACCCTGGCAGTGGCACAGGCCGGGGCTGCCTGGCTGGGAGCAGCCCTGTGGGAAAGGTCTGGGTGGGCAGGGAGCTGGACAGGAGGCAGCGTGTGCCCTGGTGCAAGGGAGACCAGGAGCACCCTGGGCTGTGCCACTAGGAGCATGGCCAGAAGACGGAGGGAAGGGATTCTCTGGAATACTCCATCCAGATTTCAGATCCCAGTTCAGCAAAGATATTGGCAAACTGGAGTTGGTTTAGCAAAGGGCTCTCAGGACAGCAAGAGACTGGAGCAGTTTCCCTGTGAGGAGAGGCTGAGGGAGTCGGGCTTGTCCAGCCCAGAGAAGGGAAGGTTGATGGGAACTTCATCACAGCCTTTCAGTACCAGTGAGGAGGTCATGGAGAATGCAGAGCCAGGGTCCTCACCATGATGCATGATAGAAAGACAAAATAAAAAGAGTGGATGGTGAAAGAGGAGAGGTTCAGCCATGATATAAAGAAAGTATTTTTTTCCCCATGAGCTCAACCAGGAACTTAGAGAGAGTTTGCAGTCTCTGTTCTTGGGGATTTTCAAGCTTGGGCTGAACCAAGCTTTGAAAAACTTGGTCTAGCTCTGTTTCTCACAGGGTTGACTACACACTTCTCGAGGTCCCTTCCACCCTCATTTCCCTTACTGTCCTATGATGATGTTGGGTCCTGTTTCTAACTGGAGCAGAGCAGACGTTTATGGGGCATGAATCCTCCTGTGCTGTAGGTGACCATCTAAACCAACATCTAAACCAGTGAAGAAAGGTCAACAGATCTGGATAAAGACTGAGAAGCCTTGGACAGGGAAGGTTTTGGGTGCACTGGCTTTGTGCAAGACACAAAATGATATTTTTTCAATTATCATAGTCCTCTCAAATGTCGGTTAATGTTAATGAAAATAAGAAATGAAAACAAAGAACCAAATCAAAGAATCAAAGAAAGGTGTCAGTAAGTCTTTGAGTCTTTGGAGGAAAACTATTTTCTTTTTTTTTTTTTCTTTTTTTTTTTTTTTTAAGGAAAGAGTTTTCCAGAATTGGGAATGGCTGTAGGACACAAATACCTTTAGCTACAGGGACACAGACAGCTGGTGCCAGTGCAGATGCCCAGTCCCTGCTCAGTCTCCACCTGAGACTTGCAAGGTGCTCAGGTCTTCCACTGGTCCTCTGTGATAGATGCTAATCCAGACCAACACGTCAGGTACACTAGTGCCCCTAAAAGTGGAACCGGCTGCTCATGGTCGGAACACTGATGTCTGCCTGGAAAGGTGCATGTTTTTTTATTTTTGTTTTACATGTAAAAAAAACAATCAATCACATTTTAATCAGCTGAATCATTTGAATACTTTTAAGAGCTGGCAGTGTATTCCCACCATGACAGAATGGGAAATTCCAGTCTGAACTAATGGCAGGAGAAGAAAGATTGATCTTCCCCTGTACTTTAATTACCAATACTTTATTGTTCATGTCCATTGTCATTCAGGAGTTTCCACCTCTCCTGATGAAATAGCCGTGTCTAAGGACATCTTTTCTGCAGACTACTTGGACATAAGCCCATCCCAGTGCTCTCAGTTTCCCTTCTCAGCTTGTTATTTGATAATTCAGATTACTCTCTACTGTCTGGTTTCTGCTTTGAGTTTCAGGGAGCCAGAAACTCAATTTTTCAGAGTTCTAGTGAACACATTACTCAACATTTTAATTGTGTTTATATCTATCTTTTCCTATCTTTGTTTAAAACAGTTCTTGTATGGAAATCCCTTGTGGACAATGGACCTCATTAGATCCAGCTTTGACATACAGTTGAGGAAAGTGTTTTACTGCTTATTAAATTGTGTAGTGTTTATGTTTTCTTTGTTGGCATTGAACAGAAACCTTTCAGTGCTTGTGCGCAGCCAGGTCTCTAAGGAGAGCAGGTGGTAGCTGGTGTACAGGAGCTGCACCATCCAGCTGCAGATCGCAGTGAAGAAGTCTGATGTGAGGAAAAGTGATGCAAGTCCCAGGTGGCTGATGAGGGAACTCGTGGGATTGCGGCGAGTGAGGACTGAGGTTGTCCATACAGTGTCTGACCTCAAGAGACTGTTCTCCTGCTAGTCCATATATCTTCAGCAGACCCTTTGGATCAATGTCCATTGTAGAATGCTGCTATCATTCTTCTATAAATGAAAAATGTTAGAAAATACTCTTGAAAGAAAAAAACCCTCCTTTATGAAATCTTCATCATTAAGTATCCCACTGAAACCTCTCCAATTCATTGTACAAGTCTTGAAGACTTGAAGAAAATAATGGGAAGAGACATGGCTTGTTAGGGCTTTCTGTGTTTTAATGAGCCCCATGGCGTATTTGGTGCTGAGTCCATGAACCTCAGATACGAAGAAGAGACTGAAGAATCTTCTCAAGAAGTCTAAGTCAGAAGCAAAGTTCAAAGTAACTTGAAGCATTAATGGGCCCCACTGAGGCCATTACTGACAAAGCCACCCCAGGGTCTCATTAGAGCAGATACTTGGAGGCTGTGATTACATCAGACAAAGGCAAAGCACAAGCAGTTCTGATGCTGAGGAAACCCTTGGTTTGTTTGATGAAGGAGAATGGCCAATCCTTGACCCTCCACCCCTAGAAAGGGAGATCCTGTCCCTCACATGTGTCTCAGGGCTATTCCTGGGGATGTGGGGAGTGCAATGCCAAGTGAAGGACAACGGTGTGACACTTCCTGGTCTTCCTGGGAGGGTGCAAGGAGGCGATGAGGCCCCGTGACCATGACAATGATGTGTCTCCTCTTAGGCCTCAGTGTCAGGGACATCAGCCATAACCAAGGGGACAAAGACCTTGGCTCTTGCAGGGACATCCAGCCTTGCCAGCACCCTTGGCCATGTCCACCGCAGTCCATCCTGCACTGTCCCAGGCCTGTGGCTGTTTCCCTGCAGGCTGCAGACACACAATGCGCTTCCCCACCTTGTTCTCCCCACAATATGTCCCCACCTGTGCTGCTGTCTCTTCATCCTCATCAACTGTTTCTTGAAACACAAAGCCAAGGGCTGATCCAGACTCCCTCTGAACGACCACAGTACTATGCTCAGAATGACATTTCTTTATCCTGAGGTCCACTCTGGACCTCCAAAGCTGCAGTTTATGATGGTTTTCCTTTGTCATGATTTTCCCATTATGAAAAAACTGCCATCATCTTGGAAAGCGACTTTGAAGTTCTCTAGAGCTACTACTATTCTTTCCTGTCATGATTTAACCCCAGCCCACAACTAAGACCATGATAGCCACTTACATACTCTCTCCATCCCCCTAAGTGGGATAAGAGAGAGAACTGAAAGGGAGGGGAGAAACTCATGGGTTGAGAAAAAAAACAGTTTGATAAGACAACAACAACAGTAATAATATTCTACTATTACTACTAATAATATATATATAAATTCAAATAAATGGCACACAGTGCAACCCCTCTTGTAACTCCAGTCATACCAAACAGCCCGTCCCAGAGACAGGAGCACCCTTGTCCTGAGCAGACCTGCAGCTGGAAAGACAAAGAAGTCCTTGTTTTCCCTGACAACAGTCAAGATATCAGTGACATCTTACATCACCTTGATACCAAATCCCAAACACTGGAAAGCTAGTGGAAGAAAAGATTGACTCAATCCCAGGGAAGAAGCAGCATTATCTCGTTATTCTCATAGTAAGTCTAATCAAAAGCCGGTGCTAGCTATGAAGGAGAAAAGCTTCTAACTGCATGAAGATTAACATCATTTCAGTTAAACCAGCATGTTCACTCAGCCTCCACCAGGCTAGAGAAACCAGCGTCTCTCACGCTCTCCATACATGACCCCAACCCTATCTTGGCAGACTTCCTCTGGCCACGTGCCAGGTCATCTGCATTCCTCCAGAATAAGGATCCTCAAAATGGAACACACCACTCCAGATGTGACCACACCAGTGCTGAGTCAAGCTGGACAATAAGTGCCCTTGTCTGGGTGGCCATGCTCCTCCCAGTGCAGCCCAGTGTGCTCATGGCCATATTCCTATTTAGCACCACTGAGAACTGACTGAACAGCCAGGCTCAGAGGGTTGTGACCAGCAGCACAAGGCCCAGCAGCAGGTACCGTGAGGAGTGGTGGAGGACACCAAAACTCAGTCCTCAGTCTGGGAGTTCCCAGCAGGCACTGCCAGTGGCTGCAGCTTAGAAGAGACCCCCTGACCCCATGAGCAGCAGTGAGTCCTCTTCTGACCATGAAAAGCTGGTCTGGCTGCAGAGGAGCTGCTGGGAGCACAGCACTACCTGCCCAACATCTCCTAGACAGGTGTCTCTTGGGTCCCTAGAACCATTAGAGTTACAATGGGGAGAGCACTGCCTGTCCGGGCTATAGGAGATGGGGTGTCTAATGAGGTTCCTGAGGCACTTTCTCCTGGCTGTTCATGAAGCAACAAGAGGGCTGGATATTGAGACTGAGGGACTGTTCCTAGAAGCCTCCAATGAACAAAGGGATGGTCAACAGTTTCCTAAGTTCTCTGCATGCTGCCTTTTCTAAAGGGAATCACAGGAGGCTGCCAACCCTGTAGAGAACTCAGGAGAGGCCTTGTTCTTCTTCTGGTCACAGCTGGAACCCAGTTCTCCAGCTCAGCTCTAGCTGAGGAGCCTTGTCTAGGAGTGACTTTTGGTGTAAGGGTGGGGAAGCTTGTCTTAAGGCCATGTGCTGAGCACCAGGACTGACATACCAGAGCAAGATGATGTGGCTTCTGGGTGAATATTTTTCTCAGTGAAGACATAGGGTTCCAGATTTCCTTTCTATGCTACTCTTCAGGAGGGACGATGGCACTAGGAGATGGAAAGTGGTGGAAACCAATCTTTCTCTAGCCTCTTCCCAGGTCTGGTGAAGCACCAGGACAGCAAGGACTTCTGGCCCTGCACCCTAAACTCTGGGTATTATCTTGGAGTAGCTCAACACCAGCATTTTTCTCTCCAAGGCAACTGCCTGTCCAGGTCAGCTCCTGTCTGATCTCCCCCTATCCCTCCTCTGGTCTGGCCTGGTGTCCCTGGCACCTTCCCTGTGCTCCCCGCAGTGCCCAACCTGGCAGTGATGCTCTGCAGAGCCAGTTGGCTGCAGGACCATGGGGTGACTCCACACTGGCTGTGCTGCTCAGTGAGGGATGCAGATACAACTGATTGGGTGTCACTGTCACTGAGCTCTTTTCCAGGGGCCTAAAGCTGTGGAATGGGCTCAGAGCATTTCTTATGACTTGGGGTGTTTTCCAGTGCACATTGAACCATCCATGGGCTTTTACTGAAGGAGATGTTAATCATCCTCCAGCCTCCTTTTCATGATCTTACTGGGTCCCCATGGCCTCCCCTGGAGAGAAGAGACCTTGTTTACTTGTGAATACCTTCCTGGCTTCAGCTGAGATAGAGTAAATTTTCTTTCTAGTAGCTGTGTTTTGGATTTTGTATGAGAAGAAGGCGAATAATACACTGATGTTTTGGTTGTTACTGGTTACTTAAAGACTTTTCATCTTCCCATGATCTACCAGGTGCACAAGAAGCTGGGGGAGCAAAGCTGGGACAGCCGACCCAAGGTGGCCAAAGAGTTATTCCTTAGCATGTGATGTCATGCTCACTATTGAAAGTAGAGGTAGCTCAGGGCAAATACAGCTGCTTGGGAACTAATGGGCTATTGGTGTCACAGGCACCAAGTGGTTGCAGTGTGCATCACTTGTTTTGTATATTCTATTATTACTGTTATTATCACAGAATCACAGAATCCCAGAATGTCAGGAGTTGGAAGGGACCTGGAAAGCTCATCCAGTCCAATCCCCCTGCCAGAGCAGGAACACCCAGATGAGGTTACACAGGAAGGTGTCCAGGCGGGTTGGAATGTCTGCAGAGAAGGAGACTCCACAACCTCCCTGGGCAGCCTGGTCCAGTGCTCCATCATCCTCACTGAGAAGAAGTTTCTTCTTATATTCAAGTGGAACCTCCTGTGTTCCAGTTTGCAACCATTGCCCCTTCTCCTATCATTCGTTGTCACTGAGAAGTGCCTGGCTCCATCCTTGTGACACTCACCCTTTACATATTTATAAACATTAATGGTGTCACTCCTCAGTCCCTCTTCTCCAAAGCTAAAGAGACCCAGCTCCCTCAGCCTTTCCTCCTAAGGGTGGTGCTCCACTCCCTTAATGATCCTCATGGCTCTGCACTGGACTCCCTCCAGCAGTTCCCTGTCCTTCTGGAAGTGAGGGGCCCAGAACTGGACATAATATTCCAGATGTGGTCTCACCAAGACAGAGTAGAGAGGCAGGAGAACCTCTCTGACCTACTGACCACCCCTCTTGTAATCCACCCCAGGTACCATTGGCCTTCCTGGCCACAAGGGCCCAGTGCTGGCGCATGGTCATCCTGTTGTCCACCAGGACCCCCAGGTCCCTTTCTCTTACACTGCTCTCAAACAGGTCATTCCCCAACATATACTGGTACCTGGGGTTTTTCTTGCCCAGATGCAAGACTCTACACTTGCCCTTGTTATATTTCATTACATTTTTCCCTGCCCAAATCTCCAGCCTGTCCAGGTCTCTGGATGGCAGCACAGCTTCCAGTGTCAGCCACTCCTCCCAGCTTGGTGTCATCAGCAAACTTGCTGATAGTACACTCTATTCCCTCATCCAAATCATTGATGAATATATTGAATAATACAGGCCCCAGTACTGACCCTTGAGGGACTCCACTAGATACAGGCCTCAGCTGGACTCTGCCCCACTGACCACGACTCTCTGGCTTCTTTCCTTCAGCCAGTTCACAGTCCACCTCGCTACCCGATCATTCAGACTGCACTCCCTCAGTTTAGCTGTAAGGATGCTGTGGGAGAAGGTGTCAAATGCTTTACTGAAATCAAGATAGACCACATCCACTGCTTTGCCATCACCTATCTACCTGGTTATGTCCTCAAAAAAGGCTATGACTTTGGTTAAGCATGACTTCCCCTTGGTGAAGCCATGTTGACTGCCCCTAATGACCCTCTTATCCTTCTTATGCCTTGAGATGGTGCCAAGGATAAATTGTTCCATCACCTTTCCAGGGATGGAGGTGAGGCTAACCAGTCTATAGTTACCTGGGTCCTCCTTCTTGCCCTTTATGAAGACTGAAGTGACATTTGCTTTCCTCCAGTCCTCAGGCACCTCTCCTGTTCACCATGGCTTAGCAAAGATGATGGACTGCAGCCAGCTCCCTCAGCACCCACGGGTGCATCTGATCAAGATCCATGGATTTATGGATGTCCAGACTGCTTAATTGTTCCTTAACCCATTCCTCTTCAACCAAGGCAAACTCCTCCATTGTCCTGACTTCTTCTGGGGCCCCAGTGGTACGGGGCTCCTCAGAACAGCCTCCGGCAGCGGAGACAGAGACAAAGAAGGCATTAAGTAACTCTGGCTTCTCTGTATCTTCTGTCACCAGGGCACCCACCTCATTCATCAGTAGGCCTACATTGCCTCTGGTGTTAGTTTTATCTGCCATGTATTTAAAGAAACTCTTTCTGTTGTCCTTGATCCCTCTCACAAGGTTTAGTTCTAAGGAGGCCTTAGTTTTCCTACTTGACTCCCTATATCCTTTGACAACAGCCTTATATTCTTCCCAGGTGGCCAGCCCCTCCTTCCATGATCTGTAAACTATCCTCTTCCACTTAAGTTTGCCCAGCAGTTTCCTGTTTAACCAAGTAGGTCTCCTGGCTCTCTTCCTTGACTTCCTATGTGTCAGGATTCTCTGATCTTGAGCTTGGAAGAAGCAGTCCTTGAATGTCAACCAACTATCTTGAGCCCCTTTACCTTCAAGTAGCCTTGCCCATGCGATTTCCCCTAGCAATTGCTTGAAAGGCCAAAGTTGGCCCTACTGAACTCTAGGGTCGTGATTCTGCTTGGTATTCTGTTCCTGCCACACAAGATCCTGAACTCCACCATCTCATGGTCGTTGCAGCCAAGGCAGCCCTCAACCTTTACTGCTTCAACCAGACCCTCCTTGTTAGTGAGGACGAGGTCCAGCAGCGCTCCTCTCCTAGTTGGCTCATCCACCATTTGCATCAGGAAGTTCTCATCAATGCACTGGAGGAACCTCCTGGACTGTGGATGGCTGGCTGAATGGTCCTTCCAGCAAACATCAGGGTAGTTAAAATCCTCCATGACAAACAACGTCTGTAATTGCAAGGCTGATCTCAGCTGTCTGTAGAAGGTCTCATCAACTCCCTCATCCTTATCTGGTGGCCTGTAATAGACACCCACAGCAGTATCACTCCTGCCAGCCTGCCCCTTAATTCTCACTCACAGACTCTCAACTTGCTCCTCATCCATGCCTGGACAATACTCAATACATTGTAGTTGCTCTCTCACATAAAGAGCAACTCCACCACCTCGCCTGGCTGGCCTGTCTTTCCTGAGAAGGACATAGCCATCCATGACCACATTCCAGTCATGTGAGCTGTCCCACCATGTCTCTGTAATTCCAACCAGATCATAATCTCTTTACTGAACACAGGTTTCTATATCCTCCTGCTTATTCCCTGTGCAGCACGCATTGGTGTACAGGCATTTCAGGGAGCTAGCTGAGCACATTGATTCCACCCTAGGGCGATGTGAGGTCTCCTCTCCTCTTCAAATTATTATTATTATTTTGTTATTATTACTGTTGCTGTTATTGTCATTATTATTGTTTTATCTTCTTTTGTTGTTCTAGTAAACTATTCTTATCTCAATCCATGAGGTTTTTTTCCTTTCTGATCCTCTCTCCTATCCCATGTGGGGAGGAGGACTGAGCGACAGATTGTGTGATCCTACTTGCCACTTGGGATTAAGCCATAACAGTCCTTTTCAGCATCCAACATGCTGCAAGAAGAACTTGAGATAACAGCATATTAACTGAGGGGTGATAACGGATTTGTATCTGTTGATAGTCATGGGTCACGATATTGATTAATCTGTTGTTTATATCAGTTTGATTGATCTGAACTCTACTCTTGTTTTTACTGTACATGTTAAAGGCTGGTGCTGGCTTTTGCACTTTGAGGTGCTCTGCAACGTTTAGTGATGTTTTACCTGGGAAATTGGCTATTAGAATAGTGACCTTGAGTTTAATCTGGCATTTGAGTTTTGTACTGAAGCCATTACTGTACTTCCGACACCATCTTGTGGAGACAATTAGAAACTACGCCTCATCTGAGAAGTTTTTTTATGGACGAAATACAGAAAGGCATATTTGCTACTTTCTTCTGTGATGTCACCTCCTTCATTACAATAAATTATTGGTACCTTCAACATCCTTGGTAGGTAAAATACTTCTAGTGGTATCTCTTGGGAATATTGTTTTGGCCCAGGTTAGCAAGCAATTTAAGAATACCATCTAGAGATCTGCCCTGATGCTGGATAGTTACGAGTGACAGAGTATGTGGAACAGCGTCAGCAAATGCCTAGGATTGTGGGCATGTCCCAAGTTTTGGAACTGCACCCCTGAAAAAGTAAAGAATCCTGAAAAATTGGTAGAATATTCAGAAGAGGTGAGCTGTCACCCTGACAGTTCCAGGGAGACACAGATCACTGCAATGTGCTGGAGCCTGGCCCATATCTGCTGAGCCCTGTTCAGCATCGTTCAGTACCCCCAAGAGGAAGAGAAGGGCTCTAGATCTGACAACAATGCAATAATCACTGTGGCTGCTCCAACCCGCTGACCAGAGCTGCTGCTACTCAAACCCCAGGCTGACAGGCACTGCAGATGGGCAAGAGGATGGATCCCTGCCAATATCAGTTGCCCCTAGGAAAAAGAAAAAAGCTTCAAAGAAAGTCAGCTCACTAAGTAAGGGATGATGAAAAAGCAGGACCATCAAGAGAAGGGAAGAAAGAGGAAGAGGAAGAAGAAAATGAGATAGTAACCTCCTGATCTCTCTTAATCCCATTCTCAGCTGTGGAGAAACTACTGGTCATGATAGCTGAAAAAGTGTCCCGGTAGTTTTGGTGATTCAAAGAGGGTATGTTGTACGCCATACTTGTATGGACCAGTATCTCAGTTATTAGAAGGGAGCATTTTTCTGTGCAAGAGAGCAAATATAGAGGGTACACACCATGAGGCACCCTGTGGTTTTGCTTGTGTGACCATGAAGAGGATATGAGAAAGGGGGATGAACAACCAACCTTGACTTTTGTCAGTTGCTGAGAGGACTTGCTGTGAAGTTGATTCAAATCTGCAGAAACAGTGGCAGCTTTTAGGCACAGGCAGCATTTTCCCAAGTCAGGGGACTGCTGGGGCAGCCCTGGGAGCTTGCAAGAGTTGCTGACGAGACCTGAGCGTTGCTGGGGCAATGGTGACCATGCCTATAAAAAGCAGCCCAGGAAGTGCCGGGACCAGAAGCACTGTGAACAGAGCAGGCAAACAGAGCAGGACAAGGTAGTTTTCATGACAGTTCACGTGAAAAGATACGCAGAAAGGGCGGGGAATCTCTGTCAGCTCAGCCAGGGAGTATGGTGACTACTGTGCAGAAAGCCATAGCCTCCGCAAGGTTGACCCCTGTCACTACTGATGGAGCTACCCTGTGCACAGACACTGCTACCCAGGTGTTGGGCTCTAGGGTGAGCCATGATCTTACACCAGGACTGGATGGCAGCCGTAAGCAGAGCTGTGGGATCCATGCCCAGGTAGAGGAACTCCTCCACTTAGTGACAGAGCTTCAAGAGGAGGTGAGGACGTTGAGGAGCATCAGAGAGTGTGAGAGGTAGACCGACCAGTGGAGTCAAACCTGACCTTCCCAGGGAAAGGCCCAGCAGGTAGACAGGGGACACGGTACAGAGGACTCACTACTCTCTCTCTGCACAGTGGAATGTAGTGACTGGCAAGACAGGGGGCAATGACAACAGGTTCCTGCCCAGTGCAGAAGTAAGAGGGTCTATGCTGTGACCAACCCACCTTCCCAGGTTCCCTTGCAAAACAGGTATCAAGCTCTGCAAGTGGAACCAAACAATAACATTGAGGAAGGTGGTACAACTAAGTTGGAGGTGCTGCAGAGGAGAAGTAACCGTGCATCCTCCGTCAACACAGCTGATGTAGAAAAAGAAAAAAAAAAAGGCAGGTTGCGCCCATAGGAGAGACCCTTCTAAAGGGGACAGAAGGCTCAATATGCAGACCAGATCCACTTGTCAGGGAAGGCTGCTGCCTCCCTGGGGAGTGGGTTAACTTCTTCCCCTGGTTAGGCCTTCAGATTATTATCCTCTACTGATTTTTCAGGTAAGCAGTGATAAGACTGGAAAGGGAAATCCAAAGGCAGTCCAAGAAGGGCTTCAGGGTCTTGGGATGACTGGCTAAGGGATCAGGAGCACAAGTAGTGTTCTGCTCTGTCCCTACCATTGCAGGGTATGGCAAGGAAAGGTGCAGGAAGACCCAGCACATACAGGAAGACTTGCCTGTGGGACTGGTGTCAGTGGCAGAATTTTGGGTTTTTTGATCATGGGTTGGTTTACATGGCACCTGGCCTGCTAGCGACAAATGGGACACACCTCTCTCAAAGCGGGAAAAGGATTCTGGGGGAAGTTAGCAGGGCTCATTGATTTGTTTTGGTTGTCTGGAACTTGCTGAAGGTGATGATAGAGTTGAGTGTTTATGGGTAAGAATCAAGGGGAAGGCCAACAAGGCAGACATCCTGGTGAGGGGGGTCTGTTACAGACCACCCAACCAAGATGAAGAGGCAGATGAAATATTCTGCAGGCATCTGGGAGAAGTCTCCCCGTTTCCAGCCCTTGTTCTTGTAAGGGACTTCAGCCTACCAGATGTCTGCTTAAATACAACACAGCAGAGAGGAAACACTGTAGGAGGCTTCTGGAGTTTATGGAAGACAACTACCTGACACAGCTGGTCAGTGAGTCAACTAGGGAAGATGCCCACTGGACCTGATGTTTGTGAGTAGAGTAGGATTCATGGCATGTTGGTTCACATTGGGCATACCAATTGTGAAATGATCGAGTTTTCTATTCTTGGAGATATAAGGAGGGTGGTCATCAGAACTGCTACTTTGTACTTCTGAAGGGCAGACTTTGACCTGTTTAGGAGGCTGGCTGCCAGAGTCCCTTGGCGGGCAGTCCTGAAGGACAAAGCAGTCCAGTTTCCTGGACTGGTCTCTCTTCAAGACGGAAATCTATGAGGCGCAGGAGCAGGCTGTCCCCATGTGTTGGAAGGCAAGCCACAGGGAAGAAGGCCAGCCTGGCTGAATAGAGAGCTGTAGCTGGAACTTAGGAATAAAAGGAGAATTTATAACCTTTGGAAGGAGGGGCAGACTACTCAAGAGGAATAAAAGGATGCCATGAAGTCATGCAGGGAGAAAATCAGAAAGGACTAAGCTCATCTAGAGCTGAGCCTAGCTGCTGCTGTGAACAGGAACAAACAATGCACTCAGCTTGGAGTGCTGCAAAAGCGAGCATTTCATTCACTTTGTCTCTTTGCTTCCCTCTGTAAATCAAGGGAGCTTGTGACTTCAGGGTATGACTTGATGACTTGCTGTGAGAGAATATGGGCTTACTTTACATCAGAGAAGTGTATTTCATTGTATTTCATTTTTATTGAACCTGTGGTGCTTTTTTTTTTTTTTTCTTTTTTGTCAGCTAAGAAACATCTTTCTGTATCTATGTGCAGCTTCTTCTACAAGTAAAACATGTGCCAGTCTTGACTTCCCTACATATTCAGTTTTCATTTGGAGACGTTTGGTTTCATTACCATTTGTAGATTGATGATGTCACTGAATGTGTAAGCCGAGAAATGAAGAAAAGTGGGATACATTTTTTTCTCATTGTCTTTTATTATTGAAATATTTTCACTTCCTAGATCTCTCTAATTAACCAGATAAGAACTGAGGAATTAAGAAAACACTGCTGAGAAATTTGGCTTGTGGGGCATTTTGCATGTTCATGAGCCCTCTGGTGCCAAGTTGATAAACTGCAGATCCTGAAAGTGGACTGAACAAGCCTCTACAGAGGTAAAAGCAGCAAAGTTCCGAGGTTTTGAGGGTGTTAGTGGGCCCCACTGAGGGCCATCACAGAAGAGACCATGGAGAGAATGAGCAGACAAGGTTGCCCTCCCGTGGGGCTGGTAAAGCCAGAGACACTGATTACAGGTTGAAAATCAAAAGTGGAGGTTGCTGTGAAAGCCTTTGATGTGTTTCATCAAGCAGGATGTCAAGTCCTGACCCCCATACTCTAGAAATGGGGATCTCTTCCCTCATGGGATGCTCAGGGCTCCTCCTGGAAGCACTGAGATGTGGAGTGTGCAATGCTGAGGGCAGGACAGTGACAGGATTCCTCCTAGGCTCTCTGGAGGGTGGAGGAGGTTGTAACAAAGCACTGGAGCTGCAAGGAACTGGTGTCTTCTCAGGGGCCTCAGTGGGAGTCACAGCAGCCATAGCCAAAAGGACAAGGAATTCTGTTCTGTTGTGGGATCCCAGCCCCCACAAAGTGACCATCCCCACCCCAGGCTGTCCTACACTGTCCTATGCCTGTGCCTCCATCTCGGCAGATTTTAACCAACACCCCTGCTCCCTCACCTCACTCTGACCCCATCATGTCCCCAGTTTATTGATGACTGTCTCCTCACTGACAATCAGTGCAAACACAAAGCGGTCATTTTCTGATGTTTTGCCAATGGCTGTGAGTTCCCGATAAGCTTTGCAACTTCTTCCAAGGCCCTGCAAATGCTCCTTAAACACCTGAGATGTCCCAGCCCCCTGACTCATTTGAATCCTCTATTTCTGTCCATATCCCAGCACATTCTCCTTCTTCTGCAGCCTCAAAATCAAAGCTCAATCTATTTCACTTCAGCGTGACACCGTCCCACTACCCTCTATTTCACAACTTCTTCCTCTCTATAACATGCACTATTGTGTTAATGAAATATAGAATCGTAGGATCATTTCAGTTGGAAAAGACCCTCAGGATCATTGAGTCCAACCATGACCTAGCTTAACTCTAGCATTAAACCATGTTCTTAAAAACCTCATCTAAATGCATTTTAAACACCTCCAGGGATGGTGACTCTACCATTGCCCTGGGCAGCCTGTACCATACCCAGATTTACTCAGCCTCAGAGACATTCTTACGTTGCTTTCCCTGATCTGCCATCTTTGCCTCTAGTTTTCTGCTCTAACCACACCTTGGGAACACTTTCTCAGTTGTGTCCCTCAGTGGGACCCAATAACATTACAAGAAATATTGGAGTTTTGATCTGACTTGGACTTCTTCAGAAGTTTCTTCAGCTTCCTTTCAGGGTCTGAGGTTCATGGACTCAGAACCAAACACACCAGAGGGTCATTAAAATGCCTCAGGCTGCTCCTGTGCTGCTGAGCTGGGCTGGGCTCCTGGGACACAGGGAGTTCATGGAAGCAGCAGCGCTGCAGAGAGACAGCTCTGCCCAGGAGCAGCTCCTCTGCACACGCAGCAGGGCTGAGGGCTCTGCCTGCAGCACCGAGGGCAGAGGAGACAGGCAGTGAGAAAGCTTAAAGGTGGTCAGGATTGGAAGGATGACTGAGAGCTCACTGGAAGAGAAATTTTCTCAGTCCTTGTCACGGTAAGTCACTGGGTGAAGGCAATACAACTGTAGCTCTTGGAGGCATCTCCTAAACCCAGAACTTGTTGGATCTGTAAGAGGGGGCTCTTGTTCAGAAATTTTGAATAAGGGTGCCCAGGGCTGTCCTTCAAAGCACGGTCCCTGCACCCCAGGATCTGTATGTTGGTGCAAGGACTCTGCTGCTGGTCAGGGTCAGCACTCAGACTGCCCATGGAGATCCCCATGGTTCTATAGGGAGAAGTTCTGCATGAAAGGAACAGCTTCTGATTAGGTCAATGCAGGGTCCTTCTGCTCTTGGGAGAGCACTGCATGAGTCAGGGCTGCTCACAGCTCCAGAACACTAAAACACATCTTCCAGGGCACTTTTAAAGAAGCACAGCAAAACAGGGGCAACCAGAAAGGGAAGGATCCTATTCTATCAGTCACCTACTCTGAGTTGTCTGGTTGGGCAATGGGACACAGAAATTATTGTCTCAGTTCAGGAGGAGGCACTGAAATTTCAAAACTGTTACTCTGAGAGGTGAATAAACCTGTGAGTATCAGAAATCAACACACTGTGGCTTGCAGACAGTATCAGGATTACTTTTTCAGCCCCCCAGGTTGGGCTCCTGTTCCCATCAGAGCCGCCCACACAGAGCTGCCCCTGGGCAGTGCTGGCTGCTGGGAGGGGTCTGCAGGGCAGAGCTGAGCACACAGTGGGTGGGATGGGGTCTGTGACAGTGACAGGAGGAGACCTGGGGACACAGACACAGCTGCAGGCAGGGACAGCTCCAGGCAGCAGAGCAGGGGGTGTTCAGGAGCTCTTTTGGTCCTTCTCTGCAGATGATGCTGGGTGTTGTCTGCTTGGCAATGATCTGACTGTCCCTTGAGCACATCCCATCTTCAGCAGCCCTGACTCTCTGCTCTGCCTGTCCTGCTGGGTTTGCAAGCTGCCCCAGAAAGGCCCAGCTCTGCTGTAGGATCCCAGGAATGCTGAGCCTTTCCTTGGGGGTCGGCACTCTTCTCTCAGAGGCTTTTGCTTCTCTCTGGGATGGGTCATGTCCTGCTCTCTCCATCACATCTCCACCTCTGGGCTTGGACAGAGAAGATTAGCAGACCTGCCCTTTTGAACAGTGCTCCCCTGCTCCCATAGGAGTCCAGTTTTGGGGTTTTTTTTTAAGGGTAATTTCTGTGTGAATTCATCTCAAGGTGCCACAGGTGAAAGCATATGGCAGATGAGAAAAATTCTGATGGACACTGGTGCTCACCTGACTCTGCACTAAGCTGCAGATAGCTGAGCCCTTTTGCATGTTCTGTCTCAAGAATCTTCACATTTTCAGTCATTAAAATTAGAATTTCTACACCAAAAACCCCACTCGCAAGATGGGTGGTGGGAAATAAAAAACACAGACAAAACTATAATAAAGACATGCTAAGCTTCCCCTCTCCAACCCACACTCCTGAGAATCATGAATGCAGATATTGAACTTTTTTATTAATGATGGATTATGTCTGACATTCCCTGTAAATGCTGAAACTGTCACAAACTAGCTGTCAGGTCCCCACTGCAGCAAAGTTCGTTGTTTGGCAGCACACTCAGCCAGCACAGACCAGAGAAAGGGAATGCATTTCAGTTCTGGGTGATTTCTATGAAAAAATGCAGTGGCCATCTCAGAGGAGTCTTCCCTTGTTTGTCATTTCCTTTTTCAAAACAGTGCCTCCATGTCAAGGAAGAGCAAATGTCCAACAGCAGCTCCATCATCCAGTTCCTCCTCCTGCTGTTCACAGACACACAGGAGCTGCAGCTCTTGCACTTCTGGCTCTTCCTGGGCATCTACCTGGCTGTCCTCCTGGGCAACGGCCTCATCATCACCACCATAGCCTGGGACCAGCACCTGCACACCCCCATGTACTTCTTCCTGCTCAACCTCGCCCTCCTCGACCTGGGATCCATCTCTACCACTCTCCCCAAATCCATGGCAAATACCCTCTGGGGCATCAGGGCCATCTCCTACACAGGATGTGCTGCACAGCTCTTTCTGTTTGGATTTTTCATTTCAGCAGAGTTTTATCTTCTCACCATCATGTCCTATGACCGCTACGTTGCCATCTGCAAACCCCTGCACTATGGGACCCTCCTGGGCAGCAGAGCTTGTGTCCACATGGCAGCAGCTGCCTGGGCCACTGGGTTTCTCAATTCTCTGCTGCACACAGTCAATACATTTTCAGTACCACTCTGCAAGGGCAATGCTGTGGACCAGTTCTTCTGTGAAATCCCCCAGATCCTCAAGCTCTCCTGGTCAGATGCCTACCTCAGGGAAGCTGGGCTGATTGTGGTTAGTCTCTTAGTACTATTCAGCTGTTTTGTTTTTATTGTGCTGTCCTATGTGCAGATCTTCAGGGCTGTTCTAAGGATCCCCTCTGAGCAGGGACGGCACAAAGCCTTTTCCACATGCCTCCCTCACCTGGCTGTGGTCTCCCTGTTTCTTGGCACTGGCATGTTTGCCTACTTGAAGCCTCCCTCCACCTCGTCTCCATTTCTGAACCTGATGATGGCGCTTCTGTACTCAGTGGTGCCTCCAGCAGTGAACCCCCTCATCTACAGCATGAGGAACCAGGAGCTCAAGGATGCCCTGTGCAAACAAATGACTGGAGGTTTTCTGCCCATATTATCTTGCATAACAGCAAAAATTTAACTCATTGGAGGCTCAGACTGTTTGCTTCTTTCTGTTGGTGGTGGTGGTGTTGTTTTTTCGATTCTGGTAGTATCGTCTCCTTTCTAATTCACTGTCGGCTTTTATTTTCCAAGCGGGTGTTTGTTTAAATAAGGAGCTGTGCTCTCTGTGTTTAAACAAAATAAAGGGCCCTGCAGTGACTTTTTTTTCCTGAGATCCTACCTGCAAGGCATTTTTGGAGCTCAAGGGACAGTTCCTTTGTTCATGGGTGGAGAAGAACAATGTTCTGTCATGGCAGCACTGCCAGGGAACACCAGCACTTGGTCTCCTGAGTTGTTCTCTTTCCACTCCCACACATTCTTTCTGATCTCTGGCACTGGTGCAAGGCCTGAGTGCTCTGGCAGCTTGGTCACTGCCCTGCTGTGTGGCAGTGCTGTGGCCATAGACAGGGACAGGCAATGGGCATTTCTGTGACAACGCTGGGCTCCATAACAGACTTCCACAAAGAAAGGTGATCTCCTCAGGGCAGTTCCTGAAGATTTAGGTCTTCTTCCAAAGCTTATCTCAAGAGTCTTCCCAAGAAAGTGGCCTGCAGGTCAAAACACCATTGTACAGCTAAACAGTGTGGTGTGCAGGGTTGGAGCACACAAACGTGTTCTCACAGCCAGGCCTCCTGTGACAGGCTTGAAGGACCAGGAGAGCAGGGTCTGGTCTCTGCCCATGTGTGCTGGACACCCTGGGGAGTCTGCCCCAGATCAATTATCATGGAGTGGCCCATTTACTGCCCTGAACAGAGGTGCCTATGTCCGTTGCTAATGAGGTGGGGCATCCCAGAAGAGTTTAGAGTATGGTGACACAGCACAGGGATGAAGTGGTCCCATCCTTTGGGAGTGGCAAAAGAAGGCCAGAGACACACCGTGAATCCTACCTCTGTAAGTAAAAGGGAAAGACTCTCTGAACATCCCTGGGTGCAGAAGAACTCCACAAAGCCAGCTCAGATGTGGAAGCCTGACAGAACCCTGACATTTCTGTGTGTGACTCCAGGAACAAACCCCACTGGCCCAGTGAGATTCATCTCAGCTGCCTTGGACAGGCTCATTGCAAGTGGTCCTGTCTGCTACGTCACCCTTGCCCAAGGTGCTGGATTGTGCTCTCATAAGAACCAAAGCAATCAGAGAGGTTCTGGGATCCTTGGAAAAGACAGATATCAAAGCCATCTTCAAGATAGGCAAGAATAAGAACTGGGTGACTTAGGGGTTGCTAAGCCTACCTCCATCCCTGGGAAGCGGATGGGATATGTTCTCCTGCATCCATTTCCAGGCACTTGAAGGACAATAAAGAGATTGCTGAACCAAACTGGGCAGGGAAAAGAGAGGCATGGTTGTATACATGGAGTTTTTCAAGACCTAAAACATGGTCATGTGCGGTGTCTTTATAGCCAGATTGTTGCTGTCTGGGCTGAAGAAGTGGATGCTGGGTGGGAAGCTGGCTGAACCATCAAGCTCAAACGTCATCAAAGGTACAAAGTTCTCTGTGCAGCCAATTACCACGTGCAGCACCTTTCAGTAACCAGCAGTTGGGTCAGCACTGTTGAATGTCTTTTTCCTCCCCCTGTATGATGTGATGCAGTGCACTTTCAGCTCCTTTGTGGATGATGCAATGCTGGATGGAGGCCTTGAACAACCTCACCTGGTTCACTCTGCCTTGAGCAGGAGAGCGAGATAAGATGATGTTCAGGGCTCTCTTCAAACCTGAGTAATTCTGTGATTCAAAGAGTTTTTCCCTTGGAGAGGTTTTTGAAGAGAGAATAGATGGAGGAAGAAAAAAAAAAAAAAAAGACAGAGAAGGACATAGAAAAGTTGTCAACATAAATAAAGCCGTTCCTGTGAAGAATGTTTCTCCACTCAGATCAGGAGGATGAAATATATTTGATCAGTTTGATAAAACAAGTACACTTGTGTCAGGTCACATCCTGGGCTGTAAGGAGGGCGATGGATGGGGATGGTGTTATGAGGTAATTTGTGTCTCAGAAACTCATTTTCCAGTAAAAAGCCTGTGGCTGTGAAGGGGACCATGGGGTCAGTTCTGGCTCTGGAGGTGACAGACCAGCAGCAGGGACATGGCTGGGAAAGAACCTCTGCACTAGGACAGGCCCTGTCCACGAAGAGGACTTGGAGATGGGCTGTCATGTCCATTCTGCCTGAGTACATGACAGGACAGCAGCTGGTACATGGTCATGTCTACCAGAGAAGCTGAAAGGCACTCATGGGTTTTACAAGATCATGGTGAGGTTACTTCTGTGTGGTGAGATGAAAGAACACAAGAAGCCTGACAGGTTGGGTTCCCTGCTTGAAGGGCAGTTTCTGAGATAGTCGAGCTTTCCATGGTAGTGGGAAAATGCAGGAGAGGGAGAAAAAAAGGCAAGAAGAGCAACTTGGAAGACAGAGACTGAATATCAGGAGGAAGAAATGTCACTGGAAGGGCAGTGCTGTGGTGCAAGAGGTCGCCCAGAGGTAGTCTGGATCAGCCCATGGTTTGTGTTCCAAAGAGCAGCCAGTGAGGGTGCAGACACAGCAGTGAAGGTGCAGAAATGCTGGGGTGAGAGCAGGTGGGGAAGCGAGATGGGCGTCTATAGCCTGCAAGGAAAGAGGGGAAGGTGTAGGACTGTGTGGAGCAGCCGGTGGTGGAAATGGCAAAAGGCACTGTCAAGGCTGGGAGGCATCGATAGAACCCAGGTCTTTGTCCCCTTGGCCTTGGCAGTTGTCTCTCCCACTGAGGCCAATGAGAAAACATGTTGTCCTCATGGCACTGGGGCCTCGTTGCCTCCTTGCAGCCCCATGGGGAAGCTGGAAGTTGTTGTCCCAGTGTTGTCCTTCCCTGGGCCTTGCACACACACATCCCACGGTCCCAGGAAGAGCCCTGAGCCGTGTGTGAGGGACAGGATCCCCCTTCCCATTGCCTGGAGCTCATGGGTCTCCTTTCTGCTTCAGAAAGCAAATCAAAAAGTTTCTCAGCATCAGAGCCACCTGCACAGGGCCTTGGCCCACCTGTCATCACAGCCTCCAACGAATCCCTGGGGAGCCTTTGTCAGGAACAGGCCTCATTAATGCTTCAAGGAACTTTGAAGTTTTGTTTCTGACTTTGCCTCCTTGAGAGCTTTGTTTGTTCTCAGTACCTGAGGTTCATGGACTCAGCCTCAAATGCAGCATGAGCTCACTAAAATGCCCCAAGCTCTCACAAGCCACATCTCCTGCATAATTTTCTTCAAGCTCTACAAAGCTTATAGAGTTAATTAGAGAGGTTTCAGGAGAGCAGATAAAGAGGACATTTTGAATGAGCACTTTGAAGATGTGATAGAAGAATTCTCCAATGGATACTGATGCAGAGTGTCTCCTAAGTAGGTGTGGACAGACAGGAAAAGCAGATTCAGCTCCAGCAGATCCCCACCACAGATGACCTGTGTCCATCAGTGCCAGCCCCTCTCCTCAGACCAGAACAAGAGTCCTGCTCCAGCAACAGAGCAGCCTGACCCAAATGAGTGTCTGCAGAAAGAGGTTTCTCTTCCTGCTGGATTCCTCCCTGCAGGCACAGAAATGCTCCCTTGCTCTTCTCCAGGGACATCCCTTTCCCCAGGTGAGGGTGTCCAGCCTGGCCTGGCCGGCTGGTCCTGGTTCCCTCCCTGTGCTCCCCACAGGGCCCTGAGCTGGCGATGCTGCTCTGCAGAGCGAGGGGCTGTGGTGCCCTGGGGCCATGGGATGACTCTGCTCTGGCCACGCTGGTTGGGCTGGGAAACAGACCCAGCTGGATGAGGATCACTGCTGCTGAGCCCTTTCCATCTTCCCAGCTGGCTCAGGAGCCGAGGACAAGGCTGGGCAGGACCATGGGGTGTCCCTCATGGCACAAAGGGCAGGGGCGGGCTGAACCAGATCCAGCCTCTGGGCTTCCCAAGATGGTGTCCTGTCTATCTTTTGGCATCCTGGCTCCTCACAGCCTGTCCTGGCATTGAAGGGCCCTTGTTACCCTGTGCCCTCCTCAGGTTCACCTCTTCCTCTGGGACACCTTGCATGATCACTCCTTTCATCAGGACTGTTTTGTTTAACCCAGCAGGCAGCTGAACATCACACACAGCCCTTCTCTTACTCCCTCCAGCCCAGTGGGATGGGAATCAGGAAAGAAATAAACATCTTGGGTTAAAATGAAGACAGTTTAATGAGACAGAAAGGCAAAACAATAACAATAGCAACAATAGCAACAATAGCAACAATAGCAACAATAGCAACAATAGCAACAATAGCAACAATAGCAACAACAGCAACAACAGCAACAATAGCAACAACAGCAACAACAGCAACAACAGCAACAACAGCAACAACAGCTACAACAGCTACAACAGCAACAACAGCTACAACAGCTACAACAAACAGCTACAATAAATATAATATAATATAATATAATATAATATAATATAATATAATATAATATAATATAATATAATAATGATAATAAATAAAATAATTATAGTAATAGTAATTATAATAATAATGATGGCAGTAGTAATAGTAGTAATTGCAAAAATGGTAATAATAATAACAGGAGATATAAACCAAGTCACGCACAATGCAATTGCTCACAACCCACTGAGTGACACCCAGCCAGATCCCAAACAGCGGTCCCCCAGATAACTTTTTTCTAGTTTACATACCAAGCATGACATCATATGGTGTGGAACATCCCTTTGGCCACTTGGACCAGCTGTCCTGCCTGTGCCCCTCCCACCTTCGTGTGCATCTCCAGCCTCCTTGATGAAAACTCCTTGGTTTGGTATAAACATGGCTTAGCAACAACCAAAACACCCCTGTGCTATCAACATTCTTCTCAGATTAAATCCAACACACCGCACTCTACCAGCTACTAGGAAGAAAATTAACTCTCTCCCAGCTGAAACCAGGACAGTGCCCCCCCCTTATTCTGTACCATCTGTGTTGTGCCCGGGTCCCACACTCTCCAATACATTCCAGGTAATCAACAGCACTTTTCCTATCTCTGGATATACACACAGATCTCACTCCTCAGCCTATAGGCCACGCCTCTAAAATGTCCAATGAGTTCACGTGGTCCATGGCTTAGGGCTCCAGGGGTCATAAGAGTCTTTCAGGACAGGAGAGATGGTCTTTGCTGTTGGACAGTTGTGTCCTGTGTCCAGAGCTCGTAGCTGGTGTATCTGTCACATCCAGGGACAGTGTGTGAGTCTGGGTGGGCAGCGAGTGGCACCTCAGGGAGATCCTCTGACAGCGCCTGGCAGCTCCACTCCTCTCCAGGATGCATCTGCCACTGCTGGTGGGACAGCGCCAGGCAGATCAGTCACAGACGTGTCCCTGTCTTTTTGGATGTGTGCGACCAAGAAGGGAGCTCTTCATCCAGGCCTTGGAACCTGACAAATCCCCCTGGGACCCTGAGCTAAACCCCAACCCTAACCACTTCCACTGACACCACTCCCTAAGCCCTAACCCTAACACTTATCCATCCCTTACCCTAACCCTAATCCTAACCCCTGCTCTTAAAACTTACCCTACACCTAGCATTCACCTAAAACTAACCCTAACATTAACCTAACCACCACCCTAACCCTACCTCTTAGCCCAAAATCTAACCTAAACCAAACCCCTCCTAACCCTAAAACTAACCCTAACCCTAGCCTTCCCCTAACTCTTACTTGAAATATCACCCTAATGTTACCTCTATCCCTAACCTATAACCCTATATCCCTATAACCTATAACCCTAACCCTAAAAGTAACCCTAACCCATCATACTAACACCAGCCTTAAACCAAACACTAACCTAAACCAAGCCCTAAACCTAAATCCTAACCTGCAACTCTTACGACTGACTCTAACCCTAAACTAACCCTAATTCAAACCCTAACCCATTATCCTAACCCTAAAGCTATCCTGACCCCTAACCCCCAAACCTAACCCCTTACACTAATCCTAATGACTTACACCAACACTACCCCCTAACCACTAACCAGAATTGCAACCCTTAATGCCAACCCCAACCTCCATCTCCAATATAAGTCTAAAACCTAACTCTGACCATTCCACTATCACTACTGCCTAACACTAACCCTAACCCTAATGCTAACCCCATCCCTAACTCTAACCTAAATCTAAAGCTAAAACGTAATTCTAACTCTAACCCAAAACATAAAACTAACCTCTAACGCTAACTCCAACCCTACATTCTAACCCTCTTCTAAACCTAATCTAACTCTAATACTTACCCATAATCCTAACTCTAACCCTAACCCTAGTCCTACCCTTCCACCCTAATATTAAAACCTAACTCTGACTGCTTACGCTAACACTATTCCCTAACTCTGAAACCTAATGCTTAGCCCTAACACTAACTATATCTTAACACTAATCTAATCCTAATTGTAAACCTCATCCAAAGCGCTAACCGTAAGTCTAACTGTAAACACCATCCCCTAACTCTAATCTAACCCTAACCCTAAATCTAATCTGAAACTTAACCCTAATTCAAACCCTGAATCCTAAAACTAACCCCTAACCTTAACCACTTCACTGACACAACTCCCTGGCCTCCAAATATAACCCTAACTGTAAATCTAAAACTAACCACTAACCTTAACTCTAACTTGAACACTAACCATACCCAAAATGTAAATCCAAACCCTAACCCGAAATCTAACCCTAGTACCTAATCCTACTCCTAACCACTTCCACTACTCCGTAACCCCAACCCGTAACACTAACCCAACACTTACCAAAAGCCTAATCCTTATCCTAAACCCTAACCCTGAATCTAATCTGAACCCCAAACCCCTGTCCCAAAACCTAACTCTACCTCTAATCCCAAACCCTAACTGCAACCCTAACCCGTCATTCTAACCTTAACCCTATCCCCACTCCTAACCCTACCCCCTTACGGTAATCCTAACCACTTATAATAACGCTACTCCCTAACCCCTAACCCCAAAATAAACCCCTACCACCAACCCTAACACTAACCTAAAACTAATCTAACTGTAACCCGAAGCCCTTACCCCAATTCCAACCCTAACCCTAACTCCTAACCCTAAGCCTAACCCTAACAGTAAGCCTAACCCTAACCTGAAAACTAACCCCTATCCCTAACTCAAATGCCTAACCACAAGCACTAACCATAGGCCCTTACCCCTAAACCTAACCTGTACTCTAATCCTGACCCTGACTCTAACTCTATTCCCTAACCCTAATCTAAACCTAACCCTAAACCTTATCCAACACTAACCCTTATCTAAATGATAACCCTAGTGCTAACCCTAACTCTAAATGCAATCCTAACTCTTAAACCTAACTTAACCCTTAAACTAAGCCCTAACTTGTACCCCAACACTAACCTTAACTGTAATTCCTAACCCTAACTCCAAGTCTAAACCTAAACATCTAACGCTAACTCTACCCCTAACCAAAACCGTAACACCAGACTCTAACTCTAACCCTTCCCCCAACTGGTAATGCCAACTCTAACCCTAACCATCATCTAACCCTAGCTGAAACCCTAGCCCTAAGTCATAACTGCTGACCCTAACACTATCCTTAGCTATAATACTAACTCATCTCCCTAATCACTAACCCTTCCCCTAACCCATAAAACTAACCCCTAACCATAACCACATATATGAACATTCCTTGATAAACCTCCACCCTGATCCTAACCTCTAAGCCATAACTCTAACCCTAACCTAATCTCTACCCCCATCCCCAAACCCTAACCCTATTCACAACCTAATCCTAACTGTAAGCCTACCCCCTAACACCTATCCCTAAAAAAATCTAACCATAATGCTTAACCCATACCCTCACTCTAATCCTAAATCAAAGCCTGAGTCTAAGCCTAAACTCAAACCCTAACCCTACCTCTAACTTTAATCATAAACCTAAATCTAAATCTAAACTTAACCCTAACCCTACCCCTGTCCCTAACCCATAAACCTAACCACTTCAACTGACCCTAACACTACACCCTAACCGCGAAACCTAACACTATTCCAACACTTACCCTAACCTTAATCCTAACTCCTACCACTAATTCTAACCATAAATCTAAAACTGAGCCCTAACCCTGACTCTAACAGTAACCCTAAACTCTAACCCCAATACTAAACGCTAAGCCTAACTTAACACTATCACTAACCTAACCTTAATGTTAAGCCGTAACTAACCTAACCTAACCTAACCTAACCTAACACTAACACTAATTCTAACCTGAAATCTACACCTAACCCCTAAATTCACCTCTAACCCATGTAAACCTCATCCAAACCCCTAACCATAAATCTAACTGTAAACACCATCCCCTAACTCTAATCTAACCCTAAATCTAATCTGAAACTTAACCCTAACTCAAACCCTAAATCCTAAAACTAACCCCTAAACTTAACCACTTCCACTGACACAACTCCCTGGCCCCTAAACCTAACCCTAACTGTAAATCTAAAACTAACCACTAACCCTAACTCTAACCTGAACACTAACCATACCCAAAATGTAAATCCAAACTACACCCTAACCCTGAAACGTAACACTATTCCAACCCATACCCTAACCTTACCCCTAACCTCTACCACTAACTCTAACCATAAATCTAAAACTGAACCCTAACCCTGACTCTAACCCTAACAGCAACCCTAAACCCTAACCCCAATCCTAAACTATAACCCTAAACTAACACTAACCCTATCACTAACCTAACCTTAATGGTAAGCTGAAACTAACCTAACCTAACCCTAACCCAGACCCAACACTAACCCTAATTCTAACCTGAAATCTAAGCCTAACCCCTAAATTTACTCTAAATGAAACCTTAAACCTAAACATAACCCTAATCTAATCCTAGCCCCATTTCTATCTCTAGCTCCTGAACCCAGCCACCAACCATAAGCACTTATACTAAAATTAACACTAACCCAACCCTAATATCTAACCCTAACCATTAACTCAACCTCTAAGCCTAATCGGAAAGCCTAACCTAAGCCTATCTCTAATCCAATGCTAAATCCTAACGCATCATTCTAAGATAAACTTTAACCCTAAACCTCTATCCCAAAAATAACATTAACACTACCTCTAACCCTAACCCAGTGTCCTAGCCCTAACCCTTCAATATAAATCTAAAACCTAAACCTGACCATCCAAATAACAAAACTCCTAACCCCAACGTCTAACTCTAATCCAAACCTTACCCCAACCCTAATCCTAATCCCTATCTTTAACTCAAATCTTAACTCTAAGTCTAAAATCTAAGCCTAATTCTAATCCTAAATCTAATGAAAATTATAATGGTAACCCCTAGGATGACCTCTAACCCTTACCCTAACCCTAACCCTAATTCTAACTCTAACCCCTAACACTCACCCCTAACCTAAACCTAATTATAACTGTAATACTTACAAATAGTGCTAACCTTAACCATATTCCTACCCTTTCCCCCGAAACATGAAGTCTAACTGCTTATACTAACACTATTCCCTAAACCCTAACCTTAATCCTTACCTCTAACACTAACCCTAATACTAACCTTTACCACTAACCACATCCCTACCGATAAACCCTAAACCTAATCCTAATCAAACCCTAATAATAACCCTAACACTACCCCTAACACCTATCCCTAAATCTAAACCTCTAATGTTAATCCAATCACTTACTGTAATCCTAAAGCAAAGGCTAAATCTAAGACCAACCTCTAGCCCTAACTCTAAAACTAATTCAATGCCCTAACCCCGATTCTTACCCTAAACCTTAATCTAACCCTACCCCTAAATCTAACCCCAAAACTTAACTCTACCCCTAAGACAACTCCGGAACCCCTAACACTAACCCTAATCCAACCACTACCCTGAACCAAATCCTAAAATTTAAGCCTAAATGTAAACCTAAATACTAATCCTAAATCTAATCCTAAAATTTAAGACAAACCCCTAACTCTAACCCTAAGACTAACATCACATAAATAGAAATCCAAACCCTAACCTAACAATACCCCCAACCCAAAATCTAACGCTAACATCAAACCCTAACTCTAACCTTTCTCCCTAACTGGTAATGCTACCCAATAACTGACTCTAATCTAACCCTAAAAGGAACTATAACCCTAAACCTGAGTCCTAACCACTTATCCTAGCCATAATTTATCCTTCAATCTAATCCTAATTCTTCTCCCTAATACCTAAGCCTAACACCAACCCCCTAAAGCTGACTCTAAAGCTCAGCCCTAAACCTTAACCCTAACCCTAGCCAGTAACCATCAATCTAAACCTCACCCTTACTCGAGCAATAACCCCTAAACCCTGAAACTAACTCTACCTAACCCTAACCAGTTCCACTAACCGTAACACTGCTCCCTAACACAAACCGAACACTTATGATAACTCTAATGCTAACTCCTAACACTAACTAAAACCTTAATGGTAAGCTTAAACCCTAATACTAACTCTAACCCTAACTTGAAACCTAGTCCTAACACTAAACCTAAACCCTCACCTTAACCTAACCATAACCCTATCACTAACCTAACTTTAACCACAACCCTTAAGCCAACCTAACCCAACACTAGCCCCAACATGAAATCTAACCCTAACCTGACCTCTAAACAGAATCCTAAGCCTAACTCTAACCCTAACTCTAGCCTCACCCCTAAACCTAATCTCCTATGCTAATCTTAACCATTTACAATAACATTACTCCCTAACCATGAACCCGAACCCCTATCTCCAACAGAATTCTAAAACCTAACCCTAACCACCTTTTCCAACACTACTGCCTAACCCGTAAACTTTAATCTAACCCTTACCCTAATCCTAATTATATTTCCTATCCCTACCTCTAACCCCAACCCCTAAATCTTACCCCAAGCCCCAACTCTACACCTAAGCTACTCCTAACTATGTCCACTAACGCTACTCCCTCAACCCTAAGTCTAACCCTAAATTCTACCCAATTCTCTTCACCCTAATGGAACACTAATGCAAACCCCTAACTCTAACTCCAACTCTAAACCTAATGCTTAGCCTTCTTACTGTAATCACAAATCTAAGCCTCAACCTAAAACCAAACTCTACCCCTAACCCAAACCCAAAAGCCCTAACCTTAATTCTAACCCTAATCCTAATCAAACCCTGACCCTACCCCTAAATCTAACCCTAACCCTGACTCTAAACATAACTCTAACCCTAGCCCTGCGTCCTATAACTAACCCCTAACCCTAACCACTTCCACTGACACTACTCTCGAACTCCAACACTAATCAAATCCTACCCCTAATACTTGAACAACTAACCCAAACCCCAATGCAAACACATACTCGAACCTCAAACCCTACCTCTCAGACTAATCCCTAGCTCCTAACTCTAGCACTAACCATAACTCCTAACCCTAAAGCCTAACTCTAACACATACCCCTAATCCTAAACCTCATCTAACTCAAACACAGGAATTCTAACCCTAACTCTGACCCCTTGCCCTACGTTTAACCCTATTTCTAACCCTAAATGTAACCATTCCCCCTAACCCTAGCTCAAACCCCTAACACCAAAATCTAACCCCACCCCCTAATTCCTAAGCCTAACCCTAACTGTAACTCCTAACACTTACCTTTACCCTAAATCTAACCCTAGACCTTAACCCTACCACGTAACCCTAACGTAAACCTCATATAACCCAAATACAAACTCCTAACCCTAACCCTTAACGCTATACTCTAACCTCTTGCCCAAAGTTTAATCCCAACTCTAAGACTAACTCTAACCCAAAACCTGACCCATAACACTCACTCAAAACCTTAACCCCAAACACTAACCCTAACCATGTTCCCTAAGCCTATCCCAAACTCTAACCCTAACTCTAGCCCCTAACCCAAAACCTTATCTAACACTAACCCTCAACCTTATCTAAAACCTAGCCCTTATCTAAATGCTAAACCTAATCCTAACCCCAACTCTAAATGTAACCCTAACTTAACCCTTAAATTAAGCCCTAATTTTTACCCTAACTCTAACCTTTACTGGAAATCCTAACCCTAAGACTAAACCTGAAACCTAATGCTAACTCTAGCCCTGACCAAAGCCCTAACACCAAACCCTAACAATAACCCTAATCTTACCCTAAGCCTAACTATAACCATAACCCTAAATCCTAACGGCTTACTATAACCCTATCCTTAACTCTACTTCTAACTCTAACCACAAAAACAAACCCCTAACACTTATTCTAAACCTAACTCCTAAAACTTAACCCCAACCCTAGCCTGCAAGCCTCATTCTAAACCTCATACTTACTTTAACAATAACCCCTACACCTTAACACTAACCCAAATCCTATCCCTACAACTAAAATTAATTCTTTTCCCAAAGGCTAAGTCTAACCCTACCTCTAATTAGAACTCGAAAACTAACCACTAACCCTAATCGCAAACCCTAATCCTAACTATAACCCTAACCCCTAAACCTACCTGTAATCTAAACCTAACCTGAAACCTTACCTAATACTAACTCTAACTCTACACCCAAACCCCTAACCTGTATCTAAGTCTCATCTTACACTTTATCTCAACCTAACACTAATCCTAATCCCTAACTGGTAACTCTAATCCTGACCCTGTGCTTTACCCAAAGCCCTATCCCTACATCTGATGAAACACTAGCCCCCTCTGACGCTAATACAAACCTACTCCTAACCTGTAGCACCAATTCTCAGCCTAACATATCCTCTAACCCTAGCCCCTAACCCTAACACTGAAACCTAACCCTAAACACTAATCCTAACTCTAAACCTAACTAATACACGCTAGCCAAGAAACAATCACCAACAAATGATAACCCTAGGCAAAATTCTGATCCTGGTCCTAACCTCTAACCCCAGCTCTACCCCAAATTCCAACCCTTACTCTAACACTCTTAACCCTAACCACTATTCCAAACACTACCAGACCCCTAATCCTAACCTCAAACCCAAAATTTAACCATTTCCCTTATCCCCAAACCCTATCACTAACTACAATGCCAATTCCTCAACCCTAACCCTACCCTAATCCTAACCACTAACACTAACTCTAAACCTAAACCATAAACCTACTTCTAGCCAAAACCCAACCTTAACTCTGTCCCTACCCCTATCCCTAACTACTTACCATAATACTCTTCACTAACCCCTAACACTCATCTAACCCTAAGTCTAACCCTAGCACCTAACAGCAAACTGTAGCTCTAATCCTAATCCTAACCCATAAACCTAACTTTAACCCTATCACTAACTCAAACCCTAAACACTAAACCTAAACCCAAGCCCTCATTCTATCCCTTACCCACAATCTGTAACCCTAATGCTAAACCTAATTCTAACCCTGAGCAGCACTCTTAAGTCTCCTCCATCTCCTCTTTTTCTTCCTCTTGAGGGGGCAGATGGGCCCTGTGTCCAGACAGGTCCTGGGGCCTGACACTTGCACCACGGGCCTGATCTTCGGGTGCTGACAGCTGGGTGCCTCCCTGCCACCGCTGGGACCCTTGCCTGCCACCTCCTTCCCCGCAGGGGACACTGAGCCCTCCTGTGAGATACTTCTTCTTCTTCCCTGGGGGCTGGAGACTTGATCCTTGTCCTTCCCAGCCAGAGCACAGGGGCTGCTGTCTGCTCCACGGTGCTGCTTACACTGACACTTTTTGGAGGAACCAGGGGTGACCTGGCTGGGCTCCTTCTCGCTGCTTCAGGGAGGAAGGTGGTGTAAAGGGTGGGCAGTGGAACAGCTGGTCACGGGGAGGCTGGGAGCCAAAGGGCTGAGCTGAGGATGAAGCTGAAGGTCGGCTTTTCATGATTTGGCCAATGGAGAGCAGATGAGGACAGCCTGCAGAACAGGAAAAGAGGCTGACATGATCTGAAGGCCAGGTCAGGAGCAGGAGCCCCCCTCTTCCTCCACACTCCACAGTGCACAAGCACAGCACCCAACTGCCACCATCTTAGCCAATCCAAGAGAACAGGACAGGTGGCTGCTGAAATCACTACCCCAGGCCACCTGCCATGTCAGACAGTTGCCTCGTGGACTACTGGCCTTGCTGCCGTGCAGGAGCCTGGGAGTGACTGGCACCACTTACCTCGACTTGCCAAAAGGCCAAGGAGTTGGGGTGGGTGGTGTCCATGGGGTAGCTGTGGTTGGCCAGTTGTGAATGAGGTGGTGTGCAATGGTCACTTCTGCTCACCTTCCACAGGATGCTGCGCTGCAGTTATTGACATGAAAAAGAAAAAAACAACAAACTTGGTGATCTAAAGAAAAGAGGTTTTCATAAGCCAAGAGAAGAAAACAAGAAGGTGAGCCCAGAGAAAAAGGAAGGGTAAAGACACAGAAGGGGAGAGGAAAGTGGGGGGTGGTCAACAAATCAGAAGTGTTTTCTCTTAGAAGCAGAAATGAAAAAAAGGAAGGAAGGAAATTTAAACAGAAACCCCAGCGCACTGTCCTGAGCCCTGGTTGCACAGCGGCACCCATAGGGCCGGTCCCAGCCCCTGTGTGGGGAGGAGGAGACTCTGCAGCCTCCAGCTGGGGAGTCACCTGCTCCCATCGCCCCAGGGGACAAGACACTCAGAGAAGATTGGTGAGGCCACCCCGCTCCAGGGACTGGCACAGCCGCCCCTCTGTCCTGAGCAAGAAGACAGGAGGCGTTTCTCCAGCCTTAATCAGGGATGGGAACAACAGCAGGGACCTGGCTCTGTACCCCAAACCAGAGCAACTGCTGCAGCCCTGGGGCTGAGGGGCTCTCCCTGTCTGCCTCCAGCTTAGCAAGACACCCAGCATCCAGTCTACACTCTCCCCAACACAATCTCCAGCTCAGAAGACATAAGGCACCTGTCAAAGACTCCAGGCAGAAGCTCAGACTCACTTTTTGGTAGAAAGCACCAGCTTCATGGCTGGTGGTGGTGACATGGTGATGTTCAGCTCCAGAGCAGTGCTGGCCAACAGGGAGGATTTCAATTTTGCCAATTTGGAGTCTTGGGTGCAGCCATCTTGGTGCTGGAGCCAGTAGGAAGGTCCATGCCACAGTCCATTTCCTGAGAGGTGCAGAAGCTGCTGGTTCCACCCTGGGCCTTCTGGGATGCTTTGGGCAGATCCCCGCTGTGCTGTGCATTGGGCTGGCAGCACCGCTGCTGCAGGAGTCCCTCTCCAGGGTCTCAGCATTCTCCCCACTGCCCCTGGGCTCCTGGCTGGGGATGGGCTCCAGCAGCAGCTTGGGTGAGGTAGGTGGCTGCTTGCTCTCCCAGGAGCTCTGCCAGGACAGCTCTGCTTTGGCCCCACTTGTGCTGCTGGTGTTGCAGGAGCTCTGAACTGTTCTGGGCACAGGAGGCAGCTGCAGGAGGACGAGCAGCTTTTTGGGCCTCCAGGCGGAATCACTGTGCCAAGGACACAGGGTGATACTGCAGTCCCATCCCCTCCAAGCTCACACAGCAACTCTTAACTGAGCAGGATCCTTCCTGCAAGTCATCCTCCCTCACACCTGTCCATTGGGTGCAGTGCCTGCCTCCCTGCCAAGCTGCAGCACACCTGCCCTCGCAGAGCAGGCAGAGGGGCAGCAGCTCCCTGCAGCTCTGGCCCAGAACAGCCTTCAGGACTCACCTGGCCTGTCACTGGTGAAGACATGGGTCTGTTGGTCACAGCTTTTTTCACCTGATCAGAGACGCTGGCCCTGAGAGATAAAACAGATCATGAGCACAGGGCCACAGACTGCACCAAACCCCTGAGCCTGACCCCAGCCAGGCACTGGCCAGCATGCCATGAGGGACGGCTGTACTGTCCCCAGTCCCGTGGAGCCTCAATGGAGGAGTCGTGGCTCATGCTCAGGCAACAGGCTCTGCTCTGCCAGACAGAGGCAGCACAACAACAGAAGCTGCTTCCCTCTTGCCTGCACCCTGCCTGAGACTGGCAGTTACGCAGCCTCGAGAGCAGTAACGGTGCAGCTGCAGGAACATCCCCTGTGAGAGCACAGCTCCCCCCACCCACACCCTGCCCCACTACCTGATCTCCAGCACCAGGTCCAGGAAAGGGTCAGAGGTCTCCCAGATGCTCTTGCACACTGAGAACTTCACTGCAAAAGCAAGAGCAGTAAGCACACCCTGGCACAACACCCGCACCCAACACCACCCCAGCACAGCACAGGCAGCTGCTGTGTTCCCCCTCTCCAGCTTTCGGCTCTGGGATGCCAGCACCAGGATTCACAGCATGCAACTCCACTGTGTGCTGGGACAGCAAGTGCTGCTACATAACTGCCAACATGGGCTCCTCAGCTGGTGGCAAAGAGCTGGGGGCCCCCAGCCAACAGCTTTTTTCATCACTACAACACACACCACAACCCACAGGAACCACAAGACTGACCAGCTGCACCTCTGGGTAAGTTACACACACGCAGCAGTTTTCCCAAAAGATTTTTACTGCAAGGCTCTCAGGGAAACCGCTGCCCTGAGAGTCACAGGCCCAGGACCTGGCAGCCAGCGCTCAACACGGAACCACAGGGATCCGCCAAAGATCTGGTGAACCAGCATGGTGGCCTGGGTCTGGTGATCCAACCTGGTGACAGCAGCACCAGAGCTCACACTGCCCCTCCCCAATGGCCACCCTGTCACCCACCGCTGCGTCCTCAGGATCCAAACCCATCCCAGTGGCAGCTCCTCTCTCCCTTCCCGTCAGGAGCATCTTGCCAACATTTATCCAGCACTTGCGGTGGCCACTGACCAGGCCTGGAGCTGTCAGGAGAAAGGACTCCCTGGAGCTCACCCAGCTCTAAACTCAGCCCCAACTGCTGCTGGCTCGGCAGCCGGCACTGCGAGCAGCGCAGAGATGGAGCAGTTGGCAAAGAGCTTTGCAAGGCAGAGCCCTCTGGGGCACAGCACTGAGGCGGATCCACTTCCCCTCTGCGTGACTGAGCGTCAGCCAAGAAAGCAGCAAGCTAAATTTCACAGAAACAGAAAATGAACATGTAAACGCTCATTTGTTCCAAGGTCGTACCTGTGGGATCGCCCCGAGGCTCACGGACAGACTCAAGTTCAAGAAGTCAAGTGGCCGCTGCCTACAGGGACAGCTGGAAACAAGCAGAAAGGAAAAGCGTTTCCATTTCACGTTGTGATCTACCTTGTCCTCAGTGACCTGCAGTGCCTGGACGGGGGTCAGGCAACAACATGGGACCCAGACGCATGCTGAAATTTCCAAAGCTGCAGAGGGGCTGCAGATCCCTTGGCTGGGACCTGGCAGCTTCCAAACTACTGTGACCAGGCCACATGCAACACCCCTCAAGGACCAGATGGACAAACATGGGGGCTCTCAGGGCCTTCTGACCAGGACACCTCTCACACACACAAAACGAAACCCACACTAAGTTGGGAGCATGGAGCACCAGGGCAAAAAATGATCATCCATGTTTCTTCTAGCAAAGAACCTGCTGGCTACTGCAAGGCTCAACTATTGCAGGAAAATGTTAACAAATAATAAACCAAATATTAGCAAATACACAGTATCACAGTATGTTTAGGATTGGAAGGGACCTCAAAAGATCATCTAGTCCAATCCCCCTGCTGGAGCAGGAACACCTAGGTGAGGTCGCACAGGAACATGTCCAGGCGGGTTTTGAATGTCTCCAGAGAAGGAGACTCCACCACTTCCCTGGGCAGCCTGTTCCAGTGCTCTGTCACCCTCACTGAGAAGAAGTTTTTTCTCAAATTTAAGTGGAACCTCTTGTGTTCCAGCTTGATCCCATTACCCCTTGTCCTATCATTGTTTGCCACCGAGAAGAGCCTGGCTCCATCCTCATGGCACTCACCCTTTATATATTTATAAACATTAATAAGGTCCCCCCTTAGTCTCCTCCAAACTAAAGAGACCCAGCTCCCTCAGCCTTTCTTCATAAGGGAGGTGCTCCACTCCCTTAATCATCTTCGTTGCCCTACGCTGGACCCTCTCCAGCAGTTCCCTGTCCTTCTTGAACTGAGGGGCCCAGAACTGGACACAATATTCCAGATGGGGTCTCACCAGGGTGGAGTAGAGGGGAAGGAGGACCTCTCTCGATCTACTAACCACCCCCCTTCTAATACACCCCAGGATGCCATTGGCCTTCCTGGCCACAAGGGCACAGTGCTGGCTCATGGTCAAAAGGCCAGTGACCAATGAAGACTGAACACTTACCCCTGGGATTGCCCCCAGGCTCAGGAACAGGATTACACCAAGAGGCTTGATCACCATGGACTGCAGGAAGCAAACAGGGAGTCAAACACGGGTCAGGAGCTTCCATGGCAGGTTGTGATCTCCTTCTTCCTCAGTCACCTGCAGTGATGGGAGGGGGTGAGGTAATGACACAGGACACATACAAAGGTGTATGTTCCCACAGCTAGAAATGGAACATGGGTGACCTTTTTGCTGAGACCTAGCAGGTTTTCAGGCAAATGAATATTCATTACTTGTCTGTGTAACACCACCAAGGCACAAAAAGTTTTTGGAAAGCCTCTGAGATTATTGTGAGTACAATCACACACAAATAACCTATTAAAACGCGAGTGTTTATTCCCTCAAGCAGACAGACAGTGACAACTTACCTCTGGGACAGCCCAAGGCTCATAACCAGGATCCATCTGAGAAGCTCGATCAGCTCTGCCAATGCCATGGCCTGGAGTCAAGCACAGATCAGAGAGGTTTCCAGGCTCACAGAGCAATACTCCTGCATTTTGGGTAAAAGAGGACATAAAGAAGAGAGAAAAACAAAACACAACACAACATATTTAGGACAACAATGCCCATATATTGCAGAGAAATAGCCGTATTTGGGGAAAAAACTGGAAAAATGACAAAATATTCCACATATTTGGGGGCTAAATTGGCCAATACACGCAAAAGATTCTGAGTATTTGGGCAAAAAGTGGCCAAAAGAGACAAAAACATCCACATTTGGGTGCAAAACTGTCAGCAAAGGTGAAAACATTCCATATTTGGGATCACAGCACCTCCATTAGGGGAAAAAATGGGCAAAAGCACCTGAGTATATCGGGTAAAAAGAGCCAGAAATAATAAAGCACCACTAGATTTGGATCAAAAATGGCCAAAAAGGGGTATAACATCCCCAGATTTGGGGTGAAATTGGACCAAAAAGTCAAAGTATGCCCAGATTTGGGTAAAAAATGGCCAAAAATGGCCAAAACACCCCCAGATTTGGGTATAAACTGGACTGGAAAGCCAAAGAACACCCAGATCTAGGCAGAAACGACCCCAAAGGGCACAAATGTGCCCAGATTTAGCTCAAAACTGGCCCAAAGGGCCAAAGCAATCCCAGCTTTGATTTGAAACAGGCCCAAAGGCTCAAAGCGTGCCCTGGGATGGGGCCGTGTGGCACGAGGCTGGGGGGCAGGGAGGGCCCCACAGGGACTCAGTGCTGGTTTCTGCCCCTGGGCCACCACTCCCAGCCCCTGCTTGCCCAGAACTTGCCCCTGAAGCAGCCGCAGCCCCTCTCCCCTCCCTGCGGGGCGTCTGCCCCCTGCCCACACCCTGGTGCTGCCTGGCTCGCCCTGCCCAGCCCAGCCCGGCTGCTCTCCCGGCCCCAGCACCATCCCTGGCCCCACTGCTGCCCTGCTGAGCTGCTCGGGGCTGGTGCTGCCCCTGCCCGCCCACCTGCTCCCTGCGCTCGGCTGGAGCAGCCTGGGCGTCCGGGACACCAGGAGGAGGAGGAGGGTGAGGACCATGGCCCCCACGCTCGCACCATGATGCTGCTGCTGCCAAGACACAGCACAGCACACCACCGTGGGGCTGTGACCTCATAGTCACATTGGAATTGTAACAAGCAATTCCGAGAAATGTTTGTTCATTAAAGCTCCTGGATATGTTTGCTTGAGTTTTTTTGTATGCTTACTTGCTTTGTCCTGCTTGATGTATTTACCTGACAAGGAGATGTTTGTTTGTATGTTTACTTGCTTTGTCCTGCTTGATGTAATTACCTAACCAGGAGATGTTTGTTTGAGTTCTGAGAAGTCTTTGTATGCTTGCTTGCTTTGTTCTGCTCCATGTATTTACCTAATAAGTAACCAAAGTAAGGCGACGGAAACTGGCTACACAAGAGTCAACCTCACATGATGCAAGGCACACCATGAGTTGGAAAGTTACACGCAGAAGCTGTGGACTAGAGATGGTATATAAAACCCAGAGGACTGAATTAGTGTGTGCGCGTGCCGTGAGAGAGACTGAGGTCTCTAGGCCGCACCCAGCGCTGTCTTTGCTTATTGCCGGATTCTAAATAAATTCTTGTTATTTACAAGATCGAGTCAAAATTTATTACAGGAATCACCACATCTACACACTACTGCATGGCCTTGTTCTACACAAGCATGGAAGGAATAGAAGTGGAGAAGGGTGCACCTATTTGGGAGGCAGCGCTGCCTATGGGAGTGCACAGGCTCTCACTTCTTGCTTCCCAGAAATCAATCAATCAATCAATCAATCAATACCAAAAGCTCCATATTAAGACTAAATTAGAAAAAAAAAGCCAACTTCAAGGGTCTTTACTTGTAACTATTTTTGTCAGGCAGCTCTCTAGGAAGATTTTTGTCAGGCAGCTCTCTAGGAAGAAACTAGCTTTTCCTGCTAGTTTTACTACAGCTTCAATGCCTTTAAAGCCACCACTTCTTACCTCTGCTGCTCCAACACAGCCTCACAGCCCAGCAAACTCATAGTGCAGGCAGAAACCTTCATCATAAAAAGAGGGAGAGTCAGAAACACGTTACTCTCAAAAGCAGACACTGTCAACCACTCTTGCTCTTGCTTACCAAATTCAGACAGTGTTAGAAAGCAACAACAAGGAAGCGAGATTCTTATTCTATGGACCCCATTATATCGACCATTCAACATCAAGTCCAACCAGAGTCTGAACCTCCGAATAAGAAATATCATCTTAAAATTTCTAGGAAAATGAAGGGCTTTCAAGTGGCGACATCATAAAATGTTCATAAAAGCACCGCCATGCAAGTCCACATCCCTGATCACAGACCATCTGCCCTGGTACCTAAGGCAGTGATGTTCTCAGCTGATTCACAGTCACTGACGTCTGAAAAACAGCACAAAGTCTCATTTGTTTTAGTGCCAAACATGTAGTTTGGAACTGAAACAGGCAAGAAAACCATCTACAGTCAGTCTGGTTTCATTTGAGGACATCAGGACAAGTTGAGTTCACATTCACCAGGAATCACAGCAGGTCCCACCCGTCCCTGCAGACCCCAACACCGCTCCTGTGCAGGGTCCCGAGGAGCAGTTAGCACAGAACAAGAAACCTCCCTTCCAAAGAAGCCCCACAGCCGCTCTTCCAACAAGCTGCATAAGCAGCAGCTGAGAACAACCTCTGCTGTAGCTGCACCCAGCTCTGCTGTCTGCAGAAGGAGACCAGCTCCTAAATGATCCCCAGCCCTACAGACACAGATCTTCCCCAGGGCAGGGATGAGGAAACACCAGAGTGCACGGACACCTGGTCATTCAGTTGAAGCTGCTGGGGAGAAGGACAGAGGACTAGAGAGAGACAAATGAGACAAGAGAGAAGACAGAGGAGCTGAGAGAGAAAGAAACACACAGGGAAAAGGATGGAGAGATGGAGAGATCAAGGCAAAAAGGGACAAGGAGCCGTGATGAGACAGGGAGGAAGAAACAGCAGGGCTGAGGAGCAGGACAGAGGGATAGGGAGGGGGGAGGAGGAGAAGCAGGAAGGGGCTAGAGAAAGACAGGGAGGGGATGTACAGATGGAGAGACAAAAAGAAATTCTGAGAAATAAAGCAAAGTTCGGATCAAAATGAAGAGACTGGAAAAGGGAAACATGCAGCAATGAGCTGGAGGAAGAGGAAAAGAGGGCTGAGGAGCAGGAAAGAGGAAGAGAAGACAAAGAAAAGGCAGAGCCAGCTGGACAGGGGAGATATAGTGAGAAGGGATGGGGCTGGGAACAGGCAAGGAAGACAGAAAGAAAACCAGGACAGAAAGACATCAAGAAGGCAAAGGGGCAGTAATCTGGACAGAGATGGAGAAAGAAGCAGCAGGGAAAGGGAAGACAGGCAGAAAGACAGAGAGGGAGCAGGAGAGAGAAAGAACAATAAGGGTTGGGGGCAGGATAGAGATTGGGAAAAAATCCTGGGGTGGGCAGCAAGATGGAGAGGGAGTGAAAAAGAAGAGGGGCAGGAATAGATGCAGGGAGCAGGACAGAGGGATACAGTGAGAAATGATGGGGCACGGAGCAGGACAGAGCAACAGACCAGAATGACGACAAAGAGAAACCAGGGATGGTGAGAACACAGAGGGGTGGAGACGGAGAGGGAGATACGAGAAACCCTGCACAGAGATTCAGAAGGGTGGAGGAATAGGTGAGGAAGCAGCAGAGGGACAGAGGGAGAAGAGATGAAGAGGAAGAAGGGCACAGCAGGAAAGAGGAGGGAGCAGGGAGGGACTGGGACACAAAACAGGGTGAAATGTCACCAAGGGCCCAGGAGTCACCACACTTCCTGCTCTCTGCACTGCCAGGCAAGCTGTGGAGTTGAGGCACTTCTGTCTGTCTGTCTTCTCCTCCCCTCCTATTCTGTAGCTCCAGTCGCTCGCCCATCCTGCACCTAAGAGAACACGTCGGTGTCTGACAGCTCCTACACCACGAGGCTTCCCGGACACACACCACACACACACACTATACGGCCGTACAGTAATTTTCCTCACTGACACAGACCCTGCGGGGCACGTTTGTGATCTGCTCTGCTGAGGCTGCTCACAGGGACTCTTCCTCGCCCAGAGGGGCAGCTGTCTCTGTGCAGCTGCAGCAGCAGCTGTGGGGATCCCTGCACTTCACCCTCCAGCTGCTTCCCCTTCTCCTGCTCTCTCCAGCTCCAGCCCCAGCAGCTCCTCTCCAGCAAGCGCCCCCTGCCCCCTCCCCCGCCCAGGAGAACAAGGCCAGAGCAGCCCACGCACACCTGAGCCAGAGGCAGCAACAACAGCCCCAGGGCCCCAGAGGGAGGAAAAAGGGCCCCAGGGCTGGGCCGGGGGCTGCTCAGCCGTGGGGCAGCTCCAGGGTGGCCACGGCAAAGCTCAGCCTGGGCTGCGACACCATTGGTCGGGAGGGCTGTCAGTCTCCTCCCCTGAGCTGATCCTGCAGCTGATTGGCTCTGCCCTGGTTTGGGGCCCACCCTGCTCTGAAGTGATGCTCTCTCTGATTGGCTGCCTGAGGGGTTACTCCCCCCACATTTTCCGCCTTTCCTGAGGCCCTGTTTCCTCTGGTTGGCTGTCTGGGATTTCCCATTGGCTACTCCTATCAAGTGATGGGTCAGTCTGCATGTCAATCATCTATGTACTGCACTCCCACCAGATGTGATTGGTGTAGCCAGCACAGCCCGGCCCTGAGCGCTGCCCAGTTTGTTCAACTCTCGCCAACTTTCCTGGAGGCCTCAAAGCTTGATTGGCTGCTTACATATCAATCACTTGACTTGCCCCACCTCCTCAAGTGTGATTGGCTGTCCTGGGTCTACTGACTCCCCATAGACTTCTGGGTGGTTGTTGCCAGGCAACGAGCTTCACCTGAAAATGACATTGTGGGCTCTAAACAAAGGCCGTGGGTGATAAAAGACACGTTGGGACCCTAAACATGAGGATTCGGCCCCAAGAAGGAGGCTCTGGGCACTCAAAGGGGTGGGCAGATGCTACAGATGGCGCTTTGGGCCTGAACACGACGGGACACTCTCGGTTCCCACCTGAGCTGGGTTTGGTGCCCGTGACCCCATGAACAGACACCAGTGCTGTCCGGAGTGGCCACGGAACAGACGGAGCCCAAAGCCACAGGCTCCAGGAGCTCAGCGGGGTGTTGTGACATTTCATGAATGTTTCACAGGGGCGGCCCATGGACTGCGGGCAACTGTCTGTGTGTGACATCAAAGGGCGGGAAGGGGAGCGGTGGTTGGTGAGGACGTGTTGGATCGTGTGGGACCTGAGCCCGACGTCCGTGGGGTAGAACAAGGGGGTGCAGAAAGGACCGTCGTGGTGGCGACACTGCTCCTGCGTGGAGCTCCAGAGGCTGCAGGGGGATTTCTGCTCCACCGGGGACCAGCACAAGCCAGTGGCCCGTTCATGTCTGTCACTGCTCTGGGGCTGTGACCCCAGCAGCACCTGCACAGCAGCAGTGTCCTCAGTGCCAGCACCGGCTCTTTGCTCTGTCTGCCCCTCTGTCCCCATCTCCCCGTGCTCTCCCTGCTCCCAGGCACCTTTCCCAGCTCCTCCAGGACCCACCGCAGCCTCTGTCTGTCCCTATAGAGACTAAAAGCCCCTGCTTATATCTCCCCTCTGCCTCTACCTGAATTAACGTCAGTTTTAACAAAAAACCAAAAAAACTAAAGTGTACTTCTGGATGAGGATCAGGATCAGAACCAGGCGTGCTGCAGGAGCAGGTGTCTCCCAGCACGGACAGGCCATGGGGACCTGTCGACCTCAGCACCAGTTCAGCAGCCCTGGGCCCGAGGGCTCAGCCCAGAGACAGCCCCCCAACCAGGGTCAGAGCGGTTCCTGCTGCTGCCCCGAGGGTCACCAGCCCCAGGCAGCCCTGAGCCAGAGTGCAGGTGTCTGAGCTGGGCTGAGCTGGAAGGGGCTGCAAAACAGCTCATCAGAGGAGGCGATGGAAGAAGGTGCCGTGTGTGTGGCACCGGGGGTGAACCGACACCTTCAGTTTGGTATCTGGACCCGTGCTGGGCTTGCACATGGACTAAGCCCCAGCTCAGAGCACAAATTGCTGTTCCCAGCCCCGGCTGCCAAGCGCTGGTCCTGCTCTCTCCTCCCTGGTGCGGCCAGAGCGCACGACTGCCCTGCCTGCTCCTGCCTTGGGGAGCTGGGGTCAAAAGGAAGGACAAACTGGTGTGGGTATGGGATCTCTTAAGTGTCCTGGGGTTGCTTTGCTCATCACTCTGTAACAGTTCCTGGGCTATTAACTCGAGATGTGCCCAGAGAGGCAAATAAGTCCATGAACCAACTTTCCAATTAAGGCTTCCTTCTTACAAAAACACACACTTCCATTTTCTCATCGGCAACAGACTGAAAGATGGCAGCTGAAGCTGCACGTGCCTCTTGTGAAAGCAGGTAACAACAGATGGTTCCACTCAGTCGATCCTTAGTTGCTTCCTGCATAGGACAACTGTCCATTAATTTAATCTCTGGTGTCCAGGCAGGGCTTTGCTGATGTTCCTGTGTCGCAGCAAGAGTGTGGATGTCAGGCTTTCTGCAGATTTGTGACTGAGTTTTCCCGTTTCTTTTAATTAGGAAAATCTTTCTGTGTACTCCTGAGGTCTCCCATAAGCTGGTGGGTTTAGAGCAGGACAGGGAGCTCCAGTGAGCTCAGGGAGGACCAGGCAGCATCACAGGCAAAGCAGACGGGAACTCGACTGGGTGAACATTAATGGAATTTATTGATAGAAGAAACAGGAATGTCTCCCCCATCTCTGGGCGGATCACCGTGCACCCTGAACCGGTACAGGCAGGTGTAGTCCGGGTGGCCCCAGTTGCTCAGCACTTGCAGCCTGATGTAATTCACGACCCCAGGGAGCTCGTTCTGCAAGGACAAGAAGAAATGAGTCGCCTTTTCCTCTCTGGCCCGTGAGCACAGACAGAAGTGCCGCAGCGACGGCCTCGATCAGCAGCTTCCTTCCTGCTGCCCCACGGGGCTTTTGACCTGTCGTGGTGCAGATGTTCACTCATTGGGCCATGAGAACAGCAAAGGAAGAAGCAGCGACCAGGTGCCTCAGCAAATACACTGGAAAGCTCTCGCCTGCTTTGGGGCACAGGCTTCCACAGTCAGAAGACCCAGTGCTGGGGTCAGTATAACGTCTCGTTGCCTTCTCTAGAAAGCCACGGAAACAGAATGGCCTCCCTGTCACTACTCACTGCCAGCACCAACAGAACCCTCAGGAAGCCCAGTATTTCTGGTCTCTAACTGGCAGACCAGCAGTCCTGCATCCTATGGGATGCAGCTGCTTGTGTGCACTTGGGGTCCAGACAGTCAAGCTGATTCCAGCTTCAACTGTGGCACTTCTAAGTTTAACCCCAAAATGAAAGAGAGGATGGCAGTCCAGCCATGCGCCACCAGGAAGTTAAAGCCGCAGCATGGAAGAAAGGCAGCGTGGCACTCGCTCAAGGACAGGGCTGCCTGTACCCTTTGGCAGGGAAGCCTCTCCCCATCCAGCCGCATTTCTCCTCCTCTCCTGCAGTTCCCCTCCCTCTGTGTCCCCGTACCTTCAGCTGGAAGGTCTGACTGGGATTCAGTGCTGCCTGGAAAGTGAACTGTCCCAGGAACGTTCCCTGCTCCTCGTGTTCTTCCTTGAAGCCCTACAGAAAGATGGATGGAGAAAACAGAGCGTCTGGTGCACCATGGGAGACTGAACTTCAGCCAGTGAAGTATGGGGTTATTTCAGCTATGGAGTCCAAGGACCATGAGCACAAGGACAAGATGAGAAACTGTAGGTGGGCAGCACGTCACACTTGCCCACTCAACGAGTCCAGGCTGGCAGTCAGAAAAGGAGCAGACGATCCCAGTGAGAGGGAGGTGACCTGAGGGTCACGAATGCACTGGGACTGGAAGACAGGTTTAGGACCTGGAAGATTTAGGAAGGTTTAGGACCATGCACTGTCCAGCTCCTTTTCCCTGTGGCTCCTGGAGTAGCAGCTTGCCGCAGGAGATTTTTTTTTGAGTGGTACATTGAATAAAAGAGGAATACAATGGGAAGGAAGCAGCACCAAGGAGCCTGTTTGTTCTGAGAGACAGGAGGAAGCTTCAGGCCACCAGAATCTTTGACCCATCTTCACCCCCTGCTTAGCAATGCTGTGCAACCGCCTGCCCCCGACTCCAGAGAAATCACTTACATAGACAGCAAAGTCCTTGGGAGCTCCGGAGATGCTTTCTGCATGGAACGCTGTCCCTGAGACGTGGGCCATGGTGACGGCTCTGGGAACGACCGGCACGGACAGCTTGATGAACACGTGTCCCTGACTCCCTGGGAAGGGCCAGCAGTTGCCAGGATGATTGTCCGTCTGAAAGGACAAGAAACACTCAGCAGGGAGACACAGGAGGAGAGCAGGTCCATGAGAGAAGGGGGCAGGAGAAGAAGCTTCGAGGAGCAAAGACAGGTGGGAAGGACACTTGGAGCAGCATGTGTGGTTCATTCTCCCAGCCTTTGTGTTACTGCTTCTTGGTGCTTCTACCTCCAGAATCAGCTCAGGAGATCTCATGTAATCCATCACTGGCAGGGAATACAAGAACACCTTTGCTTTGGCAGTCCGGAGGGATGGAGAAGTCTTGGAAAGAATGACGGCTGCCCCTGGAAATTCAAACATGAGCATGATCACCAGGCAGTGTCAGGAGGAATATTACATTGTTGACTTGGAAAAGGCTTCTCAGTTGTCATCCATGTCCTACAGTGGGTTCCCCTCTGTCTTGCTGGCACGACCCCTCTGGAACAGATGGCAGGGAGTCATCAAACTGTCATATTTGGCCATGGAAATAGGCAAGAATGTGAACCAGCCTTTCTGTGCTTCCCATGGGGACTGGCCCATTACAGGCTCTGTCAGTGGGGACACTTTTAGGGCACAAGGTGACCCATGACTTCTCACCCCTTCTCTCTTACCGTTGGGCACGTTCCAATGCCCATCTTGTCAATCTGGACAGGAGGCGCTTTGGAACTGGTTTGTTTGTACAATGTCACAGTACCTGCTGATTTCAGGGCATAATCCGGCATCGGGACCTGCATTTCTTCCAGCTTCTCCAAAGCCTGATTGATGATCTCGTGAACAGCCTGGGAAGGAACACAAAGGAGAGCGCCTGTTGGAAGGAGAAGGACCGGGGCAAGCAGGACCCTGCAAGGCCAGCCAAGGTGAGCGGGGACAAGGCCGGTTTCAGATGGAGGGAACGCCCACATTGCCTGGAAGCCTCCCAGGTTTGCTCTGCTGTGATTGTTGGGATCAGAAATGGGGGGCTGCTCACTCCAGTGCTCTGAATGCTGGAGCTGCGGGAAGGGGCTGTTCCTGTGGAGAGGCCCCAGGCCAGGCAGCACGGACAGACAAGCCTTCTGGGCATGAGATAGGCCTGGCTTAACTCTGGACCTCTGAGACCATTCTTTATTTCCAGCCCTCCCTTGAGGAGGACCCGAGATCTGGGCGCAGAGGAAGGTCCGACTCAGATGGCTGTCATTCCCATCACGCTCTCTCTTCCCCATAAGGAAGTGTGGAGCAACAGGAAAAGGAAGCGTGGCCATGGCAGCACTTGTTCCAGCAGCACCAGCCTGTTGGCTGTGACAGGAATGGAGTAGGATACATGCGGACGGAGGGAGGATAAAACCCCTGAGCAGATCCTTCTGCCTTGTGCCCTTACCCGTCCGGTAAAGCCTGGGAGCTTTGCCTGCTTCAGTCCTTCCTGCAGAGCCCGCTCAGTGACATCCTTTGTGCTCCAGCGCAGATGATAAAGCTGTTCCTGGAGCTTACGGAGCTGGACGGGCAGGGACAGGGTTGCGCTGAGGTCTCCTATCTCTGGTGCAGCGCTCCAGAGGGTTAAGGTGCCGAGTTGTCCCACATGGTAAACACCTGTCAGACACAAACCAGAGCTTAGAACTCAGTCTAAGGCTGGGCTGTGCCTCGGCCTGCCCGCTCCCCTTTCTGTGTCTCTCCCGAGTGCCATAGTTGTCTCTCCTCTTGTTGCCTTTGACAGTGGCCATCATGGCGTATGGGCTCCGCAATAGACAGACGTTCCCTGCCCTGGACTGTGCTCCTTGTCCTGCAGAAGATTCTCAGCCCCTGGGGCAGGAGAGCTCAGCCACGGCCTCTCCCTGGGCTGAAGGGAACTGGCTCAGCCCTTCCTCACCCACACCCGTCCCGCTGGAGCAGGGACCGGCACAGCTCTGTGGGGACTTTCTGCTCTTGGCTGAGCTCCTCTGCTCACAGTGGGGGAAGCGGAACAGGGCAGGATGGAGCCCCGAGTGCCTCCTAAAGCACCGTCCTCAGGTTGGAGCTCTGCAGAGACTCACCGAAAGAGAACAGACCGAGAAGCACCAGGGTCGATGCCTTCAGCGCCTTCATCTTCCTGCAGAGCAGATAAAGAAAAGGCTGGTGAAGCTGGCGGTTCCCGTGCAGATCAGCAGCAGACTGGAGAGCAGCAGCAGGGACTGCAGCCCTTGAGCCTGGCGTTCCTGCCGTGTGCATTGGCTTGGTCCTGCACCAGCTCCAGTCACTGCTGGAGGTGTCACCAGCTGCACCAGTGGGGGATTTGTCATGGCAAAGATTGTTTTCTTAGGGACAAAGGGCTCAAGGTTGACTCTGGACTAATAGCAGGAGTTGCAACAAGAGCTGTGGCCACACTTCACATCTGTGGGGCTGGAGAGGGATTCTCTGGAAATGGAAGGGACATAACAAATGGCTGTTTCTCCTGCCCAGCATCCAATGGACACTTGTGCTGCTCCTGTTCTCCACCCTCTCAAGAGAAGGTTCAGCCTGTGCCCCTACAGTCCAACAGCTGCCAGGGGGGTGTGTGTCTCCCCTCTCGCAGTGTTTCTTTAGCAGCCAGGTTATCTCTGGCCCTTCTCTTGGCAGAACTGCAGACAAATGCAGACTGGAAAGAGGGAGGGTGGCTGAATGTCAATGCGTGCTGGCAAGCAACGGGCACCAAGGAAGCGCCAAAGAAACCCTCTGGTGTCTGGGCCCTGCTGCGCTGAGCCTGATCTGCCAAGACACAGCACACACCGCTCTGCAAGGGGGAAATTCCTCCTGCCTGTTCCAGGAGGCTCTCAACAGGCTCACAGCGACACTCATCAGGAATAAACAATCCCTTTTGTTCTCCTAGAGAACTCCTTGCACCCCTCTGAGGATCCTGAGCCCCTTTCCTGAGGCAGAGCCCTGGTGAGGAGCTGACCAGGTTTCCCAAGGAAACCTCCTCTGTCAGGAACACAAGTCAGACCCACGGCCAACAGAGGACACGCTGGTGTCCTTCTGGTCCCCGTGGAGAGGAAAACCAAGCAGGCTCAGGGACAGAACCCACCCTGCAGAGCACAATACAGGACGGAGCTGAGCTCTCACAATTACTGCGGCAGGCTGTGTCTGGGCCACCCCTGGGACTCTCTCTGTCCCATCCAAAATGGAGCTGTCCCTCATTCTGCAGAGATCAAAGACTTTCTGGGCGCAGCCCTTGCGTTCATGAGGAGACTGAAAGGCGGCTGCTGCCTTCCAGCAGCTCCAGACCCAGCTCCCAGGCTGCCCTCGTGTTCCTCTCCTGCCCACCCTCCACCCACCCAGCTGATGAGGTGGGAAACACACCTAGGGAAAGGGGAGGAGGAGTTTTCAAACATACCTGTTCAGACCTTGAACCTTCTCTGTTTGTCCCTTGGTACCTGCTGAGGTGCAGGTAACAAGCATCTCACTCGCTCAGCAGTGATCCAGAAACTCTGTGATCTCAGTTCCCTCAAGATCGAGAGTGACCGAGGCGCAGGGAGACCCCTGGTCTTATACCCTGCTGTGCTGACCTCAGCGCTGATGCTGCTTTGTGACATCAACGGCAGTGGCTGATGTCACAATGGAAGAGGCTGCACCTCGTTTGGAGGCAAAGTCCCACCTGACAGGAGCTGGTCTCGCAGTCCTCTCTGCAAGGGAAGGAATCCTTCACCACAGAACTACGGGAAAGGTACAGGAACACGTTGCTCTCAGCAAACAGACTCTGTCAACCACTCTTCCTCTCGTTGACCAAAGTTCAGACGGTGTTACAAAACTACCACAAAAAAGTGATTCTTAGTCTTATTTTATGGACCATTGACCGCCCCATTGACCCCCATTGATCCTCATTGACTCCCACTGACCCGCATTGATCCCCATTGATCCCCATTGACTCCCATTGACTCCCATTGACCCCCACTGACCCCCATTGATCCCCATTGACTCTTGTTGACTCCCATTGACCCCATTGACTCCCATTGACCCCCACTGATTCCCATTGACCCAAATTGATCCCCATTGACTCCCATTGAGCCCCATTGACTCCTATTGACCCAAATTGATCCCCATTGATCCCCATTGACTCCCATTGACTCCCATTGACCCCCATTGATCCCCACTGACTCCCGTTGACTCTCACTGACCCCCATTAACCCCCATTGATCCCCATTGACTCCCGTTGACTCCCATTGACTCCCATTGCCCCCCATCGACTCTCATTGACCCCCATTGACCCCCACTGATCCCCATTGATCCCCATTGACTCCCATTGACCCCCATTGACTCCCATTGTCCCTAATTGACCCCATTGCCCCCCATTGACCCCCATATTAAATTAGCAGGACTTATTGAGAGGGCTTTAAACTAGATTTGAAGGGGAGGGGATGAAACCAGATGTGGCAGAGGCACAGCCAAGGGCAACATGCTGGCATCTGAGGGCAGTGCTAATGATGCCCTTCGGTCTGCCGACCCAGTGCAATCAATGGCCCAGCTGAAGTGCATCTGTACGAATGCACGCAGCTCAGGCAACAAACAGGAGGAGCTGGAAGCGCTTGTGAGGCAGAAAAGCTGTGATTTAATTGTCATCACAGAAACATGGTGGGATGACTCTCAGAACTGGAGCGCTGCAATGGGTGGATATAAACTGTTCAGAAGGGACAGGTGAGGAAGGAGAGGAGGTGGGGAAGCCATGTATGTTAGGGAGCGTTTTGACTGTTTGGAACTTTATGAGGGTGATTATAGGGTTGAGTGTCCATGGGTAAGAATCAATGGGAAGGGCAACAAAGCAGACATCCTAGGGGATGGTCTGTTACAGGCCACCCAACCAGGATGAACAGGCAGATGAAATATTCTACAGACAGCTGTGAGAAGCCTCCCGATCAGCAGCCCTTGTTCTTATGGGGGACTTCAGCCTACCAGGTGTCTGCTGGAAGTACAACATGGCAGAGAGGAAGCAGTCTAGGAGGCTCCTGGAGTGTATGGAAGACAATCCTGACACAGCTGGTCAGTGAACCAACCAGGGAAGGAGCCCCACTGGATCTGTTGTTGTAAATAGAGAAGGGCTCATTGGAGGTCCCCTTGAGTGTAGTGATCATGAAATTATTGAGTTGATTATCCTTGGAGAAGTTAGAAGAGCGGTCAGCAGAATTGCTACTTTGGCCTTCAAGGGCAGACTTCAGCAAAGCCTTTGACACCGTATCCCACAGCATCTCCTGGAGAAGCTGCAGCTCATGGCCTGGATGGTGTATCTGCGATGGATAAAGAACTGGCTGGAAGGCCAGGCCCAAAGAGTTGTGGTGAATGGAGCCAAATCCAATTGGTTGCCGGTCATGAGTGGTGTCCCCAGGTCTCAGTATTGGGGTCAATTTTGTTTAATCTCTTTATCAATGATCTGGATGAGGGGATCGAGTGCACTCTTAGTAAGTTTTCAGATGACACCAAGTTGGGTGTGAGTGTTGATCTGCTGGAGGGTGGGAAGGCCATGCAGAGGGATCTGGATGAGCTTGATTGTTGGTCTGAGGTTTAACACGGCCATGCACGGGTCCTTCACTTGGGTCACAACAACTGCTACAGGCTCAGGAAGAGTAGCTGGAAAGCTGCCTGGCAGAGAGTGATCTGGGGGTGTTGGTTGACAGCAACTGAACACGAGGCAACGTGTGCCCAGGTGACTGAGGGGAGACCTTATCAGTCTGTACAACTACATGAAAGGAAGTTGTAGCATGGTGGGTGTTGGTCTCTTCTCCCAAGTAGCAAGTGATAGGACAAGAGGAAATAGCCTCAAGTTGTGCCAGGGAAGGTTCAGATCGGATATTAGGAGACATTTGTTCATGGAAAAGGTGGTGAAGCAGTGGAACTGGCTGCCCAGGGAAGTGGTGGAGTCACCATCCCTGGAGGGGTTTAAAGGATGTTTAGATGGATTTCTTAGGGACATGGTTTAGTGCTAGAGTTGGGTTATGGTTGGACTCAATGATCCTGAGGGTCTCTTAGAGCTGAAATTATTCTATAATTCTATTGACAAATCGAATTCAAGACAGTTATTCCCTTTAATGTGAGTTATAGGCCTGCGATTTTACGTGAGGTGCCAAGGCTCTCACACACCCCCACATGCATTGGGAGGGACAGCGATGGTCCTGTCCAGGGCAGCCATCCCCATTCACAGTGAGTGTGGGATGGACACACAGACAGCACTGCAGACAGATTCGGTGCCTTTGTGCAAGAAACTCGTTCCCACCTCAGAAGCGTCACAAGATCTGTCCCTTCTCTATCCAGTAGATGTAGGGCAGCCCATAAATAGGAAGCGCATCACACCGGGGTGTCCATGGGTATAGCTACACTGGCAAAATTCCTTTCTCTCTTTTCACCACCCTGTTCTCACCCTCTTGATAACACAATCAAGGAACAGACAAACCACTGGCACACTGGGCCTGTCAGCAGCACCTTGTCATTCCTAGGGATCAGTGACACGTCTGCCCAAGTACCTCAGGGGCAGCAGAGACACCACTGAAAAACCACACGTTTCCTTCCGGGTTTGTCATTCCCAGCCCTGTTTCTCTCTGTCCTTGGGGACAGAAGAGCTTGCTCACTCTCCTGTTGCCCAATTTCAGCCCTAACTTTCCATCTGTCAACACTGTGACATTACTCTGCTGCTTTGGCCCAGCAGCACTGGGGAGGCTGCAGCAGTGCAGGAGTAGCCTGAGAGTGCTTGAAGGGCGGTTTCAGAGGTGATGGAGGTTTTCTGCATAGTGGGAAAGAGCTTGAGAAAGAAATAATGGCCCAAAGTGCAGCTGGGGAGGTCCAGGCTGGACATGAGCAGAAAGGAATGTGAGTGGAAGGGCAGTGCTGTGGTGGAGCAGGTCAGCAGAGGGAGTCTGCATCAGCCCAAGGCTTTGTCCTTCAAGGACCAGCTGGGGAGGATGGAGAGAGCTCAGCAAAGGAAGGAAGATGCTCGGACAAGAGCAAGGTGGGGCAGCAGGGGGGATGTCTCCAGCCTGCAGGGAAAGAGGTGCAGGGGATGCCACAGCACAGGACAGGCTGTCGTGGAGATGATCACGGGATGTAAAGAGGCTGAAAGCCCCCACGAGATGTGAGCTCCTTCTCCCCTTGGCTATGGCTGTTGTCTCCACCTCTGATGCCTGTGAGGAGACACCTTGTCCTTCCAGCACAGGGGCCTCATGGCCTCCTTGTACCCAGGCAGGAACCTGGGAGGGGTGGGACCATAGTCCTGCCCTTGGCCTTGCACAGCCCCACATCACACTACCCAGGAAGGGCCCTGGGCAACGTGGGAGGGACACGATCTGACTTTCTAGGGTACAAGGTCAGGGCTTGGCTTTTGGTTAAAGAAACACAACCAGGTTTCCTCAGCATCAGAGATATCTTTCCTTTGCTTTTCCTGACCTCCAGTTTTCTTCTCTAACCAAACCTGGATACTGTTTCTCAGTAGGTTCCCTCAGTGGGACCCATTAACAGTACAAGAAACTTTGGAGTTTGAATCTGAATCTGACTTCTTGAGAAGTTTCTTCAACTTCCTCCAGGGTCTGAGGTTCATGGACTCAGCACCAAACCCACTAGAGGGGTCATTAAAGCACCTTGGGCTGCTCCTGTGCTGCTGAGCTGGGCTGGGCTCCTGGGACACAGGGAGCTCATGGCAGCGGCAGTGCTGCAGAGAGACAGCTCTGCCCAGGAGCAGCTCCTCTGCACACGCAGCAGGGCTGAGGGCTCTGCCTGGGGATCTCAGGAGACGAGCAAGGCAGAGAGAGATTAAAGGTGGTCAGGACTGGGAGGATGACTGAGAGCTCACTGGAGGAGAAACATTTGCAGCCCTTGTCATGGTAAGTCTCTGGTGCAGGGCAGTGCAGCTGTAGCTCCTGAAGGCATCTCCTAAAACTGGCACAGGCACAGCTGGTGGGATCTGTAAGGACGGGGCTCTTGTCAGGCCATGTTGAACACTGTGAAGCCGGGTGAGCACCCAGGGGTGCCCAGGGCTGTCCTGCAGAGCAGGGTCCCTGCACCCCAGGGCTGTGCCGGGCAGGGACTCTGCCGCCTGCCAGGGTCAGCGCTCAGCCTGCCCGGGAGATCCCATGGCAGCAGCTGTGGGTGGAAGGAGCGACCCCCGGCAGGGCAGGCAGGGAGCTTGTGGGGTTGAAGGGGGCTGTGTGGGTCAGGGCTGCTCAGAGCTCCAGATCCCCCCACAGACATGGCAGAGGGTTCTTCTGAACAACAACATCGAGACAGGAACAGCCACAAGGGAAGGAGTCTGTGCTTTCGATTTTCCACTCTTGGTTGGCTGGGTGTGCAGTGGGAGATGGGAGAAGATACTGAGACCCCAGTTCTCATTAGGACTGGTCTGAGCTGCTCCTGAGCCCCTGCACACACAGAGCTGCCCCTGGGCAGTGCCAGGAGGTGTGAGCAAGACAGAGCTGAGCACACAGCGGGTGGGACGGGGTCTGTGACACTGACAGGGAGCAGACCAGGGACAGAGACACAGCTGCAGGCAGCACAGACATGGGCAGGGAGAAGGAGCTCCTACCAGATATGCTAGGGACGGATTTAGGACCCCCCCTGCAATCCCCTGCAGTGCAGACACATTTCCCAGTGCAACCCCTGGTCTCCTCTCCTCCCCAGCAGACCCTCTGCCCCAAAGCCATGGGGTCCAGGTCACGAGTCTCCATCTCAGCAGCTGGACCTCCAGGTGAAGGGTTCCTGCAACGTGGTACACAAAAAAGGTGCTAAAAGTCCTTGTTCTCCAGTGTCATTATGTGAGTGACAGCAGCACAGCCGGGTCATGAGAAGGTTCCACAGCATGCCCGTCTGCCTTTCTGTCCTTGCTTTATTTTCTGGTAGCACTGCAGTGTCCTTCCCTATTTCTCCACCTGTCCCTGGTGCTCTTGCTCTCTGGGGTTCAGGTGGGAGTGTTGGTCAGTTTTTGTTCTGACACCAACTCAGGGGGTCTTGCCCCAGAGCTGTGTTCATGGAAACTAAATGCCCAACCTTCATTTTAAACTGTGATGAACTCTTTTCTTCAGTTGGTAGAAACTGTATGAGTGGAAACATTCCTCCATCGGGGAGGGGGTTTTCCATAAGAAACAGCATGTTTATTTTCCTCAGAGAAGTGTCTCCTGATGTGTCACTGTCCTTTCCTCCTTGCACAGGTCCTCATGCTCATAGGCAACAAATGTCCAACAGCAGCTCCGTCACCCAGTTCCTCCTCCTGCCGTTCACAGACACACGGGAGCTGCAGCTCTTGCACTTCTGGCTCTTCCTGGGCATCTACCTGGCTGCCCTCCTGGGCAACGGCCTCATCATCACCACCATAGCCTGGGACCAGCACCTCCACACCCCCATGTACTTCTTCCTGCTCAACCTCGCCCTCCTCGACCTGGGCTCCATCTCCACCACTCTCCCCAAATCCATGTCCAATTCCCTCTGGGACACCAAGACCATCTCATACTTGGGATGTGCTGCACAGCTCTTTTCATTTGTCTTCTTGATAGTGGCAGAGTATTCTACGCTCACCATCATGTCGTACGACCGCTACGTTGCCATCTGCAAACCCCTGCACTACGGGACCCTCCTGGGCAGCAGAGCTTGTGTCCACAAGGTAGCAGCTGCCTGGGCCACTGGGTTTCTCAGTGCTCTGCTGCTCACAGCCAATACATTTTCACTGCCCCTGTGCAAGGGCAATGCCCTGGGCCAGTTCTTCTGTGAAATCCCCCAGATCCTCAAGCTCTCCTGCTCACACTCCTACCTCAGGGAACTTGGGCTTATTGTGGTCAGTGCCTTTTTAGCTTTTATTTGTTTTGTGTTCATTGTGGTGTCCTATGTGCAGATCTTGAGGGCCGTGCTGAGGATCCCCTCTGAGCAGGGACGGCACAAAGCCTTTTCCACCTGCCTCCCTCACCTGGCCGTGGTCTCCCTTTTTGTCAGCACTGCCATATTTGCTGCCCTGAAACCCTCATCCATTTCCTCCCCATCCCTGGATCTGGTGGTGTCAGTTCTGTACTCAGTGGTGCCTCCAGCAGTGAACCCCATCATCTACAGCATGAGGAACCAGGAGCTCAAGGAGTCTATAAGGAAAGTGATGACTGTTCACTTTTCAAAAGCAGTAATGAAGTGACCTCCTGCTTATGCATGTCACTTGTAATATAACGCATTACTCGTTCAACCTGAGTTTTGTACATTTTTTATTTTTTTTCATTGGTTTTAGGTATTCTTTGTTGTATTAATGCTACCCACAAGCAAAATTATTTTTCATCTTATATCTATGTTTGTAACTACATGTTTGGTGTGACCCGTTGTCTTTTTCTAAATAAAGAGCTGTACTCTCTGTGTGTTTAAATGAAATAAAGGACCCTGCAGTGCCTTGTTTGCCCAGAATCCTCTCTCTGAGACCTCTGGGGCTGCAGGAACCATGTTTGTGTGCTGAGGGGGAGTGAGCAGGAGCCACCCTGAGCTGGGTCTTCCTCCCATCCTGACCAATGTGAATCTGCGGACTCAACCATCGCCCCGGGCACCACAGCCCACCTGCTCTAGAGAGAAGCACCGCCAGGTTGGAGCTGTATGGAGCGTGGGAAGGGGGGCAGGAAGAGCTGGCCAGGTCAGCATAGCTCAGGTCTCTTGGGAAATGGCTCTGTGGGGAGATGGGACGTTCCAGGAGAAGAGTGGGGCACTGTATGTGTACAGGAAAGACATGGAAAGAGAAACCCTTTGCTGCAGGTGGAAGCCTGGGGCAGGTGGCCCTGGCACTGTGGCTGCAGGACCTTCCTGAGGATCCCCTCGGCCAAATGCCTCATGCTGTCCTGGGGAGCCAGTCTGGACCTGGGTCTGCAAGCTGCCTGTGCTGGAGACCCTCTCAGCTTGATGGCTGGATGAACATTCTCACTGTCCTTCATTCTCACTGGTCCCCACTGCTGTGGGACCAGTTCCAGTTCCAGTGTGGCTGCTCTGCCGGGCTCCGCTGGGGAGAGGGCAGGGGGGTGGCACAATTCAGGAGGGGGTGGGAGGGCTGAACTGGCAAATGCCCCAGAGAAGAAAATACCAGTGAACAGCTGAAGTGTGTGAGTGTGCAGGGCTGGCACACAGCAGTGTCCTCTCCCAGCCAGGTCTCCTGGGAGAGCCCTGGAGCACCAGCAGAGCAGGGGCTGGTGTGTGCCCATGTTCATGGGACAACCTGGGGAAACTGGCCCAGGACAGTCACCACAGACACCCTCAAATCCACCTTTTCCTGCACTGGCCCTTCACCCCAGCTGAGAGAGGTTGTTCATCCCTCAACACAAGGACACTGAATGAGTAAGTCAGAAGCCAATGTTTCCACTGTATGGATGAGATATGAGCATGCATTTCATGTACATAAGATGAACCCGACTCAGTACAAACACCATCAGCTATTCTTGCATGTTCCATGAAGCCCTGAATACAGCACTAGGATGTGCTGCCTTGAACTGAGGTCCCCATGTCCATTCCTCATGACGTGGGACATGAGGATGGCCATACTTAGGGATCTGGAGCGGCTGGATCGTTGGGCTGAGGCCAGTTGTCTGAGGTTTAACAAGGCCAAGTGCTGGGTCCTGCACTTGGGTCACAACAACTCTATGATAGCTACAGGCTCAGGGAAGAGTGTCTGGAAAGCTGCCTGGTGGAAAGGGATCTGTGGGTGTTGACTGACAGTGGCTGAACAGGAGCCAGCGTATTCCCAGGTGGCCAAAAAGACCAACAGCATCCTGGCTTGTATCAGGAATAGTGTGGCCAGCAGGACTAGAGAAGTGATTGTGCCACTGCACTTGTTACTGGTGAGGCCGCACCTTGAATCCTGTGTTCAGTTTGGGGCCCCTCACTCATCATAAGAAGAACATTGAAATACTAGAGAGAGTGCAGAGGAGGCGACAAAGCTGCTGAGTGTCTGGAGCACAAGCATGATGAGGAGTGGTTGAGGGAGCTGGGGCTGTTCAGCCTGGAGAACAGGAGGCTGAGGGAGCCTTATTGCTCTGAAAGGAGGTTGAACATGGAGGGTGTTGGTCTCTTCTCCCAAGTAGCAAGTGATAGGACAGGAGGATATGGCCCCAAATTGCACCAGGGGAGGTTTACATTGGATATTAGGAAAAAAGTATTTCCCGGAAAGCGTTGTCAGGCATTGGAACAGGCTGCCCAGGGCAGTGGGGGAGTCACCACCCCTGGAGGGGTGTAAAGGTGTTTAGAGGAGGTTCTTAATGACATGGTTTCGTGCGAGAGCTGGGCTATGGTTGGATTCAATGATCCCAAGGCTCTCTTCCTATCAGAGTATTCTATGATTCTATGATTCTACATCAGATGAGAGTCCACAAAGCCAACTCAGTTATGGACACCTGGCACAACCCTGACATTTCTGTGTGTGACTCTGGGAACAAACCCCACTGACCCAGTGAGATTCACCTCAGATGCCCTGTGATTCTGGATTGTGTTTTCAAAATGACAGTGCAATCGAGCAGGTCCTGGCATCCGTCAAACCCATCTTCAAGAAAGGCAGGAAGGAGAATGGGGAGAATCACAGGCTGCTCAGCTTGTCTCTGTCCCTGGGAAGGTGATGGGAGAAGTCTTCCTGCAGCCATCTGCAGGCACTTGAAGGACAAGAAAGAGACTTGTGAACCAAAATGGGCAGGGGAAAGACAGGCATGTTGTGTGTATGAAATTGTGCCAGGCCTTGGACATGGTCTCCAGTGGTGTCCTTATACCCCGATTGATGCTGTTTGGGCTGAAGAAGTGGATGCTTGGTGGGAAGTTCACTGAAACATCAAGCCCAAATATCATCTGTGATGCAGTGTCCTCTGTGCAGTTAGTGTGTCATCACCCAGTGACCAGCATTTGGGCCAAAACTGCTGAAGGTCTTTCTTCTCCCTTCTGTGCTGTGATGGAGATGATGCAAAGCTGAGCAAAGACCTTGAAGAACCTCACCTGGTCACCCTGCTTTGGGAAGGAGAGTGAAACAAGATGTTCAGGGCTCTCTTCAAACCTGACTGACTCTATGATTCAATGAATCTTTCCCCTGGACACGTTTTTGAATATAGAATATCTGCAGAAAAGAAAAATAAAAAAAAAAAAAGAAGAGACAGAAGAGGAGATAGAAATGATGTCAACATAAAAACAACAGTAACTGCAAAGAAAGTTTCTCCACTCAAACATTTAGAAGGAAATACATTTGTTTAATTTGATACAACAAGCACACTAATATCTGGTCAGGCCCTGGGCTATGGGGAGGGGGGTGGATGGGTTCGCTATTATGAGGTCAGCTGAGTCTCAGACACTCATAATCCAGTCAGAATCATGTGGCTGTGAAAGGGACAGTGGGGTCAGTTCTGTGGCTGGAGGTGACAGCCCAGCAGCAGGGACATGGCTGGGAAAGAACCTCTGCCCAAGGGCCCACAGGTCTTACCCAGGAAGAGAGACGGGTTGTCATGTCCATCCCACCTGAGAACATGATGGGACATCGGCAGGGACATGGTTGTGTCTGTCAGAGAAGCTGAAAGGCCAGCAGCACTCATGGGATTTAGAAGATCATGGCGAGGTGACTTCTCTCTGGTCAGGTAAAAGACCACAAGAAGACTAATGGGTTGGGTTCCCTGCCTGAAGGGCAGTTTATGAGATGGTCGAACTTTTCTTGATAGTGGGAAGAAGCAGGAAAGAGAAAAAAGACGTCTACTTGGAAGGTGAGGAATGGATATGAGGAGGAAGAAATGTCACTGGAAAGGCAGTGCTGTGGTGCAAGAGGTAACCCAGAGGGAGCTGGACCAGCCCATGGTTTGTGTTCCAAAGAGCAGCCAGTGAGAGTGCAGACACAGCAGTGAAGGTGCAGAAATGCTGGGGTGAGAGCAGGTGGGGAAGCGAGATGGGTGTCTGCAGCCTGCAGGGAAAGAGGGGCAGGGGTAGCACCGTGTAGAACAGCCTGTGGTGGAGATGGCAAAGGGCGCTGTAAGGCTGGAAGGGACCCACAGAACCAGGTCTCTGTCCCCTTGGCCATGGCAGTTGTCTCTGCCACTGAGGCCCAGGAGAAGACATGTTGTCCTCATGGCACTGGGGCCTCGGTGCCTCCTTGCAGCCCCATGGGGAAGCTGGAAGTTGTTGTACCAGTGTTGTCCTTCCCTGGGCCTTGCACACCCACATCCCACGGTCCCAGGAAGAGCCCTGAGCCATGTGTGAGGGACAGGATCCCCCTTCCCATTGCCTGGAGGTCATGGCTTCTCCTTTCTGCTTCATAAAGCAAACCAAGGGGTTTCTGAGCATCAGAGCTGAAGAAAAGACTCAAAGGAGACCTCATGGTGGCTACAGCTTCCTCAAAAGGGGAGAAGGAGGGTAAGGTACTGATCTCTTCTCTGTGGTGACCAATGATAGAACCTGAGGGAATGGAAGAAAGGTGTGCCAGGAGAAGGTCAGTGGAACATGAGGAAAAGGTTCTTCCCCCAGAGGTGCTGGACACTGAACAGGCTCCCCAGGGAGGTGTCATGGCCCCAACCTGACAGTGTTCAAGAAGAGATTGGGAACCAGCCAACACCTCAGTGTGAGTCGCTCTGGGCGAAATGTGAGGAGTCCTGGGCAGGGAAGGTTCATAGGGCCTGGGGCGCTGTGCAAGACACAGCATGATCTTGGCTTAATGTTTGTAGGGCCATCGCACATCAGTTAATGTCAATGAATATTAAAGTAAGAAGAACTGAAGACAAAGATCCAAAGCAAAGGAAGGTGTCAACTTTCTTTCTTTCTTTCTTTCTTTCTTTCTTTCTTTCTTTCTTTCTTTCTTTCTTTCTTTCTATTCATGTATGTATTTATGTATTTATGTATTTATTTATGTATTTATATATTTATTTACTTATTTATTTACTTATTTATTTACTTATTTACTTACTTATTTACATACTTATTTACTTATTTACTTATTGATTTACTTATTTAATTACTTGTTTATTTACTTATTTATTTACATAATTATTTATTTATTTGCTTATTTACTTATTTACTTATATACTTATATATTTACTTGTTTGTTTGTTTGTTTGTTTGTTTGTTTGTTTATTTATTTATAAGACTTTGTAGGGGAGTTTCTTTTCTTTGGAAAGGAAAGAATTCTCCAGGACTGGGCATGGATTCAGGACACAAATGTCTTCAGCTCCAGGGACACAAACACCTGGTGCCAGTGTAGATGCCCCAGGAACCCCTGCCCAGGCTCCACCTGCACTGCAAGGTGCTCTGGTCTCCCCAGGTCCTGTGTGATAGATGCCAATCCCAGGCCAGCACCTCAGGTACACTGGGCCTCTAAAATGGCACTGGCTGTTTATGGTGAGACAGCTGATGACTGATGTACTAAGGGTAGGAGAAGAAATATTGGTCTTCCCCTGTACTTCTACTACCAACACTCTATTATTTCATCTCCCTCGTCATTCAGGAGTTCCCATCTCTCCTGATTAAATGTCCCTGTCAAAGGACAACTTTCCAGCACTGTCTGGACGTTTGCCCTTCCCAGTGCTCTCAGATTTCTCCTCCACTTGCTCTTTGGTCATTCAGTGGCCTCTCAACAGTCTGGTTTCTGCTTTGAGCTTCAGGGAGTTACAAACTTGCCCCGTTCTTCAGAGCTCTAATTAACATGGCAGTCAACACGTTCATTGTGTTTATTTCTATCCTTTCCTATCTCTCTGTCTAAACCAGTTCTTGTGTGGATGTCCCTTGTGGATGCTGGACCTCATCAGATCCAGCTTACACACACAGCTGAGGAAAGTGTTTTACTGTTTATTAAACTGTGCAGTGTTTGCACAGGAGAGCAGGTGGAGCTGGTGCACAGGAGCTGCAGCATCTCCTGCAGAGCTCAGTGGAGAAGTCTGACGTAGGAAAACTGATGCAATCTCTGGTGGCCAATGAGGGAACCGGCAGACTGGGGTGGGGGGTGAGGGGCGAGGTTGTCCATACAGTGTCCAGCCTCAAGGGACTGTTCTCCTGCCTGTCCAGATGTCTTCAGGAGACCCTTGGGATCAATGTCCAGTGTCGAATGCTGCTGTCACTGGAAAATGATAGAAAATGCCCTTGAAAGAAAAAACCCTCCTTTATGAAATCTTCTTTGAAATCTTAATCAGCAAGTGTCCCATTGAAACCTCTCCAGTTAGTTCTACAAGGCTTGAAGATTTGAAGAAAATTAGGGAAAGAAACATCGCTCCTTAGGGCTTTCTGTGTTTTAATGAGCCCCGTGGTGTATTTGGTGCTGAGTCCATGAACCTCAGATACCAAGGACAGACTGAAGAATCTGCTCAAGAAGTCCAAGCCAGAAGCAAACTCCAAAGTACCTCGAAGCATTAATGGGCCCCACTGAGGGCTGTTACTGAAAGGCCTCCCCAGGGACTCGTTAGAGAAGATAATTGGAGGCAGTGATTGCATCAGGCAAAGGCAAAGTGCAGCAGCTCTGATGCTGAGAAAAACCCTGGTTTGTTTGATGAAGGACAATGGCCAAGTCTTGAGCCCCTGCCCCTAGGAAGGGAGATCCTGTCCCTCACGTGTGGCTCAGGGCTCTTCCTGGGGCTGTGGGGAGTGCGATGCCCAGTGCAGGACAATGGTGTGACACTCCCTGGGGGTGCAAGGAGGCAATGGGGTGCCACGGCCATGGTAATGATGTGTCTCCTCTTAGTCCTTGGTGACAGGGACGTCAGCCATAGCCAAGGGGACAAAGACTTTGGCTCTTTCAGGGACATCCAGCATCATTCTTGGCCACTTCCACCACAGTCCATCCTGCACTGTCCCAGGCCTGTGGCTGTTTCCCCACAGGCTGCAGACACCCCATGCGCTTCCCCACCTTGTTCTCACCCCAGTGTGTCCCCACCTGTGCTGCTGTCTCTCCATCCTCACCAGCTGTTCCTTGAAACATAGAGTCATGACTGATCCAGAGTCCCTCTGAATGACAACAGCACTGCACTCAGAATGACATTTCTTTATCCTGAGCTCCACTCTGGACATCCAGAGCTCCAGTTTCTGATGGTTTTCCTTTCTCATGCTGTTCCCTCTACCAAAAAAGCAGTTTCCCAGGAAGTGACCAAGATGTTTTTGGATAAAGCCCTGAGTAATTTGGTCTGACCCTTCTTTTAGAAGGAGGTTGGTCAAGACACCTCCTGAGGTCCCATCCATCCCGAATGACACTGTCCTTTCATCTCCTTCATGTTTTCAATTTAGGGGAAGATCTCAAGTTCTCTCTGACCACAGGAATAATTCACACAGGGTGCAGGGCTGCTTTACAAGTGCCCCCAAACAGCCTTTAACACATCTTGTGCATCCCCTTTCATTTGCCCCCACCCAGGTTCTTCTCTTTTGCTGTCCTCATGCCCACCTTGTTCATCCTTGAGCAGGTTGCTCAACAGGTGTCAGCATCCATGTACAGAGTCGGCACATCAGCCAGGCAGCAAAGCCATCGTTACAGAAATGGAGACGAGGCTCTTGACCAACTCCTTGCACCCAGCAATCAGCACGCCTTGTTTCCTGAGATTCCTGGGAACACCTGAACTTTAAGTGCAGAGCATGTGAGTCCTCGTTGGGTATCCTGGCTTGTCTTCTGACCCATGTGGTGCTTCAGGCTCTGAAGAGAATCAAAACCAACTTTTTGACTGGGGTAGTTTCATTTTACATGTGTCACACGGGGCAGATGAAGGCAGCTCAGAACTCCAGGCTCTGCTGCACAATTGGGACTGAAGAGACTGGAAATGCAGGTGACGGTGTGTGCAAGTGGACACCATGTAAAAAGTCTGGCTTCCTTTACGCCTTTGCACCAACCTGGCATCTGTTGGTTTTCTTTGGCTAAAAAGAAACAACTCCCCTTTGAGAAGCTAGAATGACTGATGGGAATGAAATTAAAAAGCTTTAGTTCACCATCATCATAGGGAATAAGGAGTTCCCTGCAACTGTTATTGGTGATAGTACCACTACTCAAAAACATCCTTGGGAGCATCTCTGTTGTCCCTCAGCTCCAAAGCTCAGCCTGGGACACAAGGAGCTGGGGAAAGCGATGAGTATAAATGCAAAGGAAAAGTTGCAATAGTGTTGACTTTTTCCATTGTTGGCAACGGTCCTTCCCTGGGACGTGGAGAAGGGTTTCACAGTTGGCCATGGCTCTGAGATCAGCCCAGCATGATGCTGGAAGTGGGGACATCTGAGGGACTGTCTCTGGAGAAATTTTCTAACTGAGGGACCTTTTCCACAGTCACTATAGACAGGAAACTGTGTTCTGGGGCATCAAGGCCAGTGGGCACTCAGAGAAAGGAGGTAAAGATCTGAATGTCCCTGTTGGATAAAGGAGAGGATGAGAGTGCAGCTGGGAGGCATGAAGGACACCACCTTGCGGGGCAGTGGAGGCCACCTGAGCTTTCAGCCAGGGCCGGGAGGGACCAGGGAAGCTCTTCTGGGCTGGACTTTCTACTTCCACTTGGGAGAGAGCCAGGGCTCTTAACTATCCTATTTATCTCCCATATTAGACAATTTCTATCCCATTTCTAGCTTTCCTTATGCAGTCCTCCAAGAAGCTCTGCTGTTTGGCCACCTCATGCACCACCTGCTCTGACCAAAGGTCTGTCTCTGGTCCCAGCACTACACCACTTGTGCCCCCTACTGTTACTCAGCATATCCTTGCCCAAATCCATTCTATTCCACCCAGGAACCAAACTGGCCTTGATGGGAAGCTTCTGCTTTGGATGCCCTCCAGCATCTGGGCAGAGGGACCACCCTGACACCACCCTAAAAATTCCAGCCCTTTGAGTAAAGCTTGTTCCTGAGGACACTGCTGTGAGTGTCGGGGGGTTACAAAGCTGAATTTCCTGTTGCAGGGGTGGATCTTTCTGCACTATTTGCAGGAGATCCAAGGCTGCCAGGCTGGAAACGTCACGTCTTGTTGAAGTGTGGGAGTTGCAACCCTGAAGCTGCCAGGCCACCATGTTTCAGGCCCAGTTTCTGCTTCAGCAGATCCTTCCCCCTGCTCAGAGTCATTTTAAATCTTTAGACCGTGCCCAGAAATACTGAAATTTGTCCCCAGATGGTGAGGGTTTTGCCCCTTTGAAGCCCTGTCGGGATGTTTCACTCGGGTTTGAGCTTGGCCTTTTCCTTGCGATGGACAGAGATACTGCAGGAAGGTGAGGAAAGGAAGAAAAAAGAGAAATCAGCAGGGACAGGAGAAATTTATTCATGGACGAATTCCACGAAACCTTCACCATTCTGAATGGCATCTGAACAGACAGGTGAGGGTGCACTGAGCCAAAAGGGTGCCTTTCCAGGAAACTTTTCCCTTTCCCTTTCCTTCTCCCTTTCCCTTTCCCCTTCCCTTTACTTTTCCCTTTCTCTTTCCCTCCCTTCTTTCCTTCTCCTCCTGTTCTCTGTCCCATCCTCTCTCACTAACCCCTCGTCCGGCTGCATGTCTCTTCTTTCCTCTCTTCTTTCCTTTTCTCTCACTCTCCTGCTTCCTGGCTCCTTTCTTTCAATTCCTCCATTTCAGTCCTGCAGCCCGGGTCTAGTTTTTCCTCTTCCCTCCCTTTGTCCTGCTCCCTTTGCTTTCTTCCTCGGTCCCATATCCTTCTTCCCAACTTGTCTCTTGGAGACTTTGGGCCAGTTTGGCCCCAATCTGGGGATGTTTTGTCCAGTTTTCAGAGGCCTGGCTGGTGACAGCAGGGACAGCAGGCAGTGATAGGCCCGGGGCTGACAGGCTCCCTCTCCTCTAGGGGGCGCTCGGCTGCCATACCCAACTGACATAGAACCTTTGTCACAATGCCCGCTACCGTGGTGAGGATGCGGTGACTCTGCAGGTGACAGGGACACTGCAGGACTTGGTGTCAGCTCAGCAATTTCTCAGTTCCCCAAAGAAGCTGAATCCTGCAAATTGCTGGTTTGCTGTTGAAATGATGTCATCAGGTGGCTGTTTTGGTGTAATACACTGAAAACCAGAGCAGAAATAGTGAAATATTCCCCTGATATGCATGATCCCTGCACCAAACCACCATGACAGAGCCTAACTAGATCTGCATCTTGTTATTTATTTATTTATTTATTTACTCATTTTTAAAATTGCCAGCAGGTCCCAGGGAACAGCTGCTGATGGAGCTTTCAAAGATTTAGACATATCCAGAATGTGAAAGTGCAGTATAAAAAACATCCTCATGGAGGGATCTTTGCATTTTAGGCTTAGTCTAAGCGTCTCAAGTAGTTGGGGTTTTTGTTTGGGCCTAATCTAAATGGTCTGATGGCTTTCCTCCTCATCTGAAGAAGAATGTGCTGTAAAATAAAATAGAAAAACGATCCTCGTGGAGGGATCTTGGTGTTTTAGGTGCAGTTTACATTTCCCAAGTAGTTGGGGTATTTTTTTGCTCTTCTGTGAAAAATATTTTGCTGCTTGTGCATTCTCAAAATGTCTCGTTGGTGTGTGGAGACAATAGAAGTGCGATGTTACATACAAAATTTTGCATTTGTATGAATTTGCATGAATTGACTAATTTGTTTTTCTTTTCTGTATTTCTGTTGTTTTCAGAATACACAGATGACAATGCCCCAGTCCCTGAGAACTCACCAGGAACTGCTGGAAGAATCGCGTCTGGAGCAGTTAAAGCTCCCAGCAAAACACACATTTTGTAAGTATTCCTAGGGCTTTGTGTTCTTTGTGAGGCATTTCAGTGTGGTTTAACCTTTTTGATGGATATTAGTTTACAGTGGCATTCGGATTGTATCTTGCTTATTAAAGCGGCTGTTAATTTTTGTTGTGCTGGGGTAGATTGGAATGGCTCTGACCCAGAGTAGACTTAGATTTTTCAGCCTATGTTTTTATGACTGCGTTCTTAGGCCCACACTTTTTGGCCTAAAACTTTAGGCCTACATTTTTAGGCTTACATTTTCTATGTCTACACATTTAGGCCCACTTTTTCAGGCCTTCATTTTTAAACTCTGACAGGGGTGTCTCTTCAGATGATTCAACTGGGTTTGTTCTTGAGGTTGGTTGTTCTAAGACACAAGTTGTAGATCCCATTTCCTGGACACGGAGAGATTATTTGGTTTATGTGTTTGCTTTATTAGTAAAGACATTGTGGCATAAACGGAATTTGTTCCCATGTGGGAAGAGTCTCATTCTCAGTGTTCGAATGTTTCTTCCTTTGTGGGGGGATAGAGCAGGTATTCGTAGGCCCCAAATCTGAGTATTTTGCACAGTAAAAATAAAGAACAAATAAATATGAAAGAACAAAGTGACAGATCAATGAGTATGTGGGATCTCAGCAGTTTTTCAAGTGTCATAAATATTTTCTAAAATATAGTAGAGCTTTCAAGATTACTTTGAAGCGCCTAAAGCAGGGCTCCAAAATACAACAGAACCCTTGTAACTGCTCTCAAATGACATTTCTACTGCTATTTTCAGTCAATATGCCATATATTTTATGACATATTTAATACTTTGGTGCTTTTGTGGCTAAACATGGCAAACACCTGATCACAGTGCTTGGGCTTCCACAAAGAAACACTCTTCTAAAGAGATTTTTGCTGTGTCTTTGTCAGATGACTGAGTAGAGTCATTTGTCACAAAGTAGGACTGTAATTTTGGTTTGTTTTTTTTTTTTCAGTTGCACTGAATGTACCTGGAGAGAAGAGTTTATGTATAAGAATAGATTTCCACATTCCTTAGGCAATCAGAACATAAAGTTTGATGTTCATGTTTTAGAATCTGGTTTCACTGCTTTTTGTTGGGTCTGGATGCTTTATTTAAGTTCTGATCACCTTTATTTCTCCTTCTAGAAGTTAAAAGGAGCCAGTGAGCAGAACATCAAAAGCAGTACATAAAAACATAATCTCACCCTTTTTCCTACACACCATGCTGAATTTTAACCAACGCAGCCTTGTATGAATTTTCCAAGCATTAACAGAATGTATTTCGCAGTAAATGTTGTAAATATTGGACTCAGCAAGGTAAAAAGTGAGTCATGCCGTTGTTGCGAGGACACTTCTGTGCAGCTCCGTGATTCCTTGTCGTGTCCTTAAACACTTGGGGATTTGTTCCTAAAACTGTGTAATTGCAGTGATTTTGTTGGGGCCCCTCTGAGTACAAAAATGTCTTTAATAGATTGCCGTGAATGTAAATGTCATTGCTACACAACTATGAATTTACCTTTGGGAAAGGGGGTGGTGTTTTTCTCCATGTTTGCAAACACTGTCATTCTGCTGCTAAAATATTCTATAGATGAGAAACACAAGGAAATACTTGACTGGTAAAGTGTCTGGATCTGGATTTGCCGCTGAAGTTGATTACTATGTGTCTCTTACATGCTTTTTATATTTTCTCTTTATTTTGATGTAAATTGCATTTATTGTATTCCAACTAATTCAGATTGTTTTTTATTTCTTGAAAACAGCTATTTTTCTCTTTTTTTAATAGCATGTGTAGTAACACAAAGTCCGCCTTCATAAATACAGTTTATTTGGCTTTTTTCCATGTTTCTGTATGTATTTCAAAGCAGAACTTAGTGTGGTAGGAATAACTTGCTGGAAAGCTCGCCCATGATTGTGGAACAGTAAGGCGACAACATCTGAATTCGTTACAGCTGTTTTGTGCTGCTGTCCCACTCTTACTACGCTCTGTCTTGAATGTATGATTGAATACATGTTTAATTTTTTGTGAACAGCTCGATGACTCTCCTGCACCTCTTTCTCTGGCACACCTTATTAAGGTATTACAATAGAATATAAGGTATATATTCCTGTCAAATACTTTAATACTTTCTGGAAGAGCAAACAAACAAACCAACCAAATCTGAGAGGAAAAAAACTGGGGAGAGTGACTGCTTTGAAATAATGTCATTACTTTTCTGTGTTGTGCTTTTTGAAGGTCCAAGTCTCCCTGTAGTGCTTTGTCTTACCCTAGAAGTTCATATACCCACTGCAAGTCATGATCAGGCTCTTCCTGCACTCGCTCCGACTCTCGATCACGGAGTCGTTCCTCTTCCCGTTCCTACTTGCCATTGCTGCCGTCTCCAAGAAGAGGCAAAGGGAGGAGTCCTAACTATCGTTCTAGGTCAAGGTTGTGTGCTGATCACCACTCATGGTCAAGGTGTTCTTAAAAATCTTGAAGCGAGAAGAAGCCAGTGCCAGCGCTGAGCAACTGGCAAAAGAGCTCCGGCCCCTCTTTGATTCTGTCAGACCCTGTCAGGCTCTTGCAGGCTTTTTCACACTCTGTCAGGTCCTGTTGGGCTCTGTCAGCCGCTGTCAGGCCCTGTCAGGCTTTGTCAAGCCTTGTCAGGCTCTCTCGGTCTTTGATGGGTTCTATTGGGCTCTGCCAAGCATTGTCGGGCTCTGTCAGGCTCTGTAGGTCTGTGTCAGTCTTTATTGGTTATGGTCAGGCTTAGTCAGGCTCTGTCAAGCCCTGCCAGGCTCTTTTGGGCTCTATGGGGCTTTGTCAGGCTTTATTGGACTTTGTCAGGATCTGTCCATCCCTGTCAGACTTTGTCAGGCTCTGTCAGGTACTGTTGGGCTCTGTCAGGCTTTGTCAGGTCCTGTCAGGCTCTGTTGGGCTCTGTTGGGCTCTTTCAGGCTCCGTTGGGCACTGTCGGGGTTCATTGGTCTTTGTCGGGTTCTATCGGCCTTTGTCGGGCTCTGTTGGGCTTTACTGGGCTTTGGCAGGCCCTGTCAGGCACTATCAGGCTCTATCAGGCCCCGTCACGCTCTGTCCAGCCCTGTCAATTTTATCTGGCTCTGTCAGGCTCTGTCGGGGTCTATTGGGCTCTGTTGGGTTTTTTTCAAGCTCTGTCAGGCTCTGTGGGGCTCTGTCGGGCTTTGTCAGGCTCTGTCGGGCTCTATAGGTCTTTGTCGGGTTTGTCGGGCTCTGCTGGGGTCTGTCAGGCCCTATTGGTCTCTTTTGGGCTTTGTTGGGCTCTGTCAGACTTTTTTTGGGCTCTGTCAGGCTCTATAGGTCTTTCTCGGGCTCTGTCAGGCTCTGTCAGGCTCTACAGGTCTTTGTTGGGCTTTGTCAGGCTCTATTGGGCTCTGTCGGGCTCTGTTGGGCTTTGTTGGTCTCTTTCAATGTTTGTTGTGCGATGTTGCACTTTGCTGAAAGAGACTGACAGAGCCCGAGAGGGCCTGACAAAGCCCAATAAAGCCCGACAAAGACATATAGAGCCCAGCAGAGCCCAGAAAAAGTCTGACAGAGCTCGACAGGGGCCGACAGAGCCCAACAAAGCCTGAAAGAGACCAACAAAGCCTGACAGAGGCAGACAAAGTCTGACAGGGCCTGACAAAACCTGACAGATCCCGAAAGGGCCCAACAAAGCCTGATAAAGCCTGACAGAGCATGACAGAGACTGAGAGAGCCCGACAAAGCCTGAAAGAGTCCGAAAGACCCCAATAGAGTCCAACAGATGATAGAGTCCAATAGAGCCACAAAGATGATTAAGGGAGTGGATCATCTCCCTTATGAGGAAAGGCTGAGGGAGCTTGGTCTCTTTAGCCTGGAGAAGAGGAGACTGAGGGGTGACCTTATTAATGGCTAAAAATATATAAAGGTTGAGGTTCACGAGGATGGAGCCAGGCTTTTCTTGGTAGGACAAGGGATAATGGGTTCAAACTGGAACACAAGAGGTTCCACTTTAATTTGAGAAGAAACTTCTTCTCAGTGAGGGTGACAGAGCACTGGAACAGGCTGCCCAGGGGGTTTGTGGAGTCTCCTTCTCTGCAGACATTCAAATCCGCCTGGACACCTTCCTGTGTAACCTCATCTGGGTGTTCCTGCTCCATGTGGGGATTGCACTGGATGAGCTTTCCAGGGCCCTTCCAACCCCTGACACTCTGGGATTCTGTGATTCTCTGAACAGGCCATGAAAAACCCGACAGAGCTTGACAGAGTCCGACAGGACCCAACAGAGCCTGACAGAGTTTCACAGAGCCTGACAGGGCACAAAGAACCTGATTGTGACTTGCAGTGGGTATATGAACTTCTAGGGTAAGACAAAGCACTACAGGGAGACTTGGACCTTCAAAAAACACAACACAGAAAGATAATTACATTATTTCAAAGCAGGCACTCTCCCCAGTTTTTTTCCTCTCAGATTTCATTTGGTTGTTTTTTTTTTTCTCTTCCAGACAGCGAGTCCCAAGGGCTACAGTGCAGTATCAAATAGCAAGAAAACATGGTTTAGCCTGCAGACAGTCACGCTCGATTTTAAAATGCCAGTCTATTTTATTTATCTTCACTGCCTTTTTGGCAATTTGTAGAGGATGCAAAGCACTTGTACTGCAATCCTATATACTATTTAATCCTATGTACTATTTAATCCTCCATACTGTTTAAACAACACTTCCAGCAGATGTCCTAGCAAAATCTTGCACCTACCTTGATCTCTGACCAGGAACAGTGACCACATGTTTATCAATTCATCTCTAAAAGCTTCTAAACTCAGTTTCTAGAAATATGACTGATCCTGGTACCATGACTAAGTCACACATCACAGTCACAAAACCATAGTCACAGTCCCAGAGTCAGTGTCACAGAATCACAGAATCACAGAGTCAGAGTAACAGAGTCACAAGCACAGAGTCACAGTGTCACAGAGTCAAAGAGTCACAGAGTCAGAGTCACAGAGTGACCTTTACAGTCAGTCACAGAGTCACAGTGTCACAGAGTCAGAGTCACATAGTCACAGAGTCTAGGTGTCACAGTCAAAGAGTCTCAGTACAGTCACAGAGTCAAAGAGTCAGAGTAACAGTCACAGATTCACAGAGTCAAAGTCACAGAGTCACAGTGTCACAGAGTCACAGAGTCACAGGGTCACATAGTCACAGAGTCTCAGTGTCACAGTCAGAGTCTCAGCACAGTCACAGTGTCAGAAAGTCAGTCACAGATTCACATTCACAGTCACAGAGTCACAGAGTCAAAGAGTCACATATACACTTAGATACAGAGTCAGAGTCACAGTCACAGAGTCACAGTCACAGACTCACAAAAACACAGAGCCACAGTCACTGTGTCACAGTGTCACAGAGTCATAGACAGACAGTGTCACAGTGACAGTCTCGTTCACAGTCACAGTGTCACAGGGTCACTGTGTCAAAGAGTGACAGTCACAGAATCACAGAGTCACAGAGTCAGAGTAACAGAGTCACTGTCACAGTGACAGAGTCTCAGTCACTGAGTCAGAGATTCTCAGTCACAGAGTCTCAGACATAGAGTCTCAGTCACAGTCACAGTGTCACAAAATCAGAGTCATAGTCACAGAGTCACAGTCACAGAGTCACAGTCACAGACTCAGAAAGACACAGAGTCACATTCACAGTCACAGAGTCAGAGTCTCAGTCACAGTCACAGTGTCACAAAGTCACAGAGTCAGAGTCACAAGGTCACAGAGTCACAATCACTGTGTCACAGTGTCACAAAGTCACAGAGTCATAGAGTCACAGAGTCAGAGGCACAGAGTCACAATCACAGAGTAACAGAGTCACAGTCACATAATCACAGAGTCACAGAGTCATAGAGTCACAGGGTCTGAGTAACAGAGTCCTAGTCACAGTGTCACGGTGTCACGGTGTCACAGAGTCACAGAGTCATGGTCATAGAGTCTCAGTCATAGTTACATTGTCACAGAGTCACAATAACAGTCACAGTGTCACAGTCACAGAGTCACAGAGTCACTTTCACAGTCACAGAGTCACAGAGTCAGAGTCACAGAGTCACAGTGTCACTGAGTCACAGAGTCACAGAATCAGGTCACAGTCACAGAGTCATAGAGTCACATTCACAGTCACAGAGTCACTCAGTCAGAGTCACAGTCACAGAGTCACAGAGTCAGAGTCACAATCACAGAGTCAAAGCCATAGTGTCTTAGTCATAGTTATATAGTCACAATAACAGTCACAGAGTCACTTTCACAGTCACAGAGTCACAGAGTCAGAGTCAAAGAGTCACATATACACTTAGACACAGAGTCAGAGTCACAGTCACAGAGTCGCAGTAACAGTCACAGAGTCACAGTCACAGACTCACAAAGACACAGAGTCACAGAGTCACAGTCACTGTGTCACAGAGTCATAGACAGACAGTGTCACAGTGACAGTCTCATTCACAGTCACAGTGTCACAGGGTCACTGTGTCAAAGAGTGACAGTCACAGAATTACAGAGTCATAGAGTCAGGGGGTCAGAGTAACAGAGTCACAGTGTCACGGTGTCACAGAGTCACAGTGTCAGAGTCACAGAGTCACAGAGTCAGAGTCACAGAGTCACAGTGTCACAGAGTGACAGGGTCACAGTGTCACAGTCACAAAGTCTCAGTCACTGAGTCACAGATTCTCTGTCACAGCGTCACAGAGTCACAGAGTCACAGTTACAGTCACAGAGTCAGAGAGTCACAGGGTCACAGTGTCACAGAGTCTCAGTGTGACAAAGAGTCTCAGTCACCATCACAGTGTCACAAAGACACAGAGTCACATATTCAGAGTCACAGAGTCACAGAGCCAGAGTCACAGTGTCACAGTGTCATGGAGTCACAGTATCAGAGTCACAGAGTCACGCAGTGACAGTCAAAGTGTCATAGACTCACAGAGTCGTGGTATCGCAGTCACAAAATCATAGTCACAGTAACAGAGTCAGAATCACAGAGTCACAGAATCAGAGTCACAGTGTCACAGAGTCACAGGGTCACAGTGTCACAGAGTCTCAGTGTCACAGAGTCTCAGTGTCACAGTCGAAGAGTCTCAGTCACAGTCACAGTGTCACAAAGTCAGAGTCACAGAATCACAGAGTCACAGTCACTGTGTCACAGTGTCACAGAGTCATAGAGATACAGTGTCACAGTCAAAGTGTCTCAGTCACAATCACAGTGTCACAAAGTCACAGAGTCACAGTCACAGAATCACAAAGACACAGAGTCACAGTCACTGTGTCACAGTGTCACAGAGAGACAGTGTCACAGTGACAGTCTCGTTCACAATCACAGAGTCACAGGGTCACTGTGTCACAGAGTGACAGTCACAGACTCACAGAGTCAGAGAAACAGGGTCACAGTGTCACTGAATGACAATGTGACAGTGTCACAGAGTGACAGAGTCTCAGTCACTGAGTCAGAGATTCTCAGTCACAGAGTCTCAGTCATAGAGTCTCAGTCACAGTCACAGTGTCACAAAATCGGAGTCACAGAATCGGAGTCACAGTCAAAGCCACAGAGTCACAGAGACACAGTCACTGTGTCACAGAGTCACAGAGACACAGTGTCATACTCACAGTCACATTCACAGTCACAGAGTCACAGAATCACTGTCACAGTCAGAATCACAGTCACAGAGTCAAAATAACAGACACAGATTCTCAGTCACTGAGTCAGCGCAAGATACCATCTGAATGCCACTGTAAACTCATATCCATCAAAAAGTTTAAACCACACTGAAACGCCTCACAAAGAATACAAAGCCCAAGGAATACTTACAAAATGTGTTTTTTGCCGGGAGCTTTAACTACTCCAGCTGCAATTCTTGCAACAGCTCCTGGTGAGTTCTTAGGGACTGGGGCATTGTCATCTGTGTGTTCTGAAAACAACAGAAATACAGAAAAGAAAAATTCATGAGTGTATATGAATATGAGAATCCCTTTACAGATACAAATGCAAAATTTTGTACGTAACATCACACTTCTATTGTCTCCACACACCAATGAGACATTATGAGAATGCACAAGCAGCAATATATTTTTCACAGAAGAGAAAAAAAACCAACCCAACTACTTGGGAAACTTAGACTGAGCGTAAAACACCAATATCCCTTCACGAGGATCATTTTTCTATTTATATTTACAGCAGATTCTTCTTTAGACAAGGAGGAAAGCCATCAGACCTTTTAGATTAGGCCTAAACAAAAACCCCAGCTACTTGAGACACTTAGACGAAGCCTAAAATGCAAAGATCTCTCCATAAAGATGGTTTTTATACTGCACTTTCTCAATCTGCTGGCAGAACAAAAAAATAGCTGCAGATCTAGTTAGGCTCTGTCATGGTGGTTTGGTGCAGGGATCATGCATATCATGGGAATATTTCACAATTTCTGCTCTGGTTTTCAGCGTATTACACCAAAACACCCACCTGATGACATCATTTTAACAGCCAAAGCAGCAATTTGCAGAATTCAGCTTCTTTGGGGAACTGAGAAATTGCTGAGCTGACACCAAGTCCTGCAGTGTCCCTGTCACCTGCAGTGTCACCGCATCCCCACCACGGTAGCGGGCATTGTGACAAAGGTTCTGTGTCAGCTGGCTGTGGCAGCCGAGCGCCCCCTAGGGGAGGGGGAGCCTGTCACCCAGCCTGTCACTGTCACCTCACATTCCATTGCTGTGTCTACCAAAACATGGATCTGGCTTTTCAGGAAATCATCTAATATGAAGCTTTAGCTGACAGGCAAATTCATTAAAAGAGAAACGTGTTTTTAACAAAACCAGGGCATTCCACCCCTTATAACATGCCATTCACGGCATACTTAGACCTTATCGATACAATTTAATTAATACATTCTATCAATACAATCTAATTAATCACTACTTTTATATATATATATATATATATATATATATATATATACACATAAGTACATATATACACAGGAGCAATTCATCATTCTCTTAATCCCTTGACTATCCTTTGAAAAAGTTCATTAAGTTCATTTGTCACAACAGTGTCCCATGGCAGGAAAAATGGTACATCTAGTGCATCTCATGACCACTGTTTGTGGGTTAAAAGACTCTATCAACTTTGAAGAAGTTGTCAGGCACCACTCGAAGAAGCGAGTGCTGGTTTCATCATCACTGTCTTGATCTGAAAGACACTTATTAAACACTGTTAGTGTGGCAATTCACATCATGCAGTTCAGTATTTAATATTTTCACCTAGAATCAAATCCCCTTGAGGCACACACCGAACTTCTCCATCCTTAAGCATCACCCAGCAGGTGCTGCCAGGTCCTTGGGCAAAAACAATCCCAGTAATGGGCTTGCCTTTGCCTGAGGCAGGAGGAACCCAGACTGCCTTTCCTAACATGTTTTTCATGTCTACTACAGAAACTTTATCTCCTTCCGCAGTACGAAGAATTCCCGATTGAGCAGGTCCAGCTCGATTGGTTGATCCCCTGGTGTTGACCAACCAAGTGGCTTTTGCTAAATTTGAATCCCAGTTTTTAAAGGTTCCACCACCCAATGCCTTTAGTGTAGTTTTTAACAAACCATTGTACCTTTCAATTTTCCCAGGGGCTGGTGCATGATATGGAATACGTCTGCAGAGAGGAGCACAGGGAGTGACCTGGAGATGCCTGAGCCTGCTGGCTCCCCTCCCAAGTCCCCCTGCCATGGTCACGGCCATGGCTGCATCCAGCACCAGGGTGCTGGCCACCTGGGGCTGCTCCTGGGCTGTCCCTGCCCTGCTGCCCTGCTGCCATGTCCAGGGTTGGGAGGAAAGGACGCTGGGCTCTGCAAATCTTACTGGTGCTTGGCGATTCCCAAGGTGTCACTGAAGAGGAGGAGGTCCCTCTTCCTCGTTGCATGGCCCTGGCTCACCCGCACACGCTGCCGGAGCAGTGGCTTGCCTGATGCCGGGATGGGCACGCACGGCTGCTCGGGCTCAGGCTCGTCCCTGCAGAGCAGATGGCGTCGGGCAGGAGAAAATCGGCTGCTGCACGGTCCGGCTGCTCCGGGCTGTCTCCCGGCCGTGCATGGGGGAGCCTACCTGTTAAAAACAACGAGTTTATCCCCATTAGGATCATAGGGAAGATCCCAATTAAGGAAATTCACACAAATAAAAATGCTAAGTTTATCCCCATTAAGCAGCAACAAAGTCCAGCCCAGAGGGCAGTGAAACCCCCGCTATTTTGCATTTGAGAAGAGCCTGCAGAGTTCATCCCAGTTCGAGAAACAAAAACAGGGCAAAATGGGGATTTTGCTGCAAACGTGAGAACTTGAGTGTCCGGGTGTTTCATCCGGGGGTCGCTCGGGGGGAATAAAATGCTCGAGGCCCAAAGGGATTCGTGGGAAACTGGTGATGGGCGTTTCAACTCCGATTGGGTATCGGGGGAACAGTTGGACTCCATGATCTTAAAGGTCTTTTCCAACGCAAGTTATTTGGGGGTTCTAAAACCGGAGGAAACTGGGGGGTAAATTGTGGTGCAGGGGGGAAAAGTGGGGGACGTGTCCCCCCTTGTGGCCCTCATGTCCCTTCCAGGTCCCCTTTGACACCCCACCCCCAGGTCACCCGCCATGTCCCCTCTGTGTCCCCTGTGTCCCCCCCATCCCGTGTGTCACAGAGGCACCAAGATAGTTTTAGGCAGACAACAGGGTCCAAAACAAACTTTTATTCTGGTCAAAAAGGTGCAGCAGATTAACCGGTAAAGAACGGGGTTTTAGCTCTCCAAGAACATAAATACAGGTTTGAGTATCAGTTGAGGAAATTATTGGGGTGCAGCAAATAATAACAATGGGGATCCACAGTGTGCATACACGTGGCTCACCAAATACAATGCCAGAGCCCTCCCTGACTCCGGGAAAAGTACACATTTGCCTGAATCTGGCAAGGAATTACTATAAAGAAAATACATGTGATTATATTTAGGCACGGAATCCACTCACTTTGCCTAAGTGAGGAAAAATAAACAGAGTTGGGGTCATGTTGGGTTGGACACCAGTCACGAGTGGGTTCCACAAGTATCCATCTTAGTGCCAGCAGTCCTGGCTGTACATACAGACTGGGGCACGAGATGCTGGAGAGCAGCTGTGCAGAGGGATCTGGGGTTTCTGGTTGATGGCAAGTTGAACATGAGCCAACAGTGTCCCTGGCAGCCAAGAGGGACCCGTGTCCTGGGGTACACCCAGCACAGCATGGCCAGCCGGGCCAGGGGGTGATTGTCCCGCTCTGCTCGGCAGTGCTGCGGCCTCACCTGGAGCACAGGGTACAGTTCTGGGTGCCACAGGATAAAAAGGAGATAAAGCTATTGGTGGGTGTCCAGAAGAGGTTGGTGAAGGGTTTGGAGAAGAAGCCATATGAGGAGCAGTTAAAGTTACCACATCAGAAAAAAAAAACCACACCACTGAATTCATCTCTCTGCTGCAGCTTTAGTTTTTGGTCCAATGCAAAGAGGTTTTTGTGCAAGAATTTGCCTGATTTGAGTACCCTTTCCTTAAATTCAAGGATTATTTCTCTCATCCTCAAAACTTTTTAAAATACATGTACATCAGGGACACTGCAGGACTTGGTGTCAGCTTCAGTTCCCTGAAGAAGCTGATTTCTGCAAATGGCTGGTTTGGCTTTTGAAATTATGTCAACAGGTGGGTGTTTTGGTGTAATACGCTGAAAAACAGAGCAGAAATGTTGAAATACTTCCATGATATGCATGATCCCTGCACCAAACCACCATGACAGAGCCTAACTAGATCTGCAGCTTTTTTTTTGTGCTGCCAGCAGATTGTGGAAGTACAGTATAAAAACCATCTTTATGGAGAGATCCTGTATCAAAAATAGCGTGGTCAGCAGGACAAGGGAAGTGATCCTTCCCCTGTACTCTGCATTGGTGAGGCCACACCTGGAGTATTGTGTTCAGTTCTGGGCCCCTCAGTTCAGGAAAGACATTGAAGTGCTGGAGCGAGTCCAGAGAAGAGCAACAAGACTGGTGAAGGGACTTGAGCATAAGACCTATGGGGAGAGGCTGAGGGAGCTGGGGTTGCTTAGTCTAGAGAAGAGGAGGCTTAGAGGTGACCTCATCACTCTCTATAACTACCTGAAGGGAAGTTATAGCCAGGTGGGGATTGGTCTCTTCTCCCAGGCAGTTAGCAATAGGACAAGGGGGCATGGGCTTAAACTCTGCCAGGGGAAATTTAGGCTGGATATTAGAAAGAAATTCTTTACAGAGAGAGTGGTCAGGCATTGGAATGGCCTGCCCAGGGAGGTGGTGGACTCGCCGTCCCTGGAGGTTTTTAAACTGAGATTGGACATGGCACTTAGTGCCATGATCTAATAAACGGACTAGAGTTGGACCAAGGGTTGGACTCGATGATCTCTGAGGTCTTTTCCAACCCAGTCGATTCTGTGATTCTGTATATGCTGAGAGAAGGGCTATTGGTAACAACTCTGCAGAAATGGTCTGGGGATTGTGGGTGACTGTGGACTAAACATGAGTAAATATCAGCGTGTTTTGTTCTTTCTGAAATTAAAAAAAAAAAAAAAAAAGGTGAATCACTCCAGACTGTGCCACAATTGTGTCAGTACAAGATCTGCAAGATATTCAATGCGTGATACTCGGTGCTGGTGATATCGCAGTGGAAGTGTCTGCCCAGCTGGTGGCACCAAAGTGTCAGGCAGGAGGATTAGAGCCCAGCAAGAGGTGACCAAGAGAGCAGCGTTACACAGGAACCATCTGCTTACAGAACACCAAAGCCAGCCTTGGGGTTTGATCTCTGTTTGCTACAGGGCTTTTTCCTAAGAGTTCAAAACTTGCCCAAAACTATTAGGGTAAGAATTCGAAGGAGTTACCACATCAGAAAAACAAAACCACACCACTGAATTTATATCTCTGCTGCAGCTTTAGTTTTTGGTCTACTGCAAAGAGGTTTTTGTGCAAGAATTTGCCTGATTTGAGTACCCTTTCCTTAAATTCAAGCATTATTTCTCTCATCCTCAAAACTTTTTAAAATACGTGTACATCATGGTTTCAAATAAGTAGTGGTTAGATTATTTTACGAACAATGTATGCATTGCTAAATAGATCACACTCCCTCGTTTACTTACCTGGTAGATTTTCGCATATCTTGTTAGTTTTTCTACAAGACATTCAGTATTAAATCCCTTTCCTCCAGAAATCTGCAGTGTGTCTGCAGCGACTTGGTTTGCGATGTTGCCAGCAAAGGCCATCGCAATGGAAGCTCAGCAGGAGCTCCTTGGCTAGCGCCCACCTCCCAGGCGACTCTTTGGGAGCCGTCCTGGCCAGCTCCAGCTCCAGCGCCATCACGTCCGGCAGGAAAGACACTGCCTGGAGCCACGAGCAATGCCACAATCCAGGTTAACGTTGCCTGCTTAAAATGCTGTGACATGTGAGAAGAACATGCTCTTATTAGTTTCTGGATGTGCAAATTCAGCATACTCAGGAAATGGTCCTTGGGGAGTTGTACAGGACTTGGATCAGGCTTTCATAGCTGTATGTTGAATCAGACTTTTCAGTTTTTAATTCTAAGATCCACTTAGTCACAGGGATTACGTACTGAATTGTGAAGCTCTGCTTTACTTTTCATGAGACCTGTGTTTCACTTCCTGTTTATTCAAATTGCTTTAACCACGGCAAGCAGCGTGACTGGCAATGTATTCCATGAGTGCTGATACAGTGAGTCTTGTTTCACGAACCTCAGGGAGGTTTTTTCCTTCCCAGAAAATCCCTGTTCATTGGAACTGAAGAATTTAAGTATGTCCAGACAGCACATGACTTTCAGGGTTTGGGGCAGAGTGTTCTTTGTGATTTTACTGTGCTCATCAGCAAGGTATTGAAGAATCCCAGGAGTTGCTGCACAACCCAAGCAGTGGCAGAAATATAATAAATCACAGGTCCTAAATATTAAGGAACGGCCTTGGGAATTCACCCATAGTCCATCTGGTATGAAAACATAGCTTTTTGAGATATTTATCTTTATATCCAGCAGGATGGGGGAGAGAATCAGAAGACTTAAAGTGATAAAACTCACTGGCTGACAGTTTAATCAGGAAAGTAAAAGCCACACACACAAGCAAACTGGCCCTGGCACCACTGGCACTGCCACTGGCACTGCAACCGGCACCTCTGTCCCTGTGCTGTGCTCCTCTCCTGTGGGGAGCCGGGCTGCCTTGGTTGCAAAGCCCTGTCTGTCTGTCTGTCTGTCACTCTCTCTGACTTGGTATTTTGAGAAAGACATATTTGACCTTTTTAATGATGCTGATATCTGTGGATTACTAAACACTTATTTTAGGCGGACTAGGTCTTCCTTTGGGGGTAGAATGTGGTTTTCTAGATGGGATGCACTGTCATTTTCTCTAATTCTGAAAGAAGTACTTAGCCATGTACTTCACATACTTGAAATAATGTATTTAGACTTCTCCATTTTAAACTGTATCAGACCATCCTGGTAAACATATGTTTTAATAACTTTATTTATCAAAATGTTTTGCAGGGCCAAACCTGATTTCTAGTAAGCAGGATTATGTGTTTCATTCAGCGCATTAAGTTGGTGTGCATGATATTATCAGTGCTTTTGCAGAAGAGATGGGTAGTGTGGTAATGGTAAATCACACTTGTGATAGCAGAAACTGTGATTTCACATGGGTAGCCAGCAGCAACCAGCAACTCAGCTGAGTCAGTTTAAAGGATCACAGATGTGTCATTTGTGAAATGTTCTCTAATTTAACTGTATCTGCTAAAAATCCGTTCTTTCTTTGAAATCTTTAGCAATCGTATTAGAAAAAAACTTGTAGATTGTCTCTGTGCCTCACTGTGTTAAATTGAAGTCAGGAGGAATGGGAAGAAAGTACACCACAAATATACTAATGTGGATTCTTTTCTCAGAATTCTTGTTGAATATTTCCCTCCTAAGTGTTTTGACTTTTCAGTAAGTTTATATGTTTTGGAATTTCAGCTGCCTAGTGGATGAAGGGAAGGCAGTAGATGTAGTTTTTCTGGATTTTAGTAAAGCTTTTGAAACTGTCCCTCACAGCACACTTCTGGACAAGCTGTCCAGCTGTGAGATGAGCAGATACTCAGTGTGCTGGGTGAAGAGCTGGGTGAATGGCAGGGCTCAAAATGTTGCAGTGGATGGTGCTACATCTGGCTAGAGACAAGCCACCAGGGATGTTCCTCAGGACTCAGTCCTAGGGCCAGGTCTGTCCAATATTTTTGTCAATAATCTGGATGCAGGAATTTAATGCACCATTAGCAAATTTTCTGATAATACCATCCTTGGAGGTGCTGATGACTATCCTGAGGGACAAGGAGCCTTGCAGAACGATCTAGATAGATTGGAGCATTAGGCAATGATCAATGGCATAAAGTTTAACAAGTCCACATGCCGGATTCTGCACCTAGGATAAAGTAATGCCAAGCACAAGTATAAATGGGGAGAGGATTGGCTGGAGAGCAGCCCTGCAGAAAGGAGCCTTGGGGCGCTGGTTGACAGGAGGCTCAACAAGAGTCAGCAGTGTGTGCCCTGGCAGCCAAGAGTGCAAATCCCATCCTGGGGTACATCAAACAGAGCAGAACCAACCGCTCAAAGGAGGTGATTATCGTGCTGTATTCAGAGTTGGTGTGGCCTCACCTTGAGTGCTGTGTGCAGTTCTGGGCCCCACGATTCGACAAGGATGTTGAAGTATTCAAATGTGTCCAGAGAGGAACAAAGCTGGTGAACGACCGGAAGGCATGTCCTCTGAGGAGTGGCTGAGGAATCTCGATTTCTCTAGTTTGGAGAGAAGGAAGCTGATGGGCAACCTCATTGCCCTCTCAAAGTTCCTGAGGAGGGAAGTGTACAGGGAAGCGCTGATCTCTTGTCCCTGGTATCCAGTGACAGGACATGTGTGAATGGTGCAAACCTGGGTCAGAGGAAGTTCAGACTTGACCCTCTACTGAAAGTGTGGTCAAATACTGGAACAGACTTCTGAACGATAGGATGAGGGGCAACGGGCACAGCATAGGAGGTCCCATCTGAATATTAGGAAAAACTTCTTTACTGTGAGGGTGCCTGAGCACTGGAACAGGCTGTCCAGAGAGGTTGTGGAGTCTCCTTCTCTGGAGACATTCAAAACCCACCTGGACACCTTCCTGTGCGATCTGCTCTGGGTGAACCTGCTTAGCAGGTGGGTTGGGCTAGATGATCTCCAGAGGTCCCTTTCAAGCCCAACCATTCTGTGATTCTGTGACAGCTGGTTGATGCCCCAAGCCTCAGCATTCAAGAGGCATTTGGAGAATGCACTTACTACCATGTTTTAACTTTAGATCAGCCTTGAATTGGTCATGCAGTGGGACTAGATGGTCATTATAGGTCCCTTACAGCTGAACTATAGCTCACTTCCCTTCTCTCCTTTCTCCTCCTTTCCCTAGCAGGGGGAAGCTGCAAAGCCCCCCCACCACAGCCCACCCCAGCACCCTTTGCAGGAAGCCTTTGAGGTCCTGGCCCCAAGGCAGTCCTGGTGCCCAAGAGTTCCAGGGGGCTGTCCCTGCCCTTGGTGGTCACGTGCTGGGCACAGCTGCTGGCTGTCCCTGATGCCTTCTCTGCCATTTGGCTCTCCAGGACAAACCTCCTGCTCTTCTCTCCAGTCATGGCAGAAACCAGCCCTGCAACCAAGAGAAGACCCCTGGTAGCTGTCCCCTGTCTGCACCAGAGCTGATGTCCATGAGGCCCCACAGCCAGGAGGACCAGGGTCACAAAGCTTTTTCTGAGGGGATAACAGGATGGTTTCAACCACCGCAGCATGGAGAAAATCCCAAGTGTAACCAGAGCCATAGGCTGGGCTGGACAGTGCCAATAGACCGCCATGGAAATAAGACTCGCTTTGAAAAACAAGTGAGCGGAGGTGGCACTGGTGTGCTGGAAAGGTCAATCATGTTCAGACCTAGAACATTTGGATCCATTCCCAAAGCACAGTCAGGCAAACGATGACTCTTCCCAAATGAGCAAAAATAGTCCATTGCTGCTATTGCAGTCATGTTTCCTTTTCCTGCCCAAACCAAGATCCACAGTTGGCCATCCCTACAGGGGATGCAAATGCACTTCAGCCGCAGGGTAAACCTTCCACACCTCATGTGTGACTTGCACCTTTCTCAGAGTTATTTGCCTACCTTGATTGGTGGGAAGAGGTTCAGAACTTATGGAAAGCCTTTAAGCGATACTATTTTGAGTACTGAAAGAGTAAGGAAGCTACTGCCATTTTGGACATTTGCGTCAAAACTCATACACACATGGGATGGTGTGTGGTGTGTGACATGGATTTCTTTTTCTCATTGTTTTCCTTTTAAGTAATGCCTGAGATCTTTGCTTTGGAAAAAAACATACCTAAACAAAAGAATCTGAGAACAAAAGTCCTGATCAGAGAGAAGGTCCATCTGGCCCAAGACTCAGTCTCCAAAGCTGCCAGCCATCCATGTCTACAGGGTCTTGGGGGTGCTCAAAGGCCTCAGTGGCTGCGACCGGCCTCCCTGGGGACCATCTCCTGCAGGGGCCCAGGGGATGTGTCTCAGCTCAGCCTGAGACCTCTGGTGCCTGCCTGAGCCATGTTGTAGGTGTGTGTGCCTGTCTCTGCCCCCTCTCCTGGACAGGCCTGGCCCCTGCTCTGCAGACAGCGGCTTCCTGGATGGAGTCCTCAGGCCTGGGTCAGAGCTCATCATGCTCCAGGCACAACTACTGAGCACAACGATGCTGTGCTGTGCTGCTCTATTTTCTACAGTCACAATGAGTCCAATAAAGATGTGACTGTTCGACTGAAATGCCAGAGAGGTTTTAGATCCAAAAAATATTTCAGGGACACATACACAAAAGATACAACTGGAAGCAGAATTTTATTTTATTTTTTTATTTGTATTTATATTTATTTTATTAAAAATACAAATTTTAATAGAAGAAGGAGAAGGAGGAGAGCTGGCTTCTCCTGCAAACTTGCCCTGGGAGAAAGAACCCGAGAAAGCCAGGGCACGAGTGGTGCCTTGGAGGGCAAGAGCAGTGGGCATGAACTGAGCCAAAAGGGCCCAGAGGAGCTCTGACAGAAGGTCATGCTCAATGCTGCAGAGGAAGGCAAAAAAACCCCGGGGACCAGGGCCCATCTCCCCCGGGGGAAAATTCCTTCCTGACCCCAACACTGGCGATCGGCTGTTCCCTGAGCATTTGAGCAAGACCTGGCTCCTCAACACACAGGCTGGTCATGCATCCCAGGAGAACACAGAATAACAGAATGATAGAATGATAGGGGTATGATCTCTTCTTTCTCTCTTCTCTTCTCTTCTCTTCTCTTCTCTTCTCTTCTCTTCTCTTCTCTTCTCTTCTCTTCTCTTCTCTTCTCTTCTCTTCTCTTCTCTTCTCTTCTCTTCTCTTCTCTTCTCTTCTCTTCTCTTCTCTTCTCTTCTCTCTCTTCTCTTCTCTTCTCCTCTTCTCTCCTCTTCTCTCCTCTTCTCTCCTCTTCTCTCCTCTTCTCTTCTCTTCTCTTCTCTTCTCTTCTCTTCTCTTCTCTTCTCTTCTCTTCTCTTCTCTTCTCTTCTCTTCTCTTCTCTTCTCTTCTCTTCTCTTCTCTTCTCTTCTCTTCTCTTCTCTTCTCTTCTCTTCTTTTTCTCTCTCTTCTCCTCTTTCTTCACCTCTTCCCTCTCCCTCTCCCGCTCCCTCTTCCTCTTCTCTCTCCCTCTTTTCCTTCCCCCTTCTTTCACTAGCAGTACATGCTGACGAAATCCTTGACAAACACTTTTAACCTTGCCCAGCTTACCCATTCGCTCCATCACCTTGTGGGAAGGAGCCCTGTACGTTCTGGTGGCGGTGAGCGCACCGGGCCCCCTTGAAACCACTCTGCATTCCCCTTCCTACAGCTGCTGACCCTAGCTGCCCAGTCCATGAGGACGGTGAGCTCTGCACTGCTCCTCAAGAAGGCATTCCCTTGAGTTTGCTACTGCTATCCAGCTGAAAAGGATGTTCATCCATCAGATGAACTTGGAACGCGGCCCTGCTGGGAGATGGTCTTGCAGCAGAGAAACTCCAGCTGCGTCATTCAGGTCTTCCTCCTTCAGCCCCTGTCAAGGGATTCCACCGGCTCCTCAAGGACTTCCTCTCCAATGTCTTCAGGCTGCCTCCAGGCCAGCTCCAGCAGCAGACACGGGAGGCTGCTCCCTTTTATACTGCCCCAGGGCATTGTGACCTCAGCATTGCTGGCTGGTCCCACTGTGACATGGAGGTGACATGGGCCCCCAGTGTCCCACCCCACCCACTGCCCATCCACCCAGCACTCTTTGGAGGAAGGACTTCGGGGTGCTGCTGGCCCCGAGGCTGTCCTTGTGCCCAGGAGGCCCAGGCGGCTGTACCTGCTCTTGGTGGTCACGCACTGGGCATGGCTGAAACCACCTGGGAATGGCGGTGCCATGAAATTACTGAGGAGGTTATTCAGATACAAAGGAACTTCTTCTCTTTTCCTGTAACGTTACTAAAAGAAACTATGAAAAGCAGTCCTCTAGTACATGCTGGTAATGAATTGCTCTGCAAAAGTGCTGCCATGGCTGCAGGAACCTGCCAGCCTACATCTATTGCATTCAAGAATCTCAGCATTTTGGTGCCAGCTCCATGTGAAGCCAGGGGCCCTCGCACCTCTCCAGCCGTAGCTCTGATGGATCATCAGGCAGAGTGAGACTAGAGGCGAATTCCCTTGCCAGGAGCGCCCCCTGTCCAGAGGGCTATTAGGAGAAAGTCTGTCAGGAGCAAGGACTTCATATCTCAGTGCCTACTTTTGCTGCCTTTTTTTTTTCCCAATCCACACACATGAACTGGAAGAAAAATGTCAGGAAATCCATGTTGGTAACACCCATATGGCTAACATAAGCTTGCCATTTTAGCCCCAAACTAGAGTCTTTTACAGGAATCCCTTTGCACCACAGGAAGGAGGCAAACTCCATGATTATATCAAACCCATCATATACAAATGAAGAAATCTCAGGGGTAGCATCCCTGCATCCCCCTGGACCCCAGCCTAATTAGACCTGTCACAAGCTCTTTTCTCTGTGGTTTGCATGGTTTAGGTGGCTCGAAAACAGATGGCAATCTTCTCTTTTTTTCTTTCTTGTTTTTTTTTTTTTTTTTTCCTGGTAAGCTCTTTTGATAGCAATGGGAAGACCACTCATAGCATCATTTTTCTGCTCACGTGTATTATCTAGCACAGTGCAAATCATAGGCTGCTCCCAGTGTTGCCATGTCCTGCTGGAAAACACTCTTAGTGGGGAAGACAAATCCCCAGCCATAGGCTGGGCTGGACAGTGGCAATACACCACCATGGCAAAAAGACTCGCTTTGAAAAACAAGCGAGCACAGGTGGCACTGGTGTGCTGGAAAGGTCAATCATGTTCAGACCTAGAACATTTGGATCCGTTCCCAAAGCACAGCCAGGCAAATGATGACTCTTCCCAAATGAGCAAAAACAGTCCATTGCTGCTACTGTAGTCTTGATTCCTTTTCTAGCCAAACCAAGATCCACAGTTGGCCATCTGTACAGGGGATGCGAAATGCACTTCAGCCGCAGGGTAAACCTTCCACACCTCATGTGGGACTTGCACCTTTCTCAGAGTTCTTTGCCTACCTCAGTTTGTGGCAAGAGGTTCAGAACTTATGAAAGCCTATAAGAGTTACTCTTTTGAGTACTGAAAGAGTAAGGAAGCTACTGTCACTTTGGACATTTGTGTCATACACACATGGGATAGTGTGTGGTATGTGGTGTGGTGTGTGGCATGGATTTTTTTTTTCTCCTTGTTCTCCTTGTGCTGCTCTATTCTGTACACTCACAATGAGTCCAATAAAGATGTGACTGTTGGACTGAAATGCCAGAGTGGTTTTAGATCCAAAAACTATTTCAGGGACACATACACAAAGGATACAACGGGAAACAGAATTTTATTTTATCTTTTTATTTATATTTATTTTATTACAATTACAATATAGAAATTACAATTACAATATACAAATAGTGTGTGCTCTGTTGTGTGGTGTGTTGTTTGGTCTTTGTTGTGGGTGGTGCTCTGTGTGCTGTGTTTTGTGAAGTGTGTTGTCTGGTGTGTGATATGTTGTGTGTTGTACTGTGTATTGTGTGCTTTTGTGTATTGTGTGGTGTGTGGAATGTTGTGTGTTTTGTTGTGGTATGTTGTGTATGTTGTGGTGGGTTGTGCGTTGTGTGTTGTGTGTTTTTTGTCTTGTGGTGTGTGAAGTGGTTTGTGGTGTGTGTAGTGGTTGTGGTGTGTATTGTGTGGTGTTTTGTGGCACGGTGTGTGGTGTGTTGAGTGTTGTGGTGCATTGTGCGGTGTGTTGTGTGGTGGGGTATGTGGTGTAGCGTGTGCTGTGGTGTGTCAAGTTGTCTGTTATGTGTGGGGTGGGGTGTGACGTGTTCTCTTGCAGTTTTTGCAGTGTGTAGTGTATTCTGTTGTGTGTTGTCATGTTTTGTGTGTCTTGTGTTGTGTTTATGGCATGTGGTGCAGTGTGGGAGGTGTGGTGCACTGTGTGAGCTGTGGTGTGGTGTGTGTTACCTTTTCTTATGTGGTGTGGGCTTTTTATGTTATGTGGTTTGCTGTGTACTGTGCTCTATGGTGTGCTGTGTGCTCTGTGGTGTCTAGCTTTGCTGTTTAGTGCTGTGTTAAGTTTGTTGGGTTGTGCGTTGGATAGGGTGCTGCATGGTGTCTTCGTGTCTTGTGCGCTGTGTGGCACGATGTGATGTGTGGTGTTGTGTGCTGTGTTGTGTATTGTGTGGTGTTGTATATTGTGTGGTGTATTGTATGTTTGGTGTGGTGTGTCATGTGCTGTTTTGTGGTGTGTGAGGTGCTGTGTGTTGCATTGCATTGTGTGGTGTGCTCTGTGCTGTGGTGGGGCATTTTGTGTTATGTTTGGTACTGTGTGGTGCTGCAAGAAGTGTGGTGTGGTGTGCGGTGTGTGATGTGTTTTCTGTGGTGTGTTGTGTGGTTTCATATATGCTCTGGTGTGTAGTGTGTTGTGTAGTGCTACGTGGTGTATGGTGTTGTGGGGTGTGGTATGTGGTGTGTGCTATGTGGGGTGTTGTGTCTTGTTCTTTGGTGTGTGTGGTGTGCACTGTATGTCTGGTGTTCCATGAGTCTGAAGAGGAAGAAGGAGAAGGAGAAGGAGAAGGAGAAGGAGAAGGAGAAGGAGAAGGAGAAGGAGAAGGAGAAGGAGAAGGAGAAGGGAAGAAGGAGAAGGAGGAGAAGGAGGAGAGCTGGCTCCTGCTGCAAACTTGCCCTGGGAGAAAGAACCCGAGAAAGCCAGGGCACGAGTGGTGCCTTGGAGGGCAAGAGCAGTGGGCATGAACTGAGCCAAAAGGGCCCAGAGGAGCTCTGACAGAAGGTCATGCTCAATGCTGCAGAGGAAGGCAAAAAAACCCCGGGGACCAGGGCCCATCTGCCCCGGGGGAAAATTCCTTCCTGACCCCAACACTGGCGATCGGCTGTTCCCTGAGCATTTGAGCAACACCCGCATCCTCGACACACAGGCTGGTCATGCCTCCCAGGAGAACACAGAATAACAGAATGATAGAATGATAGGATGATGATCTCTTCTCTTCTCTTCTCTTCTCTTCTCTTCTCTTCTCTTCTCTTCTCTTCTCTTCTCTTCTCTTCTCTTCTCTTCTCTTCTCTTCTCTTCTCTTCTCTTCTCTTCTCTTCTCTCTCGTCCTCTCTTCTCTCTCTTCTCTTCTCTTCTCTTCTCTTCTCTTCTCTTCTCTTCTCTTCTCTTCTCTTCTCTTCTCTTCTCTTCTCTTCTCTTCTCTTCTCTTCTCTTCTCTTCTCTTCTCTTCTCTTCTCTTCTCTCTCTTCTCTTCTCTCTCTTCTCTTCTCTTCTCTTCTCTTCTCTTCTCTTCTCTTCTCTTCTCTTCTCTTCTCTTCTCTTCTCTTCTCTTCTCTTCTCTTCTCTTCTCTTCTCTTCTCTTCTCTTCTTCTCTTCTCTTCTCTTCTCTTCTCTTCTCTTCTCTCTCTTCTTTCTCTTCTCTTTCTTTTTCTCTCTCTTCTCCTCTTTCTTCACCTCTTCCCTCTCCCTCTCCCTCTCCCTCTTCCTCTTCTCTCTCCCTCTTTTTCTTCCCCCTTCTTTCACTAGCAGTACATGCTGACGAAATCCTTGACAAACACTTGTAACCTTGCCCAGCTTACCCATTCGCTCCATCACCTTGTGGGAAGGAGCCCTGTACCTTCTGGTGGCGGTGAAGCGCACCGGGCCCCCTTGAAACCACTCTGCATTCCACTTCCTACAGCTGCTGACCCTAGCTGCCCAGTCCATGAGGACGGTGAGCTCTGCACTGCTCCTCAAGAAGGCATTCCCTTGATTTTGCCTCTGCTATCCAGCTGAAAAGGATGTTCATACATCAGATGAACTTGGAACATGGCCCTGCTGGGAGATGGCCTTGCAGCGGAGAAACTCCAGCTGCCTCATCCAGGTCTTCCTCCTTCAGCCCTGTCAAGGGATTCCACCGGCTCCTCAAGGACTTCCTCTCCAATGTCTTCAGGCTGCCTCCAGGCCAGCTCTGGCAGCAGACACGGGAGGCTGCTCCCTTTTATACTGTCCCAGGGCATTGTGACCTCAGCATTGCTGGCTGGTCACACTGTGACACGGAGGTGATATGGGCCCCCAGTGTCCCACCCCGTCTGCTGCCCATGCACCCAGCACTCCTTGGAGGAAGGACTTTGGGGTGTTGCTGGCCCCGAGGCTGCCTCCAGGCCAGCTCTGGCAGCAGACACGGGACACTGCTCCCTTTTATACTGCCCCAGGGCATTGTGACCTCAGCATTGCTGGCTGGTCCCACTGTGACATGGAGGTGACATGGGCCCCCAGTGTCCCACCCCACCCACTGCCCATCCACCCAGCACTCTTTGGAGGAAGGACTTCGGGGTGCTGCTGGCCCCGAGGCTGTCCTTGTGCCCAGGAGGCCCAGGCGGCTGTACCTGCTCTTGGTGGTCACGCACTGGGCATGGCTGAAACCACCTGGGAATGGCGGTGCCATGAAATTACTGAGGAGGTTATTCAGATACAAAGGAACTTCTTCTCTTTTCCTGTAACGTTACTAAAAGAAACTATGAAAAACAATCCTCTAGTACATGGTGGTAATGAATTGCTCTGCAAAAGTGCTGCCATGGCTGCAGGAACCTGCCAGCCTACGTCTATTCCATTAAAGAATCTCAACATTTTGGTGCCAGCTCCATGTGAAGCCAGGGGCCCTCGCACCTCTCCAGCCGTAGCTCTGATGGATCATCAGGCAGAGTGAGACTAGAGGCGAATTCCCTTGCCAGGAGCGCCCCCTGTCCAGAGGGCTATTAGGAGAAAGTCTGTCAGGAGCAAGGACTTCATATCTCAGTGCCTACTTTTGCTGCCTTTTTTTTTTCCCAATCCACACACATGAACTGGAAGAAAAATGTCAGGAAATCCATGTTGGTAACACCCATATGGCTAACATAAGCTTGCCATTTTAGCCCCAAACTAGAGTCTTTTACAGGAATCCCTTTGCACCACAGGAAGGAGGCAAACTCCATGATTATATCAAACCCATCATATACAAATGAAGAAATCTCAGGGGTAGCATCCCTGCATCTCCCTGGACCCCAGCCTAATTAGACTTGTCACAAGCTCTTTTCTCTGTGGTTTGCATGGTTTAGGTGGCTCGAAAACAGATGGCAATCTTCTCTTTTTTTCTTTGTTGTTTTTTTTTTTTTTTCCTGGTAAGCTCTTTTTATAGCAAATGGAAGACCACTCATAGCATCCTTTTTCTGCTCACGTGTATTATCTAGCACAGTGCAAATCATAGGCTGCTCCCAGTGTTGCCATGTCCTGCTGGAAAACACTCTTAGTGGGGAAAACAAATCCCCAGCCATAGGCTGGGCTGGACAGTGGCAATTCACCACCATGGCAATAAGACTCGCTTTGAAAAACAAGCGAGCGCAGGTGGCACTGGTGTGCTGGAAAGGTCAATCATGTTCAGATCTAGAACATTTGGATCCGTTCCCAAAGCACAGCCAGGCAAATGATGACTCTTCCCAAATGAGCAAAAATAGTCCATTGCTGCTATTGCAGTCATGTTTCCTTTTCCTGCCCAAACCAAGATCCACAGTTGGCCATCCCTACAGGGGGTGCAAAATGCACTTCAGCCGCAGGGTAAACCTTCCACACCTCATGTGGGACTTGCACCTTTCTCAGAGTTATTTGCCTACCTCATTTTGGGGCAAGAGGTTCAGAACTTATGGAAAGCCTTTATGAGATACTCTTTTGAGTACTGAAAGAGTAAGGAAGCTACTGTCATTTTGGACATTTGTGTCAAAACTCATACACACATGGGATAGTGTGTGGTGTGTGACATGGATTTCTTTTTCTCCTTGTTCTCCTTTTTAGTAATGCCTGAGATCTTTGCTTTGGAAAAAACATACCTAAACAAAAGAATCTGGGAACAAAAGTCCTGATAATAGAGAAGGTCCATCTGGCGCAATACTCAGTCTCCAAAGCTGCCAGCCATCCATGTCTACAGGGTCTCGGGGGTGCTCAAAGGCCTCAGTGGCTGCGACCGGCCTCCCTGGGGACCATCTCCTGCAGGGGCCCAGGGGACGTGTCTCAGCTCAGCCTGGGACCTCTGGTGCCTGCCTGAGCCACGTTGTAGGTGTGTGTGCCTGTCTCTGCCCCATCTCCTGGACAGGCCTGGCCCCTGCTCTGCAGACAGCGGCTTCCTGGATGGAGTCCTCAGGCCTGGGTCAGAGCTCATCATGCTCCAGGCACAACTACTGAGCACAACGATGCTGTGCTGTGCTGTGCTGCTCTATTGTGTACACTCACACTGAGTCCAATAAAGATGTGACTGTTCGACTGAAATGCCAGAGAGGTTTTAGATCCAAAAAATATTTCAGGGACACATACACAAAGGATACAACTGGAAACAGAATTTTTTTTTAAAAAAATTTATATTTATCTTATTAAAATTACAAATTTTAATAGAAGAAGGAGAAGGAGGAGAGCTGGCTCCTACTGCAAACTTGCCCTGGGAGAAAGAACCCGAGAAAGCCAGGGCACGAGTGGTGCCTTGGAGGGCAAGAGCAGTGGGCATGAACTGAGCCAAAAGGGCCCAGAGGAGCTCTGACAGAAGGTCATGCTCAATGCTGCAGAGGAAGGCAAAAAAACCCCGGGGACCAGCGCCAATCTGCCCCGGGGGAAAATTCCTTCCTGACCCCAACACTGGCGATCGGCTGTTCCCTGAGCATTTGAGCAACACCTGGCTCCTCGACACAGAGGCTGGTCATGCCTCCCAGGAGAACACAGAATTAAAGAATGATAGAATGATAGGGGTATGATCTCTTCTTTCTCTTCTCTTCTCTTCTCTCCTCTTCTCTCTTCTCTTCTCTTCTCTTCTCTTCTCTTCTCTTCTCTTCTCTTCTCTTCTCTTCTCTTCTCTTCTCTTCTCTTCTCTTCTCTTCTCTTCTCTTCTCTTCTCTTCTCTTCTCTTCTCTTCTCTTCTCTTCTCTTCTTTCTCTTCTCTTCTCCTCTCCTCTCCTCTCCTCTCCTCTCCTCTCCTCTCCTCTCCTCTCCTCTCCTCTCCTCTCCTCTCCTCTCCTCTCCTCTCCTCTCCCATCCTCTCCTCTCCTCTTCCTCTCCTCTCCTCTTCCTCTTCCTCTTCCTCTTCCTCTTTCTCTTTCTCTTTCTCTTTCTCTTTCTCTTTCTCTTTCTCTTTCTCTTTCTCTTTCTCTTTCTCTTTCTCTTTCTCTTTCTCTTTCTCTTTCTCTTTCTCTTTCTCTTTCTCTTTCTCTTTCTCTTTCTCTCTCTCTCTCTCTCTCTTTCTCTTTCTCTCTCTTCTCCTCTTTCTTCACCTCTTCCCTCTCCCTCTCCCTCTTTTTCTTCCCTTCCTTTCACTAGCAATACATGCTGACGAAATCCCTGACAAACACTTGTAACCTTGCCCAGCTTAGCCATTCGCTCCATCACCTTGTGGGAAGGAGCCATGTACCTTCTGGTGGCCGTGAGAGCACCTGGCCCCCTTCAAACCACTCTGCATTCCACTTCCTACAGCTGCTTGCTCTGGCTCCCCAGTCCATGAGGACGGTGAGCTCTGCACTGCTCCTCAAGAAGGCATTCCCTTGATTTTGCTACTGATATCCAGCTGAAAAGGATGTTCATCCATCAGATGAACTTGGAACGCGGCCCTGCTGGGAGATGGTCTTGCAGCGGAGAAACTCCAGCTGCCTCATTCAGGTCTTCCTCCTTCAGCCCCTATCAAGGGATTCCACCGGCTCCTCAAGGACTTCCTCTCCAATGTCTTCAGGCTGCCTCCAGGCCAGCTCTGGCAGCAGACACGGGAGGCTGCTCCCTTTTATACTATCCCGGGGCATTGTGAGCTCAGCATTGCTGGCTGGTCACACTGTGACACGGAGGTGACATGGGCCCCCAGTGTCCCACCCCTTCTGCTGCCCATGCACCCAGCACTCCTTGGAGGAAGGACTTTGGGGTGTTGCTGGCCCCGAGGCTGCCTCCAGGCCAGCTCTGGCAGCAGACACGGGACGCTGCTCCCTTTTATACTGCCCCAGGGCATTGTGACCTCAGCATTGCCCGGTGGTCACATTGTGACATGGACGTGACATGGGCCCCCAGTGTCCCCCCCCACTCACTGCCCATCCACCCAGCACTCTTTGGAGGAAGGACTTTGGGGTGCTGCTGGCCCCGAGGCTGTCCTTGTGCCCAGGACTTCCAGGGGGCTGTACCTGCTCTTGGTGGTCATGCATTGGTCATGGCTGAAACTGTGGGAGATTTGAGTGATTTTCTTGAAGTTAATGGACATTGTATGGAATTGAACTGAACAGGCCTCTGAGGCCTATGTATTCAGCAAGAGAGCAAGAGATCAAGAGTCGAGCAGCCTACGTGTCTTACGTGACTTTATACAACCTTGGGTAAAACAAAAGAAAGACTGTCTAGTGAAGGAAAGAGTCAGCAAATCAGCTATAATATAGATACATTTTGTTCAATATTAGAACTTATGTAAGAATTGTATAATCCAATCACCTATTAGTTTGCAGCGCGTGAACAGTAGCTATTGACCAATTACAAGCAGTCTTCTGATGCATGGACAGCGCGTGGACAGGTCAAAAAGATATTTAAGGAGAGTTATAACAAGTAATAAATGGCTTCGCTTAAATTCACATTGGATTGTGTGGAGTCCAGGATTCTTCGCCCTCGCAAGTGGTGACGCCGACATGATCCGGAAAAATTTACGGCGAGGGGACTACTGCTGTGAGGAACGAGCCCTGGCTGCAGTCGTCGTGGCTGGACCGTGACCGGGACACAGTCTGCGGGCTGAGTGCCTCCTGAATGATCGCTGCAGAAGCGACGGAGGAGGAATAGAGGATCCGATATCGTTGCAACGGACATCCGAAGAGGTGAGCAGCTGGGGGCGAGAGGAGATGGGGCAGAATATATCAAAAGAAGAAGAAGCAATACTGCGTCTCCTCTTGCATATCCTCTCTAGGAGAGGGGTGAAATATGAGGAGAGTAACCTCAAAAGACTATTAATTTGGTGTAGGGACAATGGATTTCCTGCTGATCTGTCAGGAGCTTCTCAGATAGAGACTTGGGAAAAAGTGGAAAAGTGGGAACTGTTTTGTGGGAGGCGGTTAGTCATGGAGACAAAGATATTCTTGGCCTTGTAACCACCTGGCAACTGATAATTACTACACTGAAACAGTTAAAAGCTGAAAAGACTGTTACACAAGGCGCATTTGCTGCATTAAGTCCTATAAAAGAAGAAAAGACTGTTATGAGCCTTAGTGACTCAAAACAGGCATTTCCAGCTCAAATGCCGATTAAGTTGCAAGTTTTTGCTCGTGATCCAACACAGTATTGACTCCCAGAGGAAGTGCTGGCAGAGGAACCGTCTGCACCTCCCCTGGAAGAAGAATCATCGAAAAAACAGAGTCAGCATACTGAGGACACGGAAATTGACAAAAATACACCGACCGACGCGATGAAGAAGAAACTGTTCTATCCTCCTTTGCCGCCATCTACACCACCTATTCCTGAACCTCCGATTCATTCTGGGTTTCCTGATAAGCCTAAATGGGCCCAAGAGCTTATTTGGAAACTGGAAGGTTTGGAAAAACAACAAGAGATTCAACCAGCCTATTTAGAAGATCAACTGAACAGAGAAGACATGATAATACACAGACTAGAACAGAACATTTCTGATAAGCATTCTGGGGGGGCGGAGGGAGGTACGGGAGGTACGGGAATTGGGGGAGGTGCGGGAGCTGCGGAGGGTGCTGTGGGTGGTAATCCTACCATGAGGTGGCAGGGTGTTATAAAAAATGCATTGCTTGAAGGGGAAGTTTTACCGTCCGCGTATCCAGTGATATTGGGGGGTACAGGGAATGATGGAAAACAGAAACCTAACTATTGGGCTTCTTTTCCTTGGGAAATAATTAAGGAGGATAGGAAAACGGTAAAAGAACATGGGCTACAGTCACCTTATACTCAAGCATTTATTGACAATATTTTTACTACTAATCTTATGACTCCTTCAGATTCGCGCACCTTGATGCAAATGATACTAACACCAATTCAGCAGTTTCTGTGGCGAACGTGTTGGTATGATTTGGTACAGCAAGCAGTACTACAAAATCTAGAAAGGGCGGATGGAGATCCATTACGAGTAGCGACAATAGATATGCTCTTGGGTCAGGGAGAATTTGCTGATGTACAAAGACAAGCTAGATTGCTTGCACCAATATTACATCAGTCAATGAACTTAGCTAGAGAAGCATTAAAAACACTGCCTGAAGATGGAAAAGTTATACCTCCATATACTACTGTCAAACAGGGTCAAAATGAGTCCTACATGGCATTTTTAGAGTGTTTACGTGAAGTATTGGAAAGGTCGCAGTTAACTGATCCGGTTCGTGAATCATTGCTTATGACTTTAGCAGTGGACAATGCTAATCCTGCTTGTAAGTGTATTTTACAGGCGATGCCAAAGAATTCGACTTTAGTTGATATGCTAGAGGCATGTTCGAGGGTGGGTACACCAGAAGAGTACGTTGGTTATATGGCTAGTGTTTTTGTAGCAGCCATAAAGCCATTAATTCAAAAAGGTAAACAGGAATCAGGACTTTTGTGTTATAATTGTGGAAAATCAGGTCACATAAAAGTGCAGTGTAAAGCAAAGCCGAGACAACTGACAAAGGAATCAAGTAGTGCTAACACTGGTGTCTGTACTCGCTGTCAAAAGTTTGGACACAGGGCTGTGGATTGCAGATCAAGATTTACTAAAGGTGGTAGACCTTTAAACGGGTCACTGAGCGCGGGGAGGGGCAGCGCGATGACACAAAACAGCAACCCTCACAGGCAGGCTGTTTGGACAGCATCGCCGCCGCCACCGCAGGGAGTGCAGGAGTGGATATCTCAACAGCAGTAGAGACAACTCTGGTGGATTCACAGGTTTGCTGCATTCCTACTGAAATGCATGGACCTTTGGGTCGAGGGTTAAGTGCGCTACTGCTGGGGAGATCTTTATTCCAAAAGAAATTAAAACAGATAATGGTCCTGGCTATATTGCTCAGGCTACCACTCAATTTTTATCCTTATGGGGCGTTACCCATACGACAGGGACACCGCATCAACCAACAGGGCAAGCTATTGTGGAACGTACACATCACACCGTGAAACAGCTGTTGCAAAAACAAAAAAAGGGGGAGGTTAGCCTAGCACCTCAAGAGCGCTTACAAAAATCTATATATGTTATGAACTACCTTAGGTTACCCAAGGGAGAAAAGGTTCCTCCTATGGTAACTCACGGTGCAGGTTTAACAGGAGGTTTAGAGCAAGTCAAAAAGGGACAAGCAAAAGTTTTGGGTAAAAAATGGAGTTACAGGACAATGGAACTTGATAACATGGGGACGGGGATATGCCTGTGTCGTTACAGGATCAGGATCGCTTTGGGTTCCGGCAAAGTGGATCAAACCCTGGCTAGAAAACACTGCTCAGAGCACAGAAGTTAGAAACAGCAACAAGACGCAAGAAGCAGAAGCAGCGCCATCTAATGGTGAAACTGATTAGATACCTAGCATACAATTAATAACATAGAGGGGGAAAATTAAGACTGACTAGTTTTAACTTGTTGGGATAATATAATTGCTTTGATTATTCATACAGAGTTCAATGATGTTATGGATTTTGCAATGCATAGTAGGCATTACTTTAATAGTGCTAAACATAAGTGATGCTTTTTGGCTTCCTTCTCAGCCAAGACTAACATTTGGATAACTTTAGCCAACGTGACAGGTCAAGATTCAATCTGTTTAGCTACTGCATCTCCAAGCAACCCTTTTTCAACATGTTTAGTTGGAGTTCCACTAGATACTTGGCCTAATCCTGAAAATAGGAAACAATTGGTTGATGGTAAAAATGTGACAGATAATTGGGACATCTGGGTTGTAGACCTACCACAAGGAGGTTTGGAACCTCAAGAAATTGAGTTACTAGGATCAGTAAAAATAGATTTTTGTCTGTATTTCAATTATTCAGGGGAAAAACATCCTCTTGTGCAAGTGGTAAATGCTTCATCATCTGCATATCACAATCAGATTTTTTGGTGTAATTACGCCAGTCCAAATGTATCTAGGGCTACCTATACTCCTTTGAAATTACCCCCAGGAATTTTTCTAATTTGTGGAGATAGAGCTTGGCAAGGAATTCCTTCCTACATAAAAGGAGGACCATGTTCTTTAGGGAGATTGACTCTATTGACTCCAAATACATCAAACATTTTAATGCATAAGAGAGGAAAAAGAAGCATTCATGCCTATAATAAAGATTGTGAAGATAATATACAATTTTGGGGAAAAGGTGAAACTATAGCATCTTCTATTTTTGCACCTGGAGTTGCAGCAGCACAGGCTTTGACCACACTTAACAGATTAGGATGCTGGTTAGCAAAACAGACTAACGCTACTTCTTTAGCATTATCTGGACTTTTAACAGACACAGATTCAATTAGGCATGCTACGCTTCAAAATCGTGCTGCCATAGATTTTTTGTTGTTAGCGCAAGGCCATGGTTGTGAAGACTTTGATGGGATGTGTTGCATGAATTTGTCTGATCATTCTGAATCAATTCACAAAGCAATTAGAAGGTTAGATAACATGACCAAGAAGTTAACCTATGAGGATCGGGGCTTAGACAACTGGTTGAATGGTTGGGGTATTACAGGATGGATTAAGGATCTATTGAAAAACGGTCTAATCATATTGATAGTTGTTTTAGAAATGTTAATGCTTATTCCTTGTATCTTACAATGTGTACAACGTACAGTACAAAAATCCATGAAAGGTCTATGCCTGGCTCAAAAACAAAAAGGGGGAATTGTGGGAGATTTGAGTGATTTTCTTGAAGTTAATGGACATTGTATGGAATTGAACTGAACAGGCCTCTGAGGCCTATGTATTCAGCAAGAGAGCAAGAGATCAAGAGTCGAGCAGCCTACGTGTCTTACGTGACTTTATACAACCTTGGATAAAACAAAGGAAAGACTGTCTAGTGAAGAAAAGAGTCAGCAAGTCAGCTATAATATAGAAACATTTTCTGTAATATTAGAGCTTACATAAGAATTGTATAATCCAATCACCTATTAGTGTGCGGCGCGTGAACAGTAGCTATTGGCCAAGTACAAGCAGTCTTCTGATGCATGGACAGCGAGTGGACAGGTCAAAAAGATATTTAAGGAGAGTTATAACAAGTAATAAATGGCTTCGCTTAAATTCACATTGGATTGTATGGAGTCCATGATTCTTCGCCCTCGCAGAAACCACCTGGGAATGGCGGTGCCATGAAATTACTGAGGAGGTTATTCAGATACAAAGGAACTTCTTCTCTTTTCCTTTAACGTTACTAAAAGAAACTATGAAAAACAATCCTCTAGTACATGCTGGTAATGAATTGCTCTGCAAAAGTGCTGCCATGGCTGCAGGAACCTGCCAGCCTACGTCTATTCCATTCAAGAATCTCAGCATTTTGGTGCCAGCTCCATGTGAAGCCAGGGGCTCTCGCACCTCTCCAGCCGTAGTTCTGATGGATCATCAGGCAGAGTGAGACTAGAGGCGAATTCCCTTGCCAGGAGCGCCCCCTGTCCAGAGGGCTGTTAGGAGAAAGTCTGTCAGGAGCAAGGACTTCATATCTCAGTGCCTACTTCTGCTGCCTTTTTTTTCCCAATCCACACACATGAACTGGAAGAAAAATGTCAGGAAATCCATTTTGGTAACACCCATATGGCTAACATAAGCTTGCCATTTTAGCCCCAAACTAGAGTCTTTTACAGGCATCTCTTTGAACCACAGGAAGGAGGCAAACTCCATGATTATATCAAACCCATCATATACAAATGAAGAAATCTCAGGGGTAGCATACCTGCATCTCCCTGGACCCCAGCCTAATTAGACCTATCACAAGCTCTTTTCTCTGTGGTTTGCATGGTTTAGGTGGCTCGAAAACAGATGGCAATCTTCTCTTTTTTTCTTTGTTGTTTTTTTTTTTTTTCCTGGTAAGCTCTTTCGATAGCAAAGGGAAGACCACTCATAGCATCATATTCCTGCTCACGTGTATTATCTAGCACAGTGCAAATCATAGGCTGCTCCCAGTGTTGCCATGTCCTGCTGGAAAACACTCTTAGTGGGGAAGACAAATCCCCAGCCATAGGCTGGGCTGGACAGTGGCAATACACCACCATGGCAAAAAGACTCGCTTTGAAAAACAAGCGAGCACAGGTGGCACTGGTGTGCTGGAAAGGTCAATCATGTTCAGACCTAGAACATTTGGATCCGTTCCCAAAGCACAGCCAGGCAAATGATGACTCTTCCCAAATGAGCAAAAATAGTCCATTGCTGCTATTGCAGTCATGTTTCCTTTTCCTGCCCAAACCAAGATCCACAGTTGGCAAAATGCACTTCAGCCGCAGGGTAAACCTTCCACACCTCATGTGGGACTTGCACCTTTCTCAGAGTTATTTGCCTACCTCAGTGTGTGGCAAGGGGTTCAGAAGTTGTGAAAGCCTATAAGAGTTACTCTTTTGAGTACTGAGAGAGTAAGGAAGCTACTGTCATTTTGGACATTTGTGTCAAAACTCATCCACACATGGGATAGTGTGTGGTATGTGGTGTGGTGTTGTGGCATGGATTTTTTTTTCTCCTTGTTCTCCTTTTTAGTAATGCCTGAGATCTTTGCTTTGGAAAAAACATACCTAAACAAAAGAATCTGGGAACAAAAGTCCTGATCAGAGAGAAGGTCCATCTGGCCCAATACTTGGTCTCCAAAGCTGCCAGCCATCCATGTCTACAGGGTCTTAGGGGTGCTCAAACCCTCAGTGGCTGCGACCGGCCTCCCTGGGGACCCCCACCGTCTCCTGCAAGGGCCCAGGGGACAAGTCTCAGCTCAGCCTGGGACCTCTGGTGCCTGCCTGAGCCATGTTGTAGGTGTGTGTGCCTGTCTCTGCCCCCTCTCCTGGACGGGCCTGGCCCCTGCCCTGCAGACAGCGGCTTCCTGGATGGAGTCCTCAGGCCTGGGTCAGAGCTCATCATGCTCCAGGCACAACTACTGAGCTGCATTAACTGCAGAAGAGTAAAGACATGCCCATGGGCAGATCTTCTGCTGCAAAGGGTCTTCACCTCCTTTGGTCTCGCCGTGAACCTGTGCCCTCGCGTTCTGGATTTAGTGACTCTAATTAGACTTAGCTTAATTCTCCCTAGAAACAAAGTAATAACCTACCCAGTCTACTCAGCAGCCAGTTCCACTGTCCTAAAAGTCCCCAGACAGATGAATCTTCAAAACCAGAACATGGGCGGCTGCTCATCCTGTTTGTTATTTTTCTATCACATGCCATTTATTGAGTGTTATTGACAACAAGGACATTTTTGCCCCCAGCAGTGGGAACAGAAGCAGGAGAACAGTGTGAACCTTACAAATCCTCTTACCAAATTGCTGCCAAACTGATTCCCGATTTACATTCTCACTTAGTGATGTGCAGAGTTTACTAATTCCTAACCAAAATTGAGATAGTGTGGTCCGTTCTTGCAATACTATCATGCATTAGGACATAACTTGTGATTTCCCTCCAGTTCGTATAATTACAAAACTAAGCATCTCTGTTTTCCTTACAAATGTGTTGCTTCCATGCTCACCAAAAGAACTTGCAAGTGTAACACTTTAATTTTTTTAAGTGAGTGGGAAAATGAAAACCAACTGCATTTCTTATATGTCTTATTTTTAACTTCAGGGTGATGATTTTTTAAGCTCCTCCTTTAGTGCATTCACTAATGGCAGATATGTACTCACCTTGATGTGCTGATCAAGTGCTGGAAAAAATTTTCAGAAATAGAACAAAACTTGGGGTTACACCCTCTGCTCTGTCTGACTGCAAAGTTTCCTTTTTTTCACAATGAAAACTGCCCTGTGCTTGCACTAGATCTGACTTTTAATATACCTATTTTCCCCTTCCCAGGCAAAAGGAGGACATTAACCCACTTCCCTCTGAGCAGGCTGGTTTAGAGCTTCAACAACCCCACAGCTGGTCTGTTTAGGAGACGCCCCAGCCACCATTCACCACCCTCTATGAGTAGGATATTTGCACTTGCTGAATAAGTGCCTCTCACAAGCAAGCAAATCACTTTCTCTAGGAACTTTCTGTAGATCAAAACACTTGAGGTGAGTCCTGAGAACATAAGACACAAAGCAAGACAAAGCACCTGGGCTAATCCTGACGAGCAAGGATTGCTCTCCACTGAGTAGTCTGTCTTCGAGTAAAGAAAAACCCTACATAATATCAGCCTCATCCTAGACACTGGCAAACACTTTGCCAATCAAAAGCATGCTTCTGTAGATCCTTTCAGCATTTCTTCTTCCACCAATAATGCAACTTCCGTCAGGTAACTTGCTTATGCAGACTATGCACAGGGTTGCCTGGGGCTTTCCATACTGAGCAAACAAAAGGACATTCCTATTTCCATTTCCAGCAGCTGTACAGACTCATGACAATGATCAAAATGTTCACAAGTTAAATTGTCAATTTTGAGATGTGAAAGACCTGCCTGGTTTAGATTTTTGTGGGGTTTTTGAGGGTGTATCATATTTTCATAACACCCCCCCGCCCCCCCCCCCCGCCTCAACTGAGCCAGTTGCGGGTGGAAATGAATCTGTGAATCTGATCCTAGACGTAACACACTGGATCTCCAGAAAACAAGGTACTGCCAACCAGAAGTCACAGGGAGGACTGAGTCCCTCCCTGCTGTCACACAAGGTCACCAAGGCAGACACGAGGTTTGATGCTCCTGTGGGGAGCCGGGCTGCCTTGGTTGCAAAGCCCTGTCTGTCTGTCTGTCTGTCTGTCACTCTTTCTGACTTGGTATTTTGAGAAAGACATATTTGACCTTTTTAATGATGCTGATATCTGTGGATTACTAAACACTTATTTTAGGTGGACTAGGTCTTCCTTTGGGGGTAGAATGTGGTTTTCTAGATGGGATGCACTGTCATTTTCTCTAATTCTGAAAGAAGTACTTAGCCATGTACTTCACGTACTTGAAATAATGTATTTAGACTTCTCCATTTTAAACTGTATCAGACCATCCTAGGTAAACATATGTTTTAATAACTTTATTTATCAAAATGTTTTGCAGGGCCAAACCTGATTTCTAGTAAGCAGGATTATGTGTTTCATTCAGCGCATTAAGTTGGTATGCATGATATTATCAGTGCTTTTGCAGAAGAGATGGGTAGTGTGGTAATGGTAAATCACACTTGTGATAGCAGAAACTGTATTTCACATGGGTAGCCAGCAGCAACCAGCAACTCAGCTGAGTCAGTTTAAAGGATCACAGATGTGTCGTTTGTGAAATGTTCTCTAATTTAACTGTATCTGCTAAAAATCCGTTCTTTCTTTGAAATCTTTAGCAATCGTATTAGAAAAAAACTTGTAGATTGTCTCTGTGCCTCACTGTGTTAAATTGAAGTCAGGAGGAGTGGGAAGAAAGTACACCACAAATATACTAATGTGGATTCTTTTCTCAGAATTCTTGTTGAATATTTCCCTCCTAAGTGTTTTGACTTTTCAGTAAGTTTATATGTTTTGGAATTTCAGCTGCCTAGTGGATGAAGGGAAGGCAGTAGATGTAGTTTTTCTGGATTTTAGTAAAGCTTTTGAAACTGTCCCTCACAGCACACTTCTGGACAAGCTGTCCAGCTGTGAGATGAGCAGATACGCAGTGTGCTGGATGAAGAGCTGGGTGAATGGCAGGGCTCAAAATGTTGCAGTGGATGGTGCTACATCTGGCTAGAGACAAGCCACCAGGGATGTTCCTCAGGACTCAGTCCTAGGGCCAGGTCTGTCCAATATTTTTATCAATAATCTGGATGCAGGAATTTAATGCACCATCAGCAAATTTTCTGATAATACCATCCTTGGAGGTGCTGATGACTATCCTGAGGGACAAGGAGCCTTGCAGAACGATCTAGATAGATTGGAGCATTAGGCAATTATCAATGGCATAAAATCTAACAAGTCCACATGCCGGATTCTGCACCTAGGATAAAGTAATGCCAAGCACAAGTATAAATGGGGAGAGGATTGGCTGGAGAGCAGCCCTGCAGAAAGGAGCCTTGGGGCGCTGGTTGACAGGAGGCTCAACAAGAGTCAGCAGTGTGTGCCCTGGCAGCCAAGAGTGCAAATCCCATCCTGGGGTACATCAAACAGAGCAGAACCAGCCGCTCAAAGGAGGTGATTATCCTGCTGTATTCAGAGTTGGTGTGGCCTTACCTTGAGTGCTGTGTGCAGTTCTGGGCCCCACGATTTGACAAGGATGTTGAAGTATTCAAATGTGTCCAGAGAGGAACAAAGCTGGTGAACGACCGGAAGGCATGTCCTCTGAGGAGTGGCTGAGGAATCTCGATTTCTCTAGTTTGGAGAGAAGGAAGCTGATGAGCAACCTCATTGCCCTCTAAAAGTTCCTGAGGAGGGAAGTGTACAGGGAAGCGCTGATCTCTTGTCCCTGGTATCCAGTGACAGGACATGTGTGAATGGTGCAAACCTGGGTCAGAGGAAGTTCAGACTTGACCCTCTACTGAGAGTGTGGTCAAATACTGGAACAGACTTCTGAACGATAGGATGAGGGGCAACGGGCACAGCATAGGAGGTCCCATCTGAATATTAGGAAAAACTTCTTTACTGTGAGGAACAGGCTGCCCAGAGAGGTTGTGCAGTCTCCTTCTCTGGAGACATTCAAAGCCCACCTGGACACCTTCCTGTGTGATCTGCTCTGGGTGCACCTGCTTTAGCAGGTGGGTTGGGCTAGGTGATCTCCAGAGGTCCCTTTTCAAGCCCAACCATTCTGTGATTCTGTGACAGCTGATTGATGCCCCAAGCCTCAGCATTCAAGAGGCATTTGGACAATGCACTTACTACCATGTTTTAACTTTAGATCAGCCTGTAGTTGGTCATGCAGTGGGACTAGATGGTCATTATAGGTCCCTTACAGCTGAACTATACTTCACTTCCCTTCTTTCCTTTCTCCTCCTTTCCCTAGCAGGGGGAAGCTGCAAAGCCCCCCCACCACAGCCCCACCCAGCACCCTTTGCAGGAAGCCTTAGAGGTGCTGGCCCCAGGTCAGTCCCAGTGCCCAAGAGTTCCAGGGGGCTGTCCCTGCCCTTGGTGGCCACGTGCTGGGCACAGCTGCTGGCTGTCCCTGATGCCTTCTCTGCCATTTGGCTCTCCAGGACAAACCTCCTGCTCTTCTCTCCAGTCATGGCAGAAACCAGCCCTGCAACCAAGAGAAGACCCCTGGTAGCTGTCCCCTCTCTGCACCAGAGCTGATGTCCATGAGGTCCCTCAGCGAGGAGGACCAGGGTCACAAAGCCTTTTCTGAGGGGACAACAGGATGGTTTCAACAACCGCAGCATGGAGAAAATCCCAAGTATAACCAGAGCCATAGGCTGGGCTGCCCAGTGCCAATAGACCGCCATGGAAATAAGACTCGCTTTGAAAAACAAGTGAGCGGAGGTGGCACTGGTGTGCTGGAAAGGTCAATCATGTTCAGACCTAGAACATTTGGATCCGTTCCCAAAGCACAGCCAGGCAAATGATGACTCTTCCCAAATGAGCACAAATATTCCATTGCTGCTATCGCCCAAACCAAGATCCACAGTTGGCTATCTGTACAAAATGCACTTCAGCCGCAGGGTAAACCTTCCACACCTCATGTGTGACTTGCACCTTTCTCAGAGTTATTTGCCTACCTTGATTGGTGGGAAGAGGTTCAGAACTTATGGAAAGCCTTTAAGAGATACTCTTTTGAGTACTGAAAGAGTAAGGAAGCTACTGTCATTTTGGACATTTGCGTCAAAACTCATACACACATGGGATAGTGTATGGTGTGTGACATGGATTTCTTTTTCTCATTGTTTTCCTTTTAAGTAATGCCTGAGATCTTTGCTTTGGAAAAAACATACCTAAACAAAAGAATCTGGGAACAAAAGTCCTGATCAGAGAGAAGGTCCATCTGGCCCAAGACTCAGTCTCCAAAGCTGCCAGCCATCCATGTCTACAGGGTCTTGGGGGTGCTCAAAGGCCTCAGTGGCTGGGACCGGCCTCCCTGGGGACCATCTCCTGCAAGGGCCCAGGGGACGTGTCTCAGCTCAGCCTGAGACCTCTGGTGCCTGCCTGAGCCATGTTGTAGGTGTGTGTGCCTGTCTCTGCCCCATCTCCTGGACAGGCCTGGCCCCAGCTCTGCACACAGCGGCTTCCTGGATGGAGTCCTCAGGCCTGGGTCAGAGCTCATCATGCTCCAGGCACAACTACTGAGCACAACGATGCTGTGCTGTGCTGCTCTATTTTCTACAGTCACAATGAGTCCAATAAAGATGTGACTGTTCGACTGAAATGCCAGAGAGGTTTTAGATCCAAAAAATATTTCAGGGACACATACACAAAGGATACAACTGGAAGCAGAATTTTATTTTATTTTTTTATTTGTATTTATATTTATTTTATTAAAATTACAAATTTTAATAGAAGAAGGAGAAGGAGGAGAGCTGGCTTCTCCTGCAAACTTGCCCTGGGAGAAAGAACCCGAGAAATTCAGGGCACGAGTGGTGCCTTGCAGGGCAAGAGCAGTGGGCATGAACTGAGCCAAAAGGGCCCAGAGGAGCTCTGACAGGTGGTCATGCTCAATGCTGCAGAGGAAGGCAAAAAAACCCCGGGGGCCAGGGCCAATCTGCCCCGGGGGAAAATTCCTTCCTGACCCCAACACTGGCGATCGGCTGTTCCCTGAGCATTTGAGCAAGACCTGGCTCCTCGGAACACAGGCTGGTCATGCCTCCCAGGAGAACACAGAATAACAGAATGATAGAAGGATAGGACAATGATCTCTTTTCTCTTCTCTCTTCTCTTCTCTTCTCTTCTCTTCTCTTCTCTTCTCTTCTCTTCTCTTCTCTTCTCTTCTCTTCTCTTCTCTTCTCTTCTCTTCTCTTCTCTTCTCTTCTCTTCTCTTCTCTTCTCTTCTCTTCTCTTCTCTCTCTTCTCTTCTCTTCTCTTCTCTTCTCTTCTCTTCTCTTCTCTTCTCTTCTCTTCTCTTCTCCTCTCCTCTCCTCTCCTCTCCTCTCCTCTCCTCTCCTCTCCTCTCCTCTCCTCTCCTCTCCTCTCCTCTCCTCTCCTCTCCTCTCCTCTCCTCTCCTCTCCTCTCCTCTCCTCTCCTCTCCTCTCCTCTCCTCTCCTCTCCTCTTCTCCTCTCCTCTCCTCTCCTCTCCTCTCCTCTCCTCTCCTCTCCTCTCCTCTTTTCTCTTCTCTTTTCTCTTCCCTTTCCCTTTCCTTTTCCCTTTCCCTTTCCCTTTCCCTTTCCCTTTCCCTTTCCCTTTCCCTTTCCCTTTCCCTTTCCCTTTCCCTTTCCCTTTCCCTTTCCCTTTCCCTTTCCCTTTCCCTTTCCCTTTCCCTTTCTCTCTCTTCTCCTCTTTCTTCACCTCTTCCCTCTCCCTCTCCCTCTTCCTCTTCTCTCTCCCTCTTTTTCTTCCCTTCCTTTCACTAGCAGTACATGCTGAGGAAATCCCTGACAAACACTTGTAACCTTGCCCAGCTTAGCCATTCACTCCATCACCTTGTGGGAAGGAGCCATGTACCTTCTGGTGGCGGTGAGAGCACCGGACCCCCTTCAAACCACTCTGCATTCCACTTCCTACAGCTGCTTACCCTAGCTCCCCAGTCCATGAGGACGGTGAGCTCTGCACTGCTCCTCAAGAAGGCATTCCCTTGATTTTGCTACTGCTATCCAGCTGAAAAGAATGTTCATCCATCAGATGAACTTGGAACGCGGCCCTGCTGGGAGATGGCCTTGCAGCGGAGAAACTCCAGCTGCCTCATTCGGGTCTTCCTCCTTCAGCCCCTGTCAAGGGATTCCACCGGCTCCTCAAGGACTTCCTCTCCAATGTCTTCAGGCTGCCTCCAGGCCAGCTCTGGCAGCAGACACGGGAGGCTGCTCTCTTTTATACTATCCCGGGGCATTGTGAGCTCAGCATTGCTGGCTGGTCACACTGTGACACGGAGGTGACGTGGGCCCCCTGTGTCCCACCCCTTCTGCTGCCCATGCACCCAGCACTCCTTGGAGGAAGGACTTTGGGGTGTTTCTGGCCCCGAGGCTGCCTCCAGGCCAGCTCTGGCAGCAGACACGGGACGCTGCTCCCTTTTATACTGCCCCAGGGCATTGTGACCTCAGCATTGCCCAGTGGTCGCATTGTGACATGGAGGTGACATGGGCCCCCAGTGTCCCACCCCACCCACTGCCCATCCAGCCAGCACTCTTTGGAGGAAGGACTTCGGGGTGCTGCTGGCCCCGAGGCTGTCCTTGTGCCCAGGAGGCCCAGGTGGCTGTACCTGCTCTTGGTGGTCATGCACTGGGCATGGCTGAAACCACCTGGGAATGGTGGTGCCATGAAATTACCGTTCCCAAAGCACAGCCAGGCAAATGATGACTCTTCCCAAATGAGCAAAAATTGTCCATTGCTGCTATTGCAGTCATGTTTCCTTTTCCTGCCCAAACCAAGATCCACAGTTGGCCGTCTGTACAGGGGATGCAAAATGCACTTCAGCCGCAGGGTAAACCTTCCACACCTCATGCGTGACTTGCACCTTTCTCAGAGTTATTTGCCTACCTCAGTGTGTGGCAAGAGGTTCAGAATTTATGAAAGCCTATAAGAGTTACTCTTTTGAGTACTGAAAGAGTAAGGAAGCTACTGTCACTTTGGACATTTTTGTCATACAAACATGGGATAGTGTGTGGTGTGTGGTGTGGTGTGTGGCATGGATTTTTTTTTTCTCCTTGTTTTCCTTTTTAGTAATGCCTGAGATTTTGCTTTGGAAAAAAACATACCTAAACAAAAGAATCTGGGAACAAAAGTACTGATCAGAGAGAAGGTCCATCTGGCACAATACTTGATGAGGCCTTCTATGGACAGCTGAGAGTGGCCTCACGGTCTCAGGCCCTGGTTGTTGTGGGTGATTTTAACTTCCCTGAGGTTTGCTGGAAGGACCATTCAGCCAGCCAGCCACAGTCCAGGAGGTTCCTCCAGTGCATTGATGATAACTTCCTTATGCAGATGGTGGAGGAGCCGACTAGGGGAGGTGCACTGCTGGATCTCATCCTCACTAACAAGGAGGGTCTGGTCGAAGCAGTAAAGGTTGAGGGCTGCCTGGGTTGCAGTGACCACGAGATGGTGGAGTTCAGCATCTCGTGTGGCAGGAACAGAATAGCAAGTAGAATTGCAACCCTGGACTTCAGCAGGGCTAACTTTGGCCTTTTCAAGCAATTGCTGGAGGAAATCCCATGGGCAAGACTGCTTGAAGGAAAAGGGGCCCAAGATAGCTGGGTGGCATTCAGAGATTGCTTCTTCCACGCTCAGGATCAGAGCATCCCCACACGTAGGAAGTCAAGGAAGGGAGCCAGGAGGCCTGCGTGGTTGAATAGGGATCTGTTGGGTATGCTCAAGCAGAAGAGGAGAGTCTACAGGTCATGGAAGCAGGGGCTGGCCACTTGGGAGGAATATAAGGCTGCTGTTAGAGGATGTAGGAAGGCAGCTAGGATAGCCAAGGCCTCCTTAGAATTACAGCTGGCGAGAGGGGTCAAGGACAGCAAAAAGAACTTTTTCAAATACGTAGCAGATAAAACTAATACCAGAGGCAATGTAGGCCCACTGATGAATGGGGTGGGTGCCCTGGTGGCAGAAGATACAGACAAGGCAGAATTACTGAATGCCTTCTTTGTCTCTGTCTACTCTGCCGGAGGCTGTCCTGGGGAGCCCCGTACCCCTGAGACCCCGGATGAAGCCAGGTCAATGGAGGAGTTTGCTTTAGTCGATGAGGACTGGGTTAGGGAGCAATTAAATAGTCTGGACATCCATAAATCCATGGGTCCAGATGGGATGCATCCGCGGGTGCTGAGGGAGCTGGCTGAAGTCATTGCTGGACCGCTCTCCATCATCTTTGCCAAGTCTTGGGAAACGGGAGAGGTGCCCGAGGATTGGAGGAAAGCAAATGTCACAGCAGTCTTCAAAAAGGGCAAGAGGGAGGACCCGGGTAATTATAGACCGGTCAGCCTCACCTCTGTCCCTGGGAAAGTAATGGAACAGCTTGTCCTTGGTGCCATCTCAAGGCATATCAAGGATAAGAGGGTTATTAGGGGCAGTCAGCATGGCTTTACCAAGGGTAGGTCATGCTTGACCAACCTCATAGCCTTTTATGAGAATGTAACAAGGTGGATGGATGATGGCAGAGCGGTGGATGTGGTCTACCTTGACTTCAGTAAAGCCTTTGACACAGTCTCCCACAGCACCCTCACAGCTAAGTTGAGGAGGTGTGGTCTAGACAATAGAGTAGTGAGGTGGGTTGCAAACTGGCTTAAGGAGAGAAGCCAGAGAGTGGTAGTCAATGGTGTGGAGTCTAGTTGGAGGCCAGTATCTAGTGGAGTGCCTCAGGGGTCAGTGCTGGGGCCAATATTATTCAATATATTCATTAACGATTTGGACGAGGGAATTGAGTGTACTATCAGCAAGTTTGCTGATGACACTAAGCTGGGAGGAGTGGCTGACACACCAGAGGGCTGTGCTGCCATCCAGCGGGACCTGGACAGGCTGGAGAGTTGGACGGGGAATAACCTAATGAAATTTAACAAGGGCAAGTGTAGAGTCCTGCATCTGGGCAGGAACAACCCCAGGTTCCAGTATAGGTTGGGAGATTACATATTAGAGAGCAGTGTAGGGGAAAGGGACCTGGGGGTCATGGTGGACAACAGGATGACCATGAGCCAGCACTGTGCCCTTGTGGCCAGGAAGGCCAATGGCATCCTGGGGTGTATTAGAAGGGGGGTGGTTAGTAGATCGAGAGAGGTCCTCCTTCCCCTCTACTCCGCCCTGGTGAGACCACATCTGGAATATTGTGTCCAGTTCTGGGCCCCTCAGTTCAAGAAGGACAGGGAACTGCTGGAGAGGGTCCAGCGTAGGGTAACGAAGATGATTAAGGGGGAGTGGAGCACCTCCCTTATGAAGAAAGGCTGAGGGAGCTGGGTCTCTTTAGTTTGGAGAAGAGGAGACTAAGGGGGGACCTTATTAATGTTTATAAATATATAAAGGGTGAGTGCCATGGGGATGGAGCCAGGCTCTTCTCGGTGGCAAACAATGATAGGACAAGGGGTAATGGGATCAAGCTGGAACACAAGAGGTTCCACTTAAATTTGAGAAGAAACTTCTTCTCAGTGAGGGTGACAGAGCACTGGAACAGGCTGCCCAGGGAAGTGGTGGAGTCTCCTTCTCTGGAGACATTCAAAACCCGCCTGGACATGTTCCTGTGCGACCTCACCTAGGTGTTCCTGCTCCAGCAGGGGGATTGGACTAGATGATCTTTTGAGGTCCCTTCCAATCCCAAACATACTGTGATACTGTGATACTGTGAAAATAAAACACCCAAATGCTACTAAGACACTAATCACAAGAAACCCAGATTCCCTGATGTAGGCGTCTGAGCAGGAAAGCTTCAGGATTTGGGGGATTTCACAGAAGAACTGGTTTACAGCATTGCCTTTGCAGAGTGGTAGAGAAAATGTGTTGGCAATGTGCAGCACAGCACTGAGAAACCCAGTGGCCCAGGCAGCTGCTGCCATGTGGACACAAGCTCTGCTGCCCAGGAGGGTCCCATAGTACAGGGGGTTGCAGATGGCAACGTAGCGGTCATAGGCCATGATGGTGAGAAGTGAAAACTCTGTTCCAACCAAGAAGGCAAACAGGAAGACTTGGGCAGTGCATCCTTGGTAAGAAATGGCCCTGGTGTTCCAAATGGAACTGGCCATGGATTTAGGTAGAGTGGTAGAGATGGAGCCCACGTCAATGAGGGAGAGGTTGAGGAGGAAGAAGTACATGGGGGTGTGGAGGTGCTGGTCACAGGCTATGGTGATGATGACGAGGCCATTGCCCAGGAGGGCAGCCAGGTAGATGCCCAGAAAGAGCCAGAAATGCAAGAGCTGCAGTTCCCGTGTATCTGTGAATGCCAGGAGGAGGAACTGTGTGATGGAGCTGCTGTTGGACATTTGCTGTTTCTTGTCATGAGGGCTCTCTTCAAAAAAGGAAATGATAACCTAAAATGAGGGAAGACTCCTCTAAGCAAAGCCACTCCATTTTTCATAGAAATCACCCCCATTTAAATGCATTTCCTCTTTCTGGTCTGTGCTGTCTGAGTGTGCTGTGAGGAGCAGAACCTCTGGCAGTCTGCTGCCAAGCAGTCAGCTTTACTATGCTGCGGTGGGTACATGGGAGCTGGTTTGTCACAGTTCCAGTGTTTACAGGGCATATCAGATGTAATCCAATCTGCCTTTAATGGAAAAGTTCAGTATCTGCACTCATGATTGTCAAGAGCTTGGGCTGCAGAGGAAAAAATTAGCTTATCTTTATAATTGCTTTGTCTGTGGTCCTTATTTTCCACCACTATGTCTGATGGGGGCGGGGGGGTGGTTTAGGAGTAGAAATCCTCACTTATATCACTGAAAATATGATCAGTCTTGAGACAGGACAGGTGAAAGGGCTCAGCAGCTTGCTGTAGCTCAGTGCAGAGTCAGGAGAACATCAGTCTTTAACTCACTTGACCTCTGCTTTCACTTGTGCCACCTTGAAGATGACTTCGCACACAAATTATTCTTTAAAAACCCAAAACAACTGGACTGATATGGGAGCAGAGGAGCACTGTTTGAAAGGGCAGATCTGCAAATTCTTCTCTGTCCCAGCCCAGCAGTATATTTGTGAGGGAGAGAGCAGGACACAACCCCTCACTGAGAGAGGCAAAGGACTCTGTGAGGAGAGTGCCGACCCTCAAGAATCATAGAATTACAGAATCATTTTAGTTGTAAGAGACTATTAAGATTATCAAGTCCAACCAAAACTGAAATCTAGTACTAAAACATGTCCCTTAGAGCCTCATCTATACATCTTTTAAAGTAAAGGCTCAACACTCCCTGGGATCCTAGTGGGGGCTCGACCTTTCTGGGGGCAGCTCACAAGCTAGGCAGGCCATGCAGAGCAGAGCAGAGCAGAGCAGAGCAGAGCAGAGCAGAGAGTCAGGGCTCCTGAAGATGGGATGTGCTAAACAAGAGAGTGAGATCATTGCCCAGCAGACAACACCCAGCAGACATCTACAGAGAAGGACCAAAAGAACTTCTGAGCACCCCCTGCTCTGCTGCCTGGAGCTGTCCCTGCCGGGAGCTGTTTCTCTGTCATCAGGTCTCCTCTCTTTCACTGTCACAGACCCCATCCCACCCACTGTGTGCTCAGCTCTGTCCTGCAGACCCCTCCCAGCTCTGTGGGGGCCAGCTCTGATGGGAACATCGGACCAGCCCTGATGAGGATGGAAAGTGATGCTAATGCTGTCCATAAGCCACGGTGTGTTGATTTCTGATAGTCCCAGGTTTATTCACCTTCAGGAGAAACAGGGTTTCACTGACTCCTTCTGAACTGAGACCTTAATTGCTCACCCAAACAATCCAGATTAGGAGATTGAAATGACAGGATCGTTCCCTTTCAGGTAGCTACTGCCTTGACGTGCTTCTTGAAAAATCCCCTGGGAAATTTCCTGGGGTGATTTGGAGCTCTGAGCAGGCCTGACCCAAGGCAGCACACTTTCTAGGAGCAGGATGCTGTTTTGCCAGAACTTCTCCCCACAGCATCATGGGGAGCCCCCTGGGCAGGTGGCAGAGTCCTTGCCCCAGCACACAGCCCCTCGGCACTCCTGGGTGCACACCCTGGCTTCACATCAATTTAAAATTTCCTTACAAGAACCCGTTCCTTAAAGATCCTATAAGATGTGGCTGTGCCAGCTTTAGGAGATGCCTCCAGGAGCTATATCTCCATTGCCCTACACCCAGAGACTTACTGTGACAAGGACTGCAAAGATTTCTTCTCCAGTGAGATCCCAATCATCCTCCTAGTCCTGGCCACATTTAAGCTCTCTGCCTGTCTCCTCTGCCCCCGGTGCTGCAGGCAGAGCCCTCAGCCCTGCTGCGTGTGCAGAGGAGCTGCTCCTGGGCAGAGCTGTCTCTCTGCAGCGCTGCCGCTGCCATGAGCTCCCTGTGTCCCAGGAGCCCAGCCCAGCTCAGCAGCACAGGAGCAGCCCAAGGCATTTTAATGATCACTCTGGTGGGTTTGTTGCCAAAACTACAGGCAGTGATAGGAAGTTGAAGAAACCTCTCAAGAAGTCAAAGTTGGATGCAAACTCCAAACTTTCTTGTAATGTTCATGGGTCCCACTGAGGGACATCATTGAGAAACTGTCCCCAGGGTCTGATAAGAGCAGAAAAGTGGAGGCAGTGATGACAGGTCAGGAAAAGCAAGGGAAGGTTACTCTAATGCTGAGTAGCCTGGCTGTGTTACTTAAGACAACGGGCCAAGGCCTGACCCCCAGCCCCTGGGAAGGCAGATCCTGTCCCTCACACATTGCTCAGGGCTCTTCCTTTGGCAATGAGATGTGGGGTTGTACAATACCACGAGCACGGCTACAGTATATTCTCTCCCAGGATTGTGGGTTGCAAGAAGGAGGGAATGAAGTACCACAGAAATGCACTTGCAGTGACATTTGTTTCTCCTTGTGTCCAATCTCAACCTCCCTAGCTGCAACTTTGTGGCATTTTTTTGTTCTCATGCTGTTTTGCGATTTTGGTAAAAGCTCCACTGTCTCTGAAACCACCCTTCAAGCAGTACTGGGCAACTCCTATAATGCCCTGAACCTCATCACCACTGGGCAAAAGGGCCAAAGAAATCCAGGTCTCTCAGTCCATCTACACAGGTCATCTGCTGAAGGCCCCAAACTCTAGGTCTCCTCTGGGCACTCTCCAGCTCTTCTCATCTCCATCAAAACTGGGAGCTGATGTCTGTGACAAACCCATGTGTGTGGGTTCCTACTAGTGCTTTTTCCAGGTGGACAATAACTCCCCTTGTCCGGGTGAACATGCTCAACCTAATGCAGCCCTGTATGCCGGTGGCCTTCTTCATGGTGACCATAAACCACTGGCTTGTATTGCCTTCCCTGTAGTTCCCAGGCCCTTCTCCTCAGAGTCACTCAGCACTCAGGTCACACAGACTCAGGTCCCAGCTGGCCCTGATGTGTAGGTTTGTTATTCCTCTTGAGGCTGGACTGGCCAATTCTCCTTGTAAACTTCAAGAGATTTCTGTTGGTCAGACCCCTGAGTTTCTCAAGGCCCCTCTGCATTCAGTCTCCATTTGGTCAGCAGTAACATCTGTGAGCAGGTGGCTCACCTTGACTGTGGTGTGGTCTCACAGGATAACAGCATGAGAAGTTGAGGGCAAACTAGGAATAACATTGGCCCATTACTCGATGAGCATGGTCACCTAATTGACAAGAACATAGACAAAACTGTGATATTTAAGGCTTTCTTCACCTCAGTCTTCAAAGCTGATGATGGATTTTCACCCTAAGGTGAAATCAGTGTCCTCAGCTGGCTCCCTGAAATGCCTGTACACCAATGAATGCAGCATGCGGAATAAGCAGGAGGAGTTAGAAACCTGTCTTCAGTCAGGAGATTATGATCTGGTGGCAATTACAGAGACATGGTGGGACAGCACACATGACTGGAATGTGGTCATGGATAGCTTTGTCCTTCTGAGGAAAGACAGGCCAGCCAGGCGTGGTTGTGGAGTTGCTCTTTATGTGAGAGAGCAACTACAATGTATGGAGTACTGTCCAGGCACGGATGAGGAACGAGTTGAGAGTCTGTGGGTGATTATTAAGGGGCAGGCTGGCAGGAGTGATACTGTTGCGGGTGTCTATTACAGGCCACCTGATCAGGGTGAGGAAGTTGATGAGACCTTCTACAGGCAGCTGAGAGCAGCCTCGTAATTACAGGCCCTAGTAGTTGTAGGGGATTTTAACTACCCTGGTGTTTGCTGGAGGGACTACTCAGCCAGCCAGCCACAGTCCAGGAGGTTCCTCCAGAGCCTTGACATGAACTTTCTGATGCAAAGGGTGGAGGAGCCGACTAGGAGAGGTGCACTGCTGGACCTCATCCTCACTAACAAGGAGGGTCTGGTTGAAGCGGTAAAGGTCGCTGCCTTGGCTGCAGCGACCATGAGATGGTGGAGTTCAGGATCTTGTGTGGCAGGAACAGAATAGCAAGCAGAATTGCAGCCCTGGATTTCAGTAGGGCCAACTTTGGCCTTTTCAGGCAATTGCTGGGGGAAATCCCATGGGCAAGGCTGCTTGAAGGGAAAGGGGCCCAAGATAGCTGGTTAACATTCAAGGACTGCTTCTTCCAAGCTCAAGTTCAGAGCATCCTGACACATAGGAAGTCAAGGAAGGGAACCAGGAGACCTGCGTGGTTAAACAAGGAACTTCTGGGCAAATTCAAGTGGAAGAGCAGAGTCTACAGATCATGGAAGGAGAGGCTGGCCACCTGGGAAAAATATAAGGTCATTGTCAGAGGATGTAGGGAGGCAACTAGGAAAGCTAAGGCTTCCTTAGAATTATACCTTGCGAGACTGGTCCAGGAAAACAGAAAGAGTTTCTTCAAATACATGACAGATAAAAGTAACACCAGAGGCAATGTAGTCCCACTGATGGGGTGGGCCCGGTAGGTGCCCTGGTGACAGAAGATACAGAGAAGGCAGAATTACTGAATGCCTTCTTTGTCTCCACTGCTGGAGGCTGTCCTGAGGAGCCCCGTACCACCGGGGCCCCAGAAGAAGTCAGGACAATGGAGGAGTTTGCTTTGGTTGATGAGGACTGGGTTAGGGACCAATTAAGCAATCTGGACATCCATAAATCCATGGGTTCTGATGGAATGCACCTGTGGGTGCTGAGGGAGCTAGCCAAAGTCATTGTTAGACCACGCTCCATCATCTTTGCTAAGTCACAGGAAATGGGAGAAGTTCCTGAGGACTGGAGGAAAAAAAATGTCACTCCAGTCTTCAAAAAGGGCAAGAAGGAGTATCCAGGTAGCTATACACTGGTCAGTCTCACCTCCATCCCTGGAAATGTGATGCAACAGCTTATCCTTGGCACCACCTCAAGGTATATCAAGGATAAGAGGGCCATTAAGGACAGACTGACAGACTACTAACCGCTGCTGGTTTTCCAGACAGATGGGGAGGAAGCTGCTTCCCGTAGTCTGAGAGGAATGAAAAACGATTTCAAGGTCTTGGGAAGGATGGTAAAAGACTCAGGGGCTCAAGTGATCTTCTCTTCACTCCTTCCATCTTCAAGTGATGATGTGGGATGGAATAGGAAAATTCACTCTCTAAATGGTTGGCTCCAAGACTGGTGCTACAGGCAGGGCTTTGTATTTTTTGATAATGGTTGGTTTTATAAGACACCAGTCCGGACACTGTCATGCGGGAAAGGTTTATCTTGCAGGGGCAAAAGGATGCTGGGGCAGGAATTAGCTGGGCTCATTTGGAGAGCTTTAAACTAGGCTCGAAGGGGGATGGGGTTGTAGCTGGGCTTGTCCCAGTGGGGCAGGATTCTAAAACTGATGAGGACCGGGTGGTCTCCTATGCCCCTAGGGAGAAACTGGTGTATTCTGCTCGCTCCTTGAAATGCCTGAACACTAATGTGTGCAGCATGGGGAATAAGCAGGAGGAGTTAGAATCCTATGTTCGGTCGGGAGATTATGATCTGGTGGCAATTACAGAAACATGGTGGGACAGTTCACATGACTGGAATGTGGTCATGGATGGCTATGCCCTTTACAGGAAAGACAGGCCAGCCAGGCGTGGAGGTGGAGTTGCTCTCTATGTGAGAGAGCAACTACAATGTACTAAATTCTGCCCAGGAGCGGATGACGAGCGAGTTGAGAGTGTATGGGTCAGGATCAAGGGGCAGGCTGGCAGGGCTGACACTGTTGTGGGCGTCTGTTACAGGCCACCAGATCAGGTTGAGGAAGTTGATGAGGCCTTCTATGGGCAGTTGAGAGTGGCCTCACAGTCACAGGCCATGGTTGTTGTGGGTGATTTTAACTTCCCTGATGTTTGCTGGAAGGACCATTCAGCCAGCCAGCCACAGTCCAGGAGGTTTCTTCCTGGACTGATAACTTCCTCATGCAGATAGTGGAGGAGCCAACCAGGAGAGGTGCACTGCTGGATCTCATCCTCACTAACAAGGAGGGTCTGGTCGAAGCAGTAAAGGTTGAGGGCTGCCTGGGTTGCAGTGACCACGAGATGGTGGCGTTCAGCATCTTGTGTGGCAGGAACAGAATAGCAAGTAGAATTGCAACCCTGGACTTTAGCAGGCTAACTTTGGCCTTTTCAAGCAACTGCTGGGGGAAATCCCATGGGCAAGACTGCTTGAAGGGAAAGGGGCCCAAGATAGCTGGATTGCATTCAGAGATTGCTTCTTCCACACTCAGGATCAGAGCATCCCCACACATAGGAAGTCAAGGAAGGGAGCCAGGAGGCCTGTGTGGTTGAATAGGGATCTGTTGGGTATGCTCAAGCAGAAGAGGATAGCCAAGGCCTCCTTAGAATGACAGCTGGCGAGAGGGGTCAAGGACAGCAAAAAGAACTTTTTCAAATACATAGCAGATAAAACTAATACCAGAGGCGACGTAGGCCCACTGATGAATGGGGTGGGTGCCCTGGTGGCAGAAGATACAGAGAAGGCAGAATTACTGAATGCCTTCTTTGTCTCTGTCTACTCTGCTGGGGGCTGTCCTGGGGAGCCCTGTACCCCTGAGACCCCGGATGAATCCAGGTCAATGGAGGAGTTTGCTTTAGTCGATGAGGACTGGGTTAGGGAGCAATTAAATAGTCTGGACATCCATAAATCCATGGGTCCAGATGGGATGCATCCGCGGGTGCTGAGGGAGCTGGCTGAAGTCATTGCTGGACCGCTCTCCATCATCTTTGCCAAGTCTTGGGAAACGGGAAAGGTGCCCAAGGATTGGAGGAAAGCAAATGTCACTCCAGTCTTCAAAAAGAGCAAGAAGGAGGACCCGGGTAATTATAGACCGGTCAGCCTCACCTCTGTCCCTGGGAAAGTAATGGAACAGCTTATCCTTGGTGCCATCTCAAGGCATATCAGGGATAAGAGGGTTATTAGGGGCAGTCAGCATGGCTTTACCAAGGGTAAGTCATGCTTGACCAACCTCATAGCCTTTTATGAGAATGTAACAAGGGTGATGGATGATGGCAGAGCGGTGGATGTGGTCTACCTTGACTTCAGTAAAGCCTTTGACACAATCTCCCACGGCATCCTCACAGCTAAGTTGAGGAGGTGTGGTCTAGACAATAGAGTAGTGAGGTGGGTTGCAAACTGGCTTAAGGAGAGAAGCCGGAGAGTGGTAGTCAATGGTGTGGAGTCTAGTTGGAGGCCAGTATCTAGTGGAGTGCCTCAGGGGTCAGTACTAGGGCCAATATTATTCAATATATTCATTAACGATTTAGACGAGGGAATAGAGTGAACTATCAGCAAGTTTGCTGATGACACTGAGCTGGGAGGAGTGGCTGACACGCCAGAAGGCTGTGCTGCCATCCAGCGAGACCTGGACAAGCTGGAGAGTTGGGCGGGGAATAATCTAATGAAATTTAACAAGGGAAAGTGTAGAGTCCTGCATCTGGGCAGGAACAACCCCAGGTTCCAGTATAGGTCGGGAAATTACATATTAGAGAGCAGTGTAGGGGAAAGGGACCTGGGGGTCCTGGTGGACAACAGGATGACCATGAGCCAACACTGTGCCCTTGTGGCCAGGAAGGCCAATGGCATCCTGGGGTGTATTAGAAGGGGGGTGGTTAGTAGATCGAGAGAGGTCCTCCTTCCCCTCTACTCTGCCCTGGTGAGACCACATCTGGAATATTGTGTCCAGTTCTGGGCCCCTCAGTTCAAGAAGGACAGGGAACTGCTGGAGAGGGTCCAGCGTGGGGCAACGAAGATGATTAAGGGGGAGTGGAGCACCTCCCTTACGAAGAAAGGCTGAGGGAGCTGGGTCTCTTTAGTTTGGAGAAGAGGAGGCTAAGGGGGGACCTTATTAATGTTTATAAATATGTAAAGGGTGAGTGCCACAAGGATGCAGCCAAGCTCTTCTCGGTGGCAAACAATGATAGGACAAGGGGTAATGGGATCAAGCTGGAACACAAGAGGTTTCACTTAAATTTGAGAAAAAACATCTTCTCAGTAAGGGTGACAGACACTGGACCAGGCTGCCCAGGGGGGTTGTGGAGTCTCCTTCTCTGCAGACATTCAAAACCCGCCTGGACATGTTCCTGTGTGACCTCACCTGGGTGTTCCTGCTCCAGCAGGGGGTTTGGACTAGATGATCTTTTGAGGTCCCTTCCAATCCCAAACATACTGTGAAACTGTGAAACTATGTTCTAAATTATCACACTCATACTAATTCTGTATGTTAAGATAGAACAAAATTGAAGAACTGTGAAATCCAAGGGCAGAAATTATGGGTAGCAACTAAACCAGGGAAAGGTGGACATGGTGTAGGCTCTGTCTCCTGCCCCAGGGAGAACAGAATATCCGTTTTACACAAGCTGGTATGTGGGGCTATTCAGATAGAGGGGGAGTGCAAGATCAGTATAAGGAGGAGTTAGTTAAGAGTGCCACTCAGGAATTAAGGAGAGCAAGAGAAGCAGAAATTGGTACAGAAAAGCAGTGATTGGTATGAAGAAATAAGGAAAAAAGACAAGGAATTCCAATTCTCAACAGTAGGGAAAAACCTGTTTATAGATCTTATGGAAAAGATAGCCCGGGAATTAAATGTCACCTCATGCTGGATATGTGGGGGGTCTCAAATGGCAGAACAGTGGCCTTGGAGAGGAGAGAGTGTAAGCCCAGAAGGATTACTAGTATGGATCCAGCCACCTGGGCCCAAGATGGAAGCTGGGGATACCGTACCCCAATATATATGCTAAACTGAATTATTCGGTTGCAAGCAGTGATTGAAATAACAAGCAACCGCACAGCTGAGGCACGGAATCTCGTAGCGAGACAATTGTCTCAAACCAGAGCCACAGTGTACCAAAATTGGGTAGCCTTAGATTATCTTTTAGCTGAAGGGGGGGGGGGTCTGTGGGAAATGGAATACTTCTGAGTGTTGTTTGGAAACAGATAATAATGGGGAAGCTATAATGAAAATAGCAGAGGAGATAAAACGAGTTGCACACGTACCACTACAGAAATGGAATTCTATACTAACTAACTACTGGTGGGATAACTTATTTGGGGGAGCCTGGTGGAAGAAAATAGGGTTCATGATATTATGTGCATTTCTAGGTTTACTGTTCATGCCATGTATGATCCCGTGCTTTATTTGGTTAATACATTCAGTAGTCCAAGGCATGCAAATCTCAGCCATGCCTATAGATCCTGAAATGGCAACAAAAGGAAGAGGGTATAAATTAATGATTTTAAAAGATAACAGAAAATCACAGTGAGGTCTGGTCTTTGCAATATAACCAGCTCCTTTTGCCTGCTGGGCTCAGTGCCTGTCACACCTCACCATTTCAGTCTGTGATCGCGGCATTCCCCGACCTTGGCGCCTTTGGTTCTCTTTTCTCTCTCTCTCCTGCAGGTTGCCCCTCAAGTGCGGCAGGTGAATTGGTTTATATCCTGCACCTAAATTATGCGTTATTAACTAATCTCGACCTCAGGCACTATTGGTGTTACGGCTTAAAGATAACCGGTATCACCTTGACACTGATGCACTTTGTCTTCCATAACTCGGCTGGATGTAATGTATTAAGGACATATAGAGCCTCCCCCACGCAATGCACTCTCCTAACCATCTGGTTATGGTGTGTCCACAAGTCCCTACAATGTTGCACTTCAGTGAATGCTCGCAGGACATAAATTTCCATCAATCTACCCCATTTACTTCCTCTAACTTTCTAAACCACATGGCTAATTTTCAACTAAATGCCCAAAACATTAGCCTATCGTGTTGCATATTTTGTTATTTTCTTTCTCTTATTGGCACTGGAGTTACATTAATAATTCATCAACATATTTCATACATGTGTATGCTAATCCTCTGATAAACCATTAATAATTCATCCAACTTTTTCATTCTTTTCTTGTTTATTTTTCCACCCTTCTTTGCATTCAATACTAACCAATTTTAGGACGCACTTTTTACCATCCCCATACATCAACTTCACCCCAAGCACTAACCAATTTAAGCCGCACTTTCTATCATCCATACACACGTCAACCTTCGCCCCAAGCACTAGCCAATTTTAAGCTACACAGACAACCAGTGAGCAACAAACACAAACAAACAAACAAACAAACAAACAAAATGTCCCTGTAGCTTACAATTAAAGCATGGCACTGAAGATGCCAAGACAGCCCCACATCCACCCAGGGACAAAAGACTTAGTCCTAACCTTACCATTAGTTCTTGCTAGACATATACATGCAAGTATGTGCACCCCAGTGTAAATGCCCTTGACTCCTACACCATAGGCAAAAGGAGCTGGCATCAGGCATGCCCATAGCAGCCCAAGACGCCTTGCTTAGCCACACCCCCACGGGTACTCAGCAGTAATTAACATTAAGCAATAAGTGTAAACTTGACTTAGTTATAGCAACTCAGGGTTGGTAAATCTTGTGCCAGCCACCGTGGTCACACAAGAGACCCAAAGTAATCGTTCGCGGCGTAAAGAGTGGACTCATGCTTATCACATTAATTAAGGTCAAAACGTAGCTGAGCTGTCATAAGCTTAAGATACACTTAAAACCGCCCTAAAGATGGCCCTAATTCGTATGACTTACTAAACTCCACGAAAGCCAGGGCACAAACTGGGACTAGATACCCCACTATGCCTGGCCCTAAATCTTGGTGCTCTATACAACCAAAGCTTCCGCCTGAGAACTACGAGCACAAACGCTTAAAACTCTAAGGACTTGGCAGTGCCCCAAACCCACCTAGAGGAGCCTGTTCTATAATTGATAACCCATGATACACCCGACCACTTCTTGCCAAAAACAGCCTACATACCGCCATTGCCAGCTCACCTCTTCTGAGAGTGCCACAGTGAGCACAATCGCCCTAACCCCGCCAACAAGACAGGTCAAGGTATAGCCTATGAAGTGGAAGAAATGGGCTACATTTTCTAGCTTAGAAAATCTCACAAAAGGGGGCATGAAACAGCCCCTAGAAGGCGGATTTAGCAGTAAAGCGGGATAACATAAGCCCCCTTTAAGCTGGCTCTGAGGCACGTACATACCGCCCGTCACCCTCCTCACAAGCTCTAAACTATCAGTAAATAATACGCCCACTTGCTAAAGATGAGGTAAGTCGTAACAAGGTGAGTGTACCAGAAGGTACACTTAGCACACCAAGACGTAGCTATGAAAGCATTCAGCTTACACCTGAAAGATGCCTGCCACACATCAAGTCGTCTTGAAGCCAACTCTAGCCCAATCCCCCACAACCAGACATGCATAAAAAAATCTACTAAATCTTTAAACTAAACATTCTTCCAACTCAGTATAGGTGATAGAAAGGTCATTAGGCGCTATAGAGATCCGTACCGTAAGGGAAAGATGAAATAACAGTGAACAAACCAAGCAATAAACAGCAAAGATAAACCCTTGTACCTCTTGCATCATGATCTAGCCAGAACAACCAAGCAAAGCGGACTTAAGCTTGCCACCCCGAAACCTAAGTGAGCTACTTGTAAGCAGCTATCCCTGAGCAAACCTGTCTCTGTTGCAAAAGAGTGGGATGACTTGCTAGTAGAGGTGAAAAGCCAGTCAAGCTGGGTGATAGCTGGTTACCTGTAAAATGAATCCAAGTTCAACCTTGATATCTCCTCCAGGAACCCTCAGACACCCCAATGAAGATTATCAAGAGTAATTTAAAGGGGGTACAGCTCCTTTAGAAAAGGGTATAACCTCCCCTAGCGGATAATTAACAACCTTGTACATAACAATTGTGGGCCTTTAAGCAGCCACCAACAAAGAGTGCGTCAAAGCTCCATTTCTACAAAAATCCTAAACCCATATGACTCCCTTCTCACTAACAGGTCAACCTATATCCATAGGAGAGTTAATGCTAAAATGAGTAACTAGGGTAGACCCCCTCTCAAGCACAAACTTACATCCACGCATTATTAACAGATAACTAATACTCCTGCTACAAGATTTACGTATTTCACTCTCTGTTACCCCGACCCAGGAGCGCCTACTAGAAAGATTAAAATCTGTAAAAGGAACTAGGCAAATCTCAAGGCCCAACTGTTTACCAAAAACATAGCCTTCAGCCGAACCAAGTATTGAAGGTGATGCCTGCCCAGTGACTCTATGTTCAACGGCTGCGGTATCCTAACTGTGCGAAGGTAGCGCAATCAATTGTCCCATAAATCGAGACTTGTATGAATGGCTAAACTAGATCTTAACTGTCTCTTACAGATAATCAGTGAAATTGGTCTTCCTGTGCAAAAGCAGGAATGAATACATAAGACGAGAAGACCCTGTGGAACTTAAAAATCAGCAGCCAACTCGTAACAAAACTTAACCCACTAGGCTCACCGCTAACAAGATGCTGGCTCGCATTTTTCAGTTGGGGTGACCTTGGAGAAAAACAAACCCTCCAAAAACAAGACCACCACCTCTTAACTAAGAGCAACGCCTCAACGTACTAACAGTAACCAGACCCAATATAATTGACCAATGGACCAAGCTACCCCAGGGATAACAGCGCAATCTCCACCAAGAGCCCATATCGACGAGGAGGTTTACGACCTCGATGTTGGATCAGGACAACCTAATGGTGCAGCCGCTATTAAGGGTTCGTTTGTTCAACGATTAATAGTCCTACGTGATCTGAGTTCAGACCAGTGTAATCCAGGTCGGTTTCTATCTATGTTGAACTTTTCCTAGTACAAAAGGACCGGAAAAGTGACGCCAATGCTTCAACACACACCCCCTCCCTAAGTAATGAACTCAACTAAATTACAAAGAGATCCCACACAACGCCCAATCCTAGAAAAGGATCACTAGCGTGGCAGAGTTTGGTAAACGCAAAAGGCTTAAGCCCTTTACCCAGAGGTTCAAGTCCTCTCCCTAGCTCACTATCCTCCATGATCATAGCCTACCTTATCATATCACTATCATATGCAGTAAGAATCCTAATCGCCGTAGCATTCTTAACACTAGTAGAACGGAAAGTCCTAAGCTATATACAAGCTCGAAAAGGCCCAAACATTGTAGGGCCTTTTGGACTTCTCCAACCAGTGGCAGATGGTGTTAAACTATTCATTAAAGAGCCTATCCGCCCGTCTACCTCCTCTCCAATTCTTTTTATCATAACCCCTATACTAGCCCTCTTCCTAGCCATTACAATTTGAATTACCCTCCCCCTCCCCTTCTCCCTTACCGACCTTAACTTAGGTCTCCTTGTTTTCTGGAGATCCAGTGTGTTACATCTAGGATCAAATTCACAGATTCATTTCCACCCGCAACTGGGTCAGTTGAGGCGGGGGGGGGTGTTATGAAAATACGATACGCCCTCAAAAACCCCGCAAAAATCTAAACCAAGCAGGTCTTTCACATCTCAAAATTGACAATTTAACTTGTGAACATTTTGATCATTGTCATGAGTCTGTACAGCTGCTGGAAATGGAAATAGGAATGTCCTTTTGTTTGCTCAGCATGGAAAGCCCCAGGCAACCCTGTGCATAGTCTGCATAAGCAAGTTACCTGACGGTAGTTGCATTATTGGTGGAAGAAGAAATGCTGAAAGGATCTACAGAAGCATGCTTTTGATTGGCAAAGTGTCTGCCAGTGTCTAGGATGAGGCTGATATTATGTAGGGTTTTTCTTTGCTCGAAGACAGAAGAGACTACTCAGTGGAGAGCAACTCTTGCTCATCAGGATTAGCCCAGGTGCTTTGTCTTGCTTTGTGTCTTATGTTCTCAGGACTCACCTCAAGTGTTTTGATCTACAGAAAGTTCCTAGAGAAAGTGATTTGCTTGCTTGTGAGAGGCACTTATCTCAGCAAGTGCAAATATCCTCCCCATAGAGGGTGGTGAATCGTGGCTGGGGCGTCTCCTAAACAGACCAGCTGAGGGGTTGTTGAAGCTCTAAACCAGCCTGCTCCGAGGGAAGTGGGTTAATGTCCTCCTTTTGCCTGGGGAGGGGAAAATAGGTATATTAAAAGTCAGATCTAGTGCAAGCACAAGGCAGTTTTCATTGGAAAAAAAGGAAACTTTGCAGTCAGACAGAGCAGAGAGTGTAACCCCAAGTTTTGTTCTATTTCCAGCACCTGATCAGCACATCAAGGTGAGTAGGTATCTGTCATTAATGAATGCACTAAAGGAGGAGCTTAAAAAATCATCACCCTGAAGTTAAAAATAAAACATATAAGAAATGCAGTTGAAGAGGGAGGACAAGAGACACAGAGATTATCAGTTCTTTCACTTATTAAATTAATCAGTGTCCACACAGTGTCTTTGTTTCTCCTTTAACTGTTCCTGCAGTAGTAACAGCTCATTATGGGGCCCTTGAATTGCCTTACAGGTCTGGACTAGAGTTCTGATCTGGGCTGTTGCTGTGCCTGGAGGCTGCTGTCCTTGCAGACCAGATGAACTCATTTCTGCCACCCTGTCTGGCAGTTCATTCCATCCGTGTCACAGCTCTGTCTGCAGCACTGACAGCTCCAGCTCCCCCAGTCAGGTCCCTGGCTGAGGACATTGCCTCACATCTGGGCTGAACCACCCCAGCTGTGGCACCAGCCCAGCTCTGACCTGCCACAAGAAACCTGGTACCAAGTGTCCAAGAGCCCATGTGTGCAAAGGCTTTGCTGCAGAGCACAGACATGACATGGCCAAAGATTGATGAATGTCTCTCTAGACCGAGTAGTGTAAAACCAGAACAAAATGCCTGAACTCATTCAACTGAAGATATTCCTCCCTTAGCCTGGAGAAATTAAACCCTTTGCTGTAACATTCCTGGTGTCCTGTCTAATGATGGGACAAGAAAAGATGATTGTCACGTTAGCAATCAAGACACATAACCACGGGCGTAGTTATATGCGGTGCTTTATTCCAGCACTGGGAAAACAGGGGTTCACACCCAAAGCTGGCTTCAACCACTGATTTGAACTTCACTACATTTATACAATTTGGTCACATACATATTCATTACAATTCTTGACAACCATTAGCATATTCCACACCTATTCTAACACAAACTGTCTATCTAAGCGATGCTAAATAACATTCGCATGTTTATCAGTTGTTAAAGTAACAGTCACATGTTTAGCAGCTGTTTCTCAGTTACCTGTTTTTAAAGAATAGGTCATAAATCTATGTCAATTTTAAGAATAGGGTATGGTCATATAAGATCATGCTTGAATGCACATCTACTTGGATACAACCCGAAAAACTTCAAAGTAAAGCAAAAACCTTGGTCACAGCATCAAGCAAAAACCAAACACAGGAAAACCCTGCATACAGTAAAAGTTAGCTCAACTAGATACAGTAAAAGTTAGCTCAACTACAACAGTCATACCAATTTATTTTTTAAAATGAAAAATACAATGCTGGAAAGAAGTGTCTCTGAAGAGGAGAGAGAATCAACATCACTGATTACTTCAACTTCAAAGTTGTGCCACTAGAGCCCCAGGGACACCTGGAGGAGCCCAGAGGGGACAGAGAAAGGGACATCATGTGCTGCTCCTGTGCTGCTGAGCTGGGCTGGGCTCCTGGGACACAGGGAGCTCATGGCAGCGGCAGCGCTGCAGAGAGACAGCTCTGCCCAGGAGCAGCTCCTCTGCACATGCAGCAGGGCTGAGGGCTCTGCCTGCAGCACCGAGGGCACAGGAGCCAGGCACAGAGAGGGAAACGCAATCTGGGGTGGGAGGATGCTGAGAGGTCACTTGGAGAGAAATCTTCAGTGATATGAAGCTTGTGGCTGCAGGACATTGCATCTGCAAATCTTGGTAGGATCTCAGAAAGCTGTCACATTGCAGAGCCTGCGAGAGATGTAAGTACAGCTCTCAGAGATTCTCTGATGCAGAGGAGACGACGTGCTGCAGAGCAGGGATTGCCTTCTGCACTGTCAGAGTGACAAGACGTGAATGCTGCTTTCTCCCCAGGATGGCTGTGGGGTGTAAATGTGCAGGCAGGGGTGCCCAGGGCTGTCCTGCAGAGCAGGGTCCCTGCACCCCGGGGCTGTGCTGGGACAGGGACTCTGCCACCTGCCAGGGTCAGGGCTGAGCCTGCCCAGGAGATCCCAACAACACGAGGGGAGAAGCTGTCATGTGAAGGAGCAAACCGTATTGTGCAGTAAAGTTGCTTCTGCTGTGGAGAGGGTGCTGTGTGGGTCAGGGCTGCTCACACATCCAGATCACCCCCAGCATTTTTCCAAGGCGATGCCCCAGTGACAAGATCAATGTAAGGATTAGCAGACAGATAAGGAGCTTTCCTGAGCCTGTCTTTTCAGTTTACTCTCCCAAGGGGTGAGGGGTGCAGGAAAGGATAAAATGAAAATGAGCTCTCATGCTTAAACAAGTCACTGAGACTCCTGAACTGCAACTGTGAGTGATCAGTACATCTGCCAGAAGGCTCATGACATCCCTTCACCACCCCTCTGCCTGTGCACAGCACCTGCATCACCTTGGCTGGACCCGTCAGCCTTAGTCTGACCTGTCCTGTTTTCCAGCCCGCAGACAGGAAGATGCCCCCAGGCAGTGCCCTGTGAACAGGCAGGATCTGTAGGGCCAGGGGGAGGGCACAGAGGGTGGGATGGTCTGTGAGCACTGACAGGGAAGAGACATGGACAGGGAAACACGTCCCAGGGGAGAATCTCCAGGCAGCAGGGAAATGATCAGAAATGAGAGGAAACCAAACCCAGAATGGTTATGAGAGGGAGAACAGAGAAAAGTCCCTGTGATCCCCTGCAGGTCAGATCCCTCCTGTGAGCAGCCCCCTGGCCTCCTCTCCCACCCAGCAAAGCCTCTGCCCTCAGGGCCGGGGGCTCCAAGGCATGAAGCAGCTCCTGTGCAGCCAGAGCTCCAGTTCCTCTGCAGAGCACAGGGGCTGAGAGCAGCTGCCCGGCAATGTTGGTGTCTGGGAGGTGGCTGCACAGCTGGGGAAGGGTGACGCTGTCTGAGTGCCCGGCTGCCTCTGCCCTGGCCTCTCTCACATCCACCCTCACTGCATTTTCCTTCTTGCTCCCCTGCTCTGGGTCACTGCTGTTGGGATCTTGTTCTTGCTGTCAGGCTCTCTGGGGATGGCAGTTTCAGCTGCAGAGTCACAGCCTGATCTTGTGGGTCCTTTCCTGCAGGTGTGTCCATGGGCACACGTGTCCCAGCTTTGCTCTGACCTGTGGGGTGTGGGCAATGCAGTCTGTGGGGCTGGGGAATGAGCTGTGTGTGTCCTGGGCTAAACGTTGGGTGCTGAGACCTTAGGAAAGGGTGAGACTTGTCATGGTCTGAGGTGGATCCCTCTTCTCTCAGCAGTGCCTGGTGGCTTTTCAGGTTAACGTGGGAGTATGATCAGCCTCCATCTCAGAAAGGTGCCAGCCCAGGGCAGCTGGAGCAAGAGAGAGGGACAGACCAGCTGCCCTCACTCTGCGCTGACCCACAGGCACCCTCTGGTCTCACAGGACTCGCTCTGTTCTCCCTGAGTGCAGCAGAAATGCAGAGGGTTTCTGACACCCAACAACACTCCGCAGTGAATATGGGGGGAGATGTAAAAATACCTCGAACTCTTAAACTACCTTCACCATCTCTTGTTCCTTATCACTGGGAAAACAAGTGCTGGCAGCCCTTCTGTATTAGCAGAACCAAGATAGTCCCCACCGTTCCTGTGGCCCCACTTCTGCCCAGCTGGGCTGACTCATCGAGAGCCCATGGGCAGAGACCCTGCTCTTGGTTCCTCATTTTCCAGCACCGAACAGGGCTCCAGGCACAGTGCTGAAGAATGTTCTCTTAGAAAATCAAAAGGGTGTCTGTGTGTGACAGGGGAGGGTCTATGGGAGTTGGTTTCATTTTTGTCAGAGAACACTTCCCTGGCTTCACACTGTCTTTTTTTTTCTCATGACAGCACCCCATGTTCAGGAAAAGCAAATGTCCAACAGCAGCTCCATCACCCAGTTCCTCCTCCTGCCGTTCACAGACACACGGGAGCTGCAGCTCTTGCACTTCTGGCTCTTCCTGGGCATCTACCTGGCTGCCCTCCTGGGCAACGGCCTCATCATCACCACCATAGCCTGGGACCAGCACCTCCACACCCCCATGTACTTCTTCCTGCTCAACCTCGCCCTCCTTGACATGGGCACCATCTCCACCATTCTCCCCAAGTCCATGGCCGATTCCCTCTGGGATTCCAGGGCCATCTCATACTTGGGATGTGCAACACAGCTATTTTTATTTCTCTTCTTGCTCACAGCAGAGTATTGTCTCCTCACCATCATGTCATACGACCGCTACGTTGCCATCTGCAAACCCCTGCACTACGGGACCCTCCTGGGCAGCAGAGCTTGTGTCCACATGGCAGCAGCTGCCTGGGCCACTGGGTTTCTCACTGCTCTGCTGCACACGACCAATACATTTTCACTGCCCCTGTGCAAGGGCAATGCCCTGGGCCAGTTCTTCTGTGAAATCCCCCAGATCCTCAAGCTCTCCTGCTCACACTCCTATCTCAGGGAACTTGGGTTTCTTGTGTTTAGTCTGTTAATCGGTTTTGGCTGTTTTGTGTTCATTGTGGTGTCCTATGTGCAGATCTTCAGGGCCGTGCTGAGGATCCCCTCTGAGCAGGGACGGCACAAAGCCTTTTCCACCTGTCTCCCTCACCTGGCCGTGGTCTCCCTGTTTGTTAGCACAGGCATGTTTGCCTACCTGAAGCCCCCCTCCATCTCCTCCTCATCCCTGGACCTGGTGGTGTCTGTTCTGTACTCAATGGTGCCTCCAGCAGTGAACCCCCTCATCTACAGCATGAGGAACCAGGAGCTCAAGGATGCCCTCTGGAAACTCATATCTTAGTGTTTTCTGAAGCAATAAATTGCCCTTCTGCTTCTACTTAGCAGTTTTAATGTAACTAGTTACAGGTCCAGCCTCTCGTCTCTATTTTCTGTTGTCATTGACATTGGTTTTGATGTGATAATATTGTCATCCCCGTTCTAAATTGCTGTCTGTTTTTCTTTTATAACCACTGGTTGTGTAAATGAGGAGCCATGATCTGTGTGTATTTAAACAAAATAAAGGGTTCTGTAGTGACACTATATCACTATGTCCTTCACTATATTCTTCCTGCAAGGCCTTTTGAATCTGCAGGGACAGTTTCTCTGATGGAATAAGAAGAAAAGAGTCCATCCTGGCAGCACTGCCAAGAAGCAGCAGCGCTTGTTCTTCCAGAGCTGTTCTGGCTCCACTCCCACACTCTCCTTCTCATCCCTTGTGTTGGTGCAAGGCCTGAGTGCTCTGGCAGCTTGGTCACCGTCCTGCTGTGTATCAGTCCTGTGAGCGCAGGCAGGGACAGGCAATGGGTACTGCTGTGACAGAGCTGGCCCCAGAACAGCCTTTCCAGATAGAAACATGATCTCATCAGGGCAGTGCATGATGGTTTATATCTTCTTGCAAAGTTTCTCTCAAGCATATTCCTACCAAAGTCACCCACAGATGATACACCAGTGTGCAGCTGAACAGTGTGTGTGTGCAGGGCTAGCACACAGCAGTGTCCTCTCACAGCCAGGCCTCCTGCCAGAGACCTGCAGGACCAGCAGAGCAGGGGCTGGGCTGTGCTCCTGTGCACTGGATACCCCATAGAAGGAGCCTCAGGTCAGTCATCATGGACTGGCCCCTCACAACCACCATTATCAATACTGGCCTTTCACCCAGAGGATCTGTTCTTCCCTCCATGGATAGACACTCAATGTATAGTTCAGCAGTCTGTGTTACTTTGTACAGATGAGATGTGAGCACTCACATCATGTACGTGAGGTGACATGAACACGAGTGAGCACAAACACCATCAACTGTTCCTTGGGGTTCCATGAAGACCTGTGGCACACACAAGGTCCTGAGGTCACTTCCTCTTGGAAGTAACACCCCATGGGAAACTGCCTGAATGCAGCACTGGGTTGTGCTTCCTTAACTGAGCTCCCCGTGTCCATTCCTCATGACGTGGGACATCTCAGATGAGTGCAGAGCAGGGTGACACACCACAGGGCTGAGGTGTCTCCCACCCCTTTGTAGTGGCAACTAGAGGCCAGAGGGACACTGTGACTCCTGCCTCTGTGTGTAAAAGGGACAGACTCTGTCTCTAAGCATCCCTGGGTGCAGAAGGAGTCCTGAGACCAACTCAGATATGGAGGCCTGATGGAACCCTGGCATTTCTGTGTGTGACTCCAGGAATGAACCTCAGTGGCCCAGTGACATTCATCTCAGCTGCTGGGACAGGCTCATTGCAAGTGCTCCTGTCTGCTCTGTCATCCTTGCCTGTGATTCTGGATTGTGCTCTCAAAAGTAAGACAAAGTGGTAAGAGGGTTTCTGAGGTCTTTGGAAAAGGCAGATATTGAACCCATCTGCATGAAAAGCATGAAGGAGAATTAACAGCTGGTCAACTTGCCACCATACCCGGAATTTTGCAGGGTCACAGACATGCTGTTCCTTGGTGTCCTAGTAGCCAGATCAGTGATCTCTGGGCTGGAGAATTGGAAGCTGGGTGGGAAGCTGGCTGGACAATCAAGCCAAATGTCATCAGCGGTACAAAGCCCTCCGTGCAGGCAGTTACTAGTAGCATCCCTCAGTGACCAGCACTTGGACCAACACTGTTAAACGTCTTTATTCTCCCCCTGTATGATGTGACGAGGGCACTTTCAACTTCTCTGTGGATGATGCATAGTTGTGAGGAACCCTTGAACCTGGTTCCTCACCTGGTTAACCCTGCCTGGAGCAGGACAGTGAGACAAGTGAGACAAGGGCTCTCTTCAAACCTGAAGTTATTCTGCGATTCAATGAATCTTTCCCTTGGAGAGGATTTTGAAGGCAGAATAAGCAGAGGAAGAATAAAAAGAATAAAAGACAGAAAAGGAGTTCTAAATGTTGTCAACAAAAATACAGCAGTTCCTCTGAAGAGTGTTTTTCAACTCAAATCTCTAGTAGGGAATATATTTGATAAATTTGATAAAACAAGCATACTTTTATCTGATCACGTCCTGGACCATAAAAAAGTGATGGATAGTTATGGTATTATGAGTTCAGTTGTGTCTCAGACACTCATAATCCAGTCAGAATCCTGTCGCTGTGAAGGGGACAGTGACGCCAGTTCTGTCTCTCGAAGTGACAGCCCAGCAGCAGGGACATGGCTGGAAAAGAACCTCTGCCTAAGTATGACAGATCCTTCCCAGGAAGAGATCTTGGAGACAAGTTGTCACATCCATCCCACCTGAGAACATGATGGGACAGCAGCAGGGACATGGTCCTGTGTATCAGAGAAGCTGAAAGGCCAGCAGCACTCATGGGATTTAGGAGATCATGGTGAGATTACTTGTCTCTGGTAAAGTGCAAGACGGCTAGCAGAATAACAGGTTGGGATCTCTGCTTGATTGGCAGTTTCTGAGGTGGTAAAGCTTTCTCAAGTAGTGGGAAAAAGCAGCAGAGAAAAAAAATCAAAGCCACCAAGTGCAGATTGGGAAGTGGAGACTGGTTATCAGGAGTAAGAAATGTCACTGGAAGGGCAGTGCTGTGGTTCAAGAGGTGACCCAGAGGGAGCTGGATCAGCAAATGGTTTGTGTTCCAAAGAGCAGCCAGTGAGGGTGCAGACACAGCAGTGAAGGTGCAGAAATGCTGGGGTGAGAGCAGGTGGGGAAGCGAGATGGGTGCCTGCAGCCTGCAGGGAAAGAGGGGCAGGGGTAGGACCATGTAGAACAGCCTGTGGTGGAGATGGCAAACGGCGCTGTAAGGCTGGAAGGGACCCACAGAACCCAGGTCTCTGTCCCCTTGGCCATGGCAGTTGTCTCTGCCACTGAGGCCCAGGAGAAGACATGTTGTCCTCATGGCACTGGGGCCTCGCTGCCTCCTTATAGTCCCATGGGGAAGCTGGAAGTTGTTGTCCCAGTGTTGTCCTTCCCTGGGCCTTGCACACCCACATCTCACGGTCCCAGGAAGAGCCCTGAGCCATGTGTGAGGGACAGGATCCCCCTTCCCATTGCCTGGAGGTCATGGCTTCTCCTTTCTACTTCAGAAAGCAAACCAAGGGGTTTCTCACCATCAGAGCTCAAGAGAAGTCTAAAAGGAGACCTCATGGTGGCTACAGCTTCCTCATAAGGGGAGAAGGAGGGGAAGGTACTGATGTCTTCTCTGTGGTGACCAATGACAGTCCCCAAGGGAATGGAAGAAGGGTGTGCCAGGAGAGGGTCAGTGGGACATGAGGAAAAGGTTCTTCCCCCAGAGGTGCTGGACACTGAACAGGCTCCCCAGGGAGGTGTCATGGCCCCAACATTGTTAGTAACCGAACCTGTTTTACAAAATGTTCCTGAAAGGATGAATCAGTTTTGTAAACTGTCCCTGAGAGGATGTTCAAGCATATCGTGTTCGAGTACACTCTTGTCTTAACAACCTAGCTTTTATCTTAGCCTAAATACGTATAGAGTGAGGACACTGCACATGATCAAAATAGTTCCAAGATGTAGCAATCGATGTTGTAATCAATATTGAGTAACCGTTACGTATCTTAATGAATATATGAATATGTATGTGAATGGACTGTATAAATACTATGTAACTTAAACTGACCAGCGAAGCCAGCTTTGGGTGCGAACCCCTGGTTTCCCAGCACTGAAATAAAGCACCGCATATAATTACGCCCGTGGTTATGTGTCCTGATTGCTAACAACATGACAGTGTTCAAGACGAGACTGGACAACGTCCTCAGACACATGGGGTGACCTGTGGTATGTCCTGTGCAGGGACAGCAGTTGGACTCCATGATCCTTTGGGTCCTTCCAATTCAGGACATTCCATGATTCTATGAAATACTAGGTCAAAAGTCCATGTTTTCATTGTCCAGATGAGATGTAAACATACACATCATGTGCATGTCCACTGTGTACATGTGGTGAGATGAACCCAAGTGAGCACAAATGCCATCAGCTGTTCCTTGGGGTGCCATAAAGGTCAGTGGGACAGAGATGGTGTTCAGGGGTGTCTTCCAACCTGTGTTATTGTAGGATTCCATTAATCTTTTCCTTGGAGATATAAAATGCCCCAGAGTAAATACAGCAGCTTCTCTGACGAACGTTTCTCCACTGAAACCCTTGATAGGAAATCTATCAGATACATTTGATGAAAGCAGCTTAGTTTGATCTGCTCACACACTGGACCACAAGGAGGCTGATGGTGGGTACGATGCCATGTGGTCACTTGTGTCTCAGGAACTCATAGTCCAGTAGGAAGCCAATGGCTGTGGAGGGGACTGTGAGGTCACTTCTGCCTCTGCAGGGGATTGGCCAACAGCAGGAACATGGCTGGCAAAGGACTGTGAGGTCACACACACGAGATGAGCAATCAGGCCCAATCAGCATGGCTTGATGAAAGGCAGGTCCTGCTTGACCAGCCTGATCTCCTTCTGTGACAAGGTGACCAGCTGAGCAGATGAGGGAAAGTCTGTCATGGGGAGTGAATCCGCCACACAGGATGTAGGTGTTGTGTCCTTAGACTGCAGTAAAGCCTGTGACACCGTATCCCACAGCATCTCCTGGAGAAGCGGCAGCTCGTGGCCTGGATGGTGTATCTGCAATGCGTAAAGAACTGGCTGGAAGGCATTTTGTCCCCTGGACCCATTTGTCCCTTTCCTGTTCACATGGGCATCCCATGAATGCATCACTGCTCTACCCCAGTGTAGACAGGCACAAGGCCTTCTCCTCCTGGACCTCTTATCAATGTCACTGTTTTCTACAGCACCCTTATCCTTGACTGTGAGATGCCCAGAACAGACCTCCCAAGACAGTTTGACAAAGCCTTTTTTCTACACTATCCCCACATCCCTGCTCAAGGACCAGAAAGGTTGGGCGCAAGTGGAGCACTGAGAAAAATGGTCAGGAAAGCTTTGAGGTGCACAGAGAGCCCATCAACATGTTGGCATGCTGCTCTCTCTGAACAAGCCCAGAAGACCAGCACAGCATTTGCTGTGTCCCAGAAATTCACCTGGAAAGTTGGGATATGGAGAAAAGGTTTCGTCTGGGAAGGGACAGACAGGGGCTGGTGGAACTGGCTGGTGTGACCATGAGACGTCTCCCCAACACCTCAGAAAAGTCCTGGCTCTCAGGGAGGCTGCATGGTCCTCTGAGAAAGAAAATAGCAAAAATGACTTATCATGGAATCATAGAATAATTGTGGTTGGAAGAGACCCTTCGGATCATTGAGTCCAACTATAACCTAATTCTGGCAACAAACCATGTCCCTAGAACCTCATCTGTATGTCTTTTGAACACCCTTCAGTGATGGTGACTCCACAACCTCACTGGGTAGTCTGTTCCATTGCTTCAAAACCCTTTCCCTGAAGAATTTTTTCCTCATATCCAATCTAAACCTCCCCGTGTGCAACTTGACGCCATTTCCTCTTGTCCTATCACTTGCTACTTGGGAGAAGAGACCAACACCCTCCATGATAAAACCTCCTTTCAGGCAGCTGTAGAGAGTAATAAGGTCTCTCCTCAGCCTCCTGTTCTCAAGGCTGAACAGCCCCAGCTCCCTCAACCGCTCCTCATAAGACTGGTGCTCCAGACCCTTCACCAGCCTTGTCACCCTCCTCTGAACTCTCTCCAGCACCTCAATGTCTTCCTTGCCATGAGGGGCCTAAAACTGACCCCAGGATTCAAGGTGCAGCCTCACCAGTGCCCAGTACAAAGGGGTGATCACTTCTCTAGTCCTGCTAAAGCTCTGATTGAATCAAGGCTTGAACACCTTGGTGTGAGCCAGTTGGTGACAGGCTGGACTGCAGACTCCTGATGTCCCTTCAACCTCAGTTCTCTCATGATCCCATTGTGATGTTGGGCTCTGTTTCAGACTGGACCAGAGCAGGCGATGATGGGGCAGGATCCACCTGTGCTGTAGGTGACCATCTAAACCAACATCTCAGCCAGTGAACCAGCCAACACCTCAGTGTGACTCGCTCTGGGCAAAGTGTGAGGAGTCCTGGGCAGGGAAGGTTCAGAGGGCATGGGGCGCTGTGCAAGACACAACATGATCTTGGCTTCATCCCTGCAGGCCCATCAGATGTCAGTTAATGTCAAAGAAAGTTAAAATAAGAAGAACTGAAGATAAAGATTCAAAGCAAAGTATGGTGTCAACATACTTTCTATTAATTAATTAATTAATTAATTTATTTATTTATTTATTTATTTATTTTAAAGTCTTTGTAGGGGAGTTTCTCTTATTTGAAAAGGAAAGAGTTCTCCAGAACTGGGCATGGATTTAGGACACAAATGTCTTCAGCTCCAGGGACACAAACACCTGGTGCCAGTGTAGATGCCCCGGGAACCCCTGCCCAGGCTCCACCTGCACTGCAAGGTGCTTTGATCTCCCCAGGTCCTGTGTGATAGATGCCAATCCCAGGCCAGCACCTCAGGTACACTGGGCCTCTAAAATGGCACTGGCTGTTTATGGTGAGACAAGTGATGACTGATGTCTGCCTGGAAACGTGCACTTTATTGTTGTTGTTTTGTTTGTGGTTTGTTTTGTTGGTTTTGTTGTTTCTGGGGTTTTTTTGGTTTTGGTGGTTGTTATTGTTTAGTTCGTTTGGGTTGTTTTTGCTTTGGTTTTGTGGGGTTTTTTGTTTCTCTTCTTTGGTGTTTTTTTTTGTTTTGTATGTTTGATTGGAGATTTTTGTTTAATTTTTTTTTTTATTTAAACATTAAAATTTAAAGGAAAAAAAACAAGAAGTTAATTATGGGGAATTGTAATAAGGGAAGGAGAAGAAATATTGGTCTTCCCCTGTACTTCTATTACCAACACTCTAGTATTTCATCTCCCTCGTCATTCAGGAGTTTCCACCTCTCCTGATTAAATGTCTGGACGTTTGCCCTTCCCAGTGCTCTCAGGTTTCTCCTCCACTTGCTCTTTGGTCATTCAGTGGCCTCTCAACTGTCTGGTTTCTGCTTTGAGCTTCAGGGAGTTACAAACTTGCCCCATTCTTCAGAGCTCTAATTAACATGGCAGTCAAGACGTTCATTGTGTTTCTATCTATCCTCTCCTATCTCTCTGTCTAAAGCAGTTCTTGTGTGGGTGTCCCTTGTGGATGCTGGACCTCATCAGATCCAGCTTACACACACAGCTGAGGAAAGTGTTTTGCTGTTTATTAAACTGTGCAGTGTTTGCACAGGAGAGTAGGTGGAGCTGGTGCACAGGAGCTGCAGCATCTCCTGCAGAGCTCAGTGGAGAAGTCTGATGTAGGAAAAGTGATGCAATCTCTGGTGGCCAATGAGGGAACCGGCAGACTGGGGGTGGGGGTGAGGAGCGAGGTTGTCCACACAGTGTCCAGCCTCAAGGGACTGTTCTCCTGCCTGTCCAGATGTCTCCAGGAGACCCTCTGGATCAATGTCCAGTGTAGAATGCTGCTGTCACTTCTTCTATACACTGGAAAATGATAGAAAATACCCTTGAAAGAAAAGACCCTCCTTTATGAAATCTTCTTTGAAATCGTCATCAGTAAGTGTCCCATTGAAACCTCTTCAGTTAGTTCTACAAGTCTGGAAGATTTGAAGAAAATTAGGGAAAGAAACATCGCTCCTTAGGGCTTTCTGTGTTTTAATGAGCCCCATGGCGTATTTGGTGCTGAGTCCATGAACCTCAGATACCAAGGACAGACTGAAGAATCTGCTCAAGAAGTCCAAGCCAGAACAAACTCCAAAGTACCTTGAAGCATTAATGGGCCCCACTGAGGGCTGTTACTGACAAAGCCTCCCCAGGGACTCATTAGAGCAGATAATTGGAGGCTGTGATTGCATCAGGCAAAGGCAAAGTGCAGCAGCTCTGATGCTGAGAAAGCCCTTGGTTTGTCTGATGAAGGACAATGGCCAAGCCTTGAGCCCCTGCCCCTAGGAAGGGAGATCCTGTCCCTCACGTGTGGCTCAGGTCTCTTCCTGGGGATGTGGGGAGTGTGATGCCCAGTGCAGGACAATGGTGTGATGCTCTGTGGGGGTGCAAGGAGGCAATGGGGTGCCATGGCCATGACAACCATGTGTCTCCTCTTAGGCCTCGCTGGCAGGAACATCAGCCATAGCCAAGGGGACAAAGACCTTGGCTCTTTCAGGGACATCCAGCCTTGCCAGCACCCTTGGCCATCTCCACCACAGTCCATCCTACACTGTCCCAGGCCTGTGACTGTTTCCCCACAGGCTGCAGACACCCCATGCGCTTCCCCACCTTGTTCTCAGCCCAGTGTGTCCCCACCTGTGCTGCTGTCTCTCCATCCTCACCAGCTGTTCCTGGAAACACAAAGTCATGGCTGATCCAGAGTCCTTCTGAATGACCATAGCACTGTGCTCAGAGTGATATTTCTTTATCCTGAGCTCCACTCTGGGCCTCCAGAGCTGCAGTTTCTGATGGTTTTCCTTCCTCATGCTGTTCCCTCTACCAAAAATAGTAAAATAAAATAAAATAAAAGGCGTCATCTTGGAAAGTGATTTTCAAGTTTTCTGAAGCTACTACTGCCCTTTCTTGTCATGGTTTTACCACAGCCACCAACTAAAACCATGAGAGCTGCTCACATCCTGCTCCCAGTCCCCAGGTGGGATAAGGGAGAGAACAGAAAGGGAAGGGAGAAACTTGTGGGTTTAGAAAAAAAAATAATAAGACAATAAAAATAATAAAAGTAACACACTACTACTAATAATATACTTATACTATTTCTATTTACATAAAGTAAAATATATGATATTCAGTGCAATCCCCCACATGACTCCAGTTGTGCTGAACAGGCAGCCCAAAAGAAGAGAGCACCCTGGTCCTGAACAGCTGATCCCAGCAAGAGAAAGTACAAGTGCAAAAGGCAGAGAGGCCCAAGGGCCAACTGAAAAACAGCAAAACATCATGAAACTGAACTAACACTGAACTCTCAATCGAATGGAACTTCCGAACAGAGCTAAGCAAAGCAGCCAGAAAAACAAAACTAACGGGCTGGAAAAGGCATCTCCAGCTTTATACTGAGCATGACGCTAATGGTAGAGAATAGCTCATTGATTGACCTGGATGTCAATAAAGATGCTGTCTTGTCTGTGCCTCCTCCTACCAATTTGCACCTGCAGCTGCACTCCAGAGAAGTCCTTGGTTTCACTGACAATAGTCCAGGTAAATTAAATAGAAATAGATAAATTAAATTAAGGAAATACACTCAGTGCTATCCCCCATGTAACTCCAGTCACACAGAGCAGCCAGTCCTGCAGAAGGGAGCACCTTGGTCCTGAACAGCCCATCCCAGCAAGAGAGAGCAAAAGGGCAACAGGCAGAAAGGCCCAAAGGCCAACGGCAAAATGGCAGAACAGCAAAAGGCCGAACTGACATCGAACTCCTGACAGAATGAAACTTCTGAATGGAACTCACCAAACCAGCTGGAAAACCCAAAGTAACGGATGTAACAAGCCCTAAAAGCCGGCTCCAGCTTTAGACTGAGCATGACGCTAATCATAGGGAATATGTCATTGATCAGCCTGCATGTCAATCCAGGTGCTGTCCTGTCTGTGTCTCCTCCTGCCAATCTGCATCCACAGCTGGATGGCCAAAGAAGTCCTTGGTTTCCCTGACAACAGCCGAGATCTCAGTGAGTTCTGACATTCCTTTCATAGCGAATGGCAAACACTGTAAAGCTGCTAAAAGACAAAATGAACTCTATCCCAGGGAAGAAACAGCATTATCTCATTATTCTCATAGTAAATCTAAACAAAAGATTGTACTGGCTGTGAAGGAGAGAGGTTCAAAATGCATGAAGAAAATTAACTCAATTTCAGTAAAAACAGCATGTTTCCTGAGGCTCCCCTTCACCAGGCTAAAGCAGTTTGGGTGTCTCAACATCTCCACACATGACCCAGACTTTCTCTGGCCACATGGCAGCTACTCCCCGTTCCTCCAGAATGGAGAACCTCACACTGGGACACATGGCTCTAGATGTGACCACACCAGTGCTGAGTCACGATGGACAATAACTGCCCTTGTCTGGGTGGCCACGCTCCTCCCAGTGCAGCCCAATGTGCTCATGGGCATGTTCCTGTTTAGCACCACTGAGGACTGGCTGAACATCCAGGCTCAGAGGGTTGTGACCAGTGGCACAAAGCCCAGCAGGAGGTACCATGAGGAGCACTGAAGGACACCATATCCCCACCCAACATCTCCTCCCCTCTTGGGTCCCTGGAATCACCTCAGTGCCAAGGGGGAGAGCACTGCCTATATGGGTGGAGGAGATGGGGTCTGGAATCAGGGTCCAGGGGAAGTTTCTCCTGCTTGTTCATGCAGCAGCAAGCCGGGTTGGATATTTGAAGAGAGGAACTCTTCCTAAGGGCCTCCAATGGGCATGGGGATGGTCTATAGTTTCCTGCACGCTGCCTTTTCTCGTGGAGATCACAGAGGCTGCCAGCCCTTTAGAGGACCCAGGACAGGCCTTACCCTTCTTCTGGTCACAACTGGACCCCAGTTCTCCAGCTCAGGAGCCTTGTCCTGTGGTGACTTCTCGGGTAAGGTTGACAAGAGGGGTGCATAAGTTTGTCTTAAGGACATGTGATGAGCACCAGGACTGAAGTACCAGAGCATAAGGACCGGCATTTCTCTCTCTGGTGCTCCTGGCCCCATTCGGTGCTCCCCACAGGGCCCCAACCTGGCACTGATGCTCTGCAGAGCAGGTTGGCTGCAGAACCATGGGGTGACTGCACACTGGTTGTGCTGCTCCGTGAGGGACACAGATGCAACTGCATGGGCTGCACTCTCACTGAGTTCTTTCCTGGGGGTCTAAAGGTCTGGAATGGGTCCAGAGCATTTCTTGGGACTCACTGGATTTTCTGCTCATTTCGGTTCAGCAATGCCTCCTTGTCCTTCAGGTTCCAGGAAACTGGTGCAGGAAGACGCTGCCTATCCCCTTCCCAGGGACAGAGGTATGCTGAGCAGCCCTGAATTCTTCAAATCCTCCTTCAGGCCCTTCTTGAAGATGGGGTTGACATCTTCCTTCCCCAAGGACCTCAGAACTTCTCTGATTCTGCTGTCACTTTTGAAAGCACAATTCAGAATCATGGGCAAGGGTGATGTAGCAGACAGGAGCACTTGCAATGAGCCGTCCCAGCAGCTGAGATGAATGTCACTGGGCCACTGGGGATTGTTCCTGGAGTCACACACAGAAATGCCAGGGTTCCATCAGAGCTGGCCTCGTGGACTACTTCTGCACCCAGGGATGTTCAGAGACAGAGTCTGTCCCTTTTACTCACAGAGACAGGAGTCACATTGTACCTCTGGCCTTCTGTTGCTACCCCAAAGGGATGGGAGACACCTCAGCCCCACATCATGAGAAATGGACACGGGGACCTCAGTTCAAGGAAGAAGATCCCAGTGGGTGGTTTCCCGTGGGCTGTTACTCCCAATGTGAAGTGACCTCGAGACACTGTCTGTCCCGCAGGCGTTCATGGAAGTCCCAGGAGTAGCTGATGGCGTTTCTGCTCACTCAGGTTCATGCCATCTCACGCACATGATGTGCATACTCGCATCTCATCTGTACAATGCAAACATGGACTGCTGACCTAGCCATTCAGTGTCCCTCCATGGAGGGAAGAACAACCTCGGTGAGCTGGGGAGAGAGGCCAGTGCTGGAAATGGTGGTTGCGAGGGGCCAGTCCATGATGATGCCCTGGGGCAGCTTCTGCAGTGTTTCCAGTGAACACAGGCACAGCCCAGCCCCTGCTCTGCTGGTCCTGCAGGTCTCTGGCAGGAGCCTGGCTGTGAGAGGACACTGCTGTGTGCCAGCCCTGCACACACACACTGTTCAGATGCAAAATGGCATTTTATAAGTGAGTGACTTTTGTAGGAATAAGCTTGAGAGAAACATTGCAAGAAGATATAAACCGTCATGCACTGCCCAAAGAAGATCACTTTTCCTTGTGCAAGTACTGTTACTGAGGCCAGCTCTGTCACAGCAGTGCCCATTGCCTGTCCCTGCCTGCGCTCACAGGACTGACACACAGCAGGACGGTGACCAAGCTGCCAGAGCACTCAGGCCTTGCACCAACACAAGGGATGAGAAGGAGAGTGTGGGAGTGGAAACAGAACAGCTCTGGAAGAACAAGAGCTGGTGCTCCCTGGCAGGGCTGCCATGATGGACCCTTTTCCCCTCCTCCAATGGACAGAAACTCTCCCTGCAGCTCCAAAAGGCCTAGCAGGAAGGATATAGTGAAAAACAAGTCACTACAGGACACTTTATTTTGTTTAAATACACACAGATCATGGCTCCTCATTTACACAAGCAGGGGTTATAAAAGAAAAGCAGACAGTGATTTAGAAAGGGGATGACAACATTATCAGAATAAAAAAAATGCCAAAAACAACAGAAAATACAGATGACAAGCTGGACCTCTAACAAGTTACATTAAAACTTCTATATAGAAGCAGATGGGCAGTTTATTGCTTCAGGAAACTGTAAGATATGAGTTTGCACAGGGCATCCTTGAGCTCCTGGTTCCTCATGCTGTAGATGAGGGGGTTCACTGCTGGAGGCACCACCGAGTACAGAACTGACACCACCAGATCCAGCCATGGAGAGGAGATGGAGGGGGGCTTCAGGTTGGCAAACAAGGCAGTGATGAGGAACAGGGAGACCACAGCCAGGTGAGGGAGGCAGGTGGAAAAGGCTTTGTGCCGTCCCTGCTCAGAGGGGATCCTCAGCACGGCCCTCAAGATCTGCACATAGGACACCACAATGAACACAAAACATCCCTCAAAAAAAAAAGCAGTAAACATGAGAAGCCCAAGTTCCCTGAGGTAGGAGTGTGAGCAAGAGAGCTTGAGGATCTGGGGGATTTCACAGAAGAACTGGCCCAGGGCATTGCCCTTGCACAGGGGCAGTGAAAATGTATTGGCTGTGTGCAGCAGAGCATTGAGAAACCCAGTGGCCCAGGCAGCTGCTGCCATGTGGACACAAGCTCTGCTGCCCAGGAGGGTCCCGTAGTGCAGGGGTTTGCAGATGGCAACGTAGCGGTCGTATGACATGATGGTGAGGAGACAATACTCTGCTGAAGCTAAAAAGACAAACAGAAAGAGTTGTGTAGCACATCCTGTGTAGGAAATGACCCTGGTATCCCACAGAGAATTGGCCATGGACTTGGGGACAACGGTGGAGATGGAGCCCAGGTCGAGGAGGGCGAGGTTGAGCAGGAAGAAGTACATGGGGGTGCGGAGGTGCTGGTCCCAGGCTATGGTGGTGATGATGAGGCCATTGCCCAGGAGGGCAGCCAGGTAGATGCCCAGGAAGAGCCAGAAGTGCAAGAGCTGCAGCTCCCGTGTGTCTGTGAACGGCAGGAGGAGGAACTGGGTGATGGAGCTGCTGTTGGACATCTGCAGCCTCTGGACACAGAGCACTGACCAAAGAAGAAGAGACAGTGACTAGATAGGGGAGATTTCTCTGAGGAAAATCAAAGCCATTTCTCACACACCCTCCCCTCTCCACACCCCTTGTCCTTTTCCAGACCTTCCTCCAGCTCGGTGTCTGAGCCCTGGGTGGTGCTGGCTGGAGGTGCCATGAGGAGCAGAGGCTGTGCCCGCTGGCTGCCGAGGAGTCAGCCCTGCTCTGCAGCAGGGGACATGGGAACGGGGGGCAGGGGACAGAACTGGGGTTCAGCTTTGTCAGATGGAGCCACAACATGTATCACCTTTCCTAAGTGCTGAGAACCCCATGTTTGTCCAAGAACACCCACGACTCCTTTCAAAAAACAAACTTTATTTTCTCTGTACAGCATCTCTTTGCTTCTCCATGGGGCTTTCAGATAAAACAAAGATGCTGTAAGACAAGTTTGCATCCTGGAGGGAAGCTCACAGCTTGGAAGGAAACCTCAAGGGCATAATAAAGACAGATTTGATTGAGGGAGACTCAGCTCATTCCCCAGCCCCACAGACTGCATTGCCCACACCCCACAGGTCAGAGCAAAGGTGGGACACGTGTGCCCATGGACACACCTGCAGGAAAGGACCCACAAGATCAGGCTGTGACTCTGCAGCTGAAACTGCCATCCCCAGAGAGCCTGACAGCAAGAACAAGATCCCAACAGCAATGACCCAGAGCAGGGGAGCAAGAAGAAAAATGTGGTGAGGTTGGGTGTGAGAGAGGCCAGGGCAGAGGCAGCCACAAACTCAGACAGCATCACCCTTCCCCAGCTGTGCAGCCACCTCCCAGACACCAACACTACTGGGCAGCTGCTCTCAGCCCCTGTGCTTTGCAGAGGAACTGGAGCTCTGGCTGCACAGGAGCTGCTTCATGCCTTGGAGCCCGCAGCTCTGAGGGCAGAGGCTTTGCTGGGTGGGACAGGAGGCCAGGGGGCTGCCCAGAGGAGGGATCTGCACTGCAGGGGATCACAGGGACTTTTCTCTCTTCTCCCTCCCATAACAATTCTGGGTTTGGTTTCCTCTCGTTTCTGATCATTTCCCTGCTGCCTGGAGATTCTCCCCTGGGAGGTGTTTCCCTGTCCATGTCTCTTCCCTGTCAGTGCTCACAGACCATCCCACCCTCTGTGCCCTCCCCCTGGCCCTACAGATCCTGCCTGTTCACAGGGCACTGCCTGGGGGCATCTTCCTGTTTGCAGGCTGGAAAACAGGACAGGTCAGATTAAGTGTAAGGTGTCCAGCAAAGGTGATGCTGGTTCTGCGTAGGCAGAGGACAGGCAAGGCATGCCAGGATTCTCTTGAAGACCTACTGCAGTTCATGTGTCTCAACTATTTGTTTGAAATTAAGAACGGCCTTAATCACCACCCATTCCCCAGAGTAGGAGACTGAAAACACAGACTCAGGGAAGTTCCTTATTTTGTAGTACTCTTTGTCTTCTTTTCCTTGAAACCTCCTCTTGTCAATATTCTGGAATGAGTTGGAGCTGTGAGCAGCCCCGACCCACGGAGAACCCAGCAGCAGAAGGACCCTGCCCTGCCGGGGTCCGCTCCTTCCCCCCACAGCTTCTCCCCTCAGTGTTGTTGGGCTCTCCTGGGCAGGCTGAGCGCTGACACTGGCAGGCGGCAGAGTCCCTGCCCGGCACAGCCCTGGGGTGCAGGGACCCTGCTCTGCAGGACAGCCCTGGGCATCCCTGCCTGCACATTGACATTTACACCCCACAGCCACCCTGGGGAGAATGCAGCATTCACGTCTTGTCACTCTGACAGTGCAGAAGGCAACCCCTGCTCTGCACCACATCCTCCCCTCTGATCAGAGAATCTCTGAGAGCTGTACTTACATCTCTCGCAGGCTCTGCAATGTGACAGCTTTCTGAGATCCTACCAAGATTTGCAGATGCAATGTCCTGCAGCCACAGGCTTCATATCTGAGAGGATTTCATTTCCAGTGAACTCTCACCATCCTCCCAGCCCAGACTGCATTTTCCTCTCTGTGCCTGGCTCCTGTGCCCTCAGTGCTGCAGGCAGAGCCCTCAGCCCTGCTGCGCTTTGCAGAGAAGCTGCTCCTGGGCAGAGCTGTCTCTCTGCAGTGCTGCCACTGCCATGAGCTCCCTGTGTCCCAGGAGCCCAGCCCAGCTCAGCAGCACAGGAGCAGCCCATGATGTCCCTTCCTCTGTCCCCTCTGGGCTCCTCCAGGTGTCCCTGGGGCTCCAGGAGCACATCCTTTCAAACAACCTGAAGTAATCAGTGATGTTTATTCTCTCTCCTCTGAAGAGACACACCATTGTGTTCTTTGTATTAAACAATGAATTAGTATGAGAACCAACTTTTCTTGTCCCATCATTAGACAGGACACCAGCAATATTACAGCAAAGGATCTAATTCTTCCAAGCCCGGGGAGGAATATCTTCAGTTGAATGAGTTCAGGCATTTTATTCTGGTTTTATACTCCAAGGTCTAGAGAGACATTCATCAATCTTTGGCCATGTCATGTCTGTGCTCTGCAGCAAAGCCTTTGCACACATGGGCTCTTGGACACTTGGTACCAGGTTTCTTGTGGCAGGTCAGAGCTGGGTTGGTGCCACAGCTGGGGTGGTTCAGCCCAGATGTTAGGCAATGTCCTCAGCCAGGGACCTGACTGGGGGAGCTGGAGATGTCAGTGCTGCAGACAGAGCTGTGACACGGATGGAATGAACTGCCAGGCAGGGTGGCAGGAGTGAGTTCATCTGGTCTGCAAGGACAGCAGCCTCCAAGCACACCAACAGTCCACATCAAAACTCAGCCCAGACCTGTAAGGCAATTCAAGGGCCCCATAATGAGCTGTTACTACTGCAGGAACAGTTAAAGGAGAAACAAAGATGCTGTGTGGCCACTGAAGAATATAATAAGAGGTGAGAATCCCTGTGTCCTCTTGTTCTCCCTCTTCAGCAGCAAGGTCTCTGAGATCTCTTTGACTGGAGTCAGAACAAGCAGCAGTGCATGGGGTCCAAGTCAGAGGTCACTGGAACTAACACAATCCTCTCCAGTCTATGGGACAGCAGGGGCAGCATCCCAGGAGCTGGGACAGCAGGACGATGTCACTGTGAGGCCACTCTCCACCATCTTGGAAAGCTCATGGAGACTGGGGGGACTCCCCGACCACTGGCAGCTCTCACACAGTGTGTGCACTTTTCAAAATGGCCAATGGTTGAGCAGGGGAACTAAGGGTTGTGCCCCAGAGCATGTCCACTGGGACCCCATTTCTGGGAGTCTGGAAGAGACGGTGACAGGGTTTACCCAGGGCAGGTTGTGCCTGTCCATCCTCTTTGTTTTCTGTGAGGAAAGGACAAGGTTGTGGACGTGGGCAGAGCAGTGGTGGTCTGTTACCTGGAAGTCAGCAAGGAATCCAGCATCATCCCCCACAATATTCTTGTACCCAAGGTAGGATATAATGGTCTGTGTCAGTGTGCAAGTAGATGAGTAAAAAACAATCTGGATGGTTGGGCTTGGAAAGGTGCTGTAGAAAGGGAGAAACTTTCCAGTCATGAGGACAGTCAAGCACTGGAAGCTGTTTCCCAGGAGTGCGCACCCACTCTGTCCCAGAAAGTGACCAAGATGTGTCTGGATAAAGTCCTGAGCAATCTGGTCTGACCCTGCTTTGAGCAGAGGCTGGTCAAGAAACCTCCCGAGGTCTCTTTGAGCCTGAATGACACTGTCCTTTTATCCCCTTCTGTTGGAGAATGGCCAAGAGAGAAAGGGCATGAGACCCTCTCTACGGAGAGGATCTATTCTAGTTAGCATGAGTAGGCCTCAGTTAGCATGAGCTGAGCAAGGGTAAGTGAGAAGGTATTGCCTGAGAAAGGCCTGGACAAACAAGTCTCAGGAGGCAGCTCCTGAGAAAGGCCTGGATAAACAATTCTCAGGATGCAGCTCCGAGATAACGAGGGAATTCACATACCAGGGGGGCCACAGAAGGGGATGGACTCATTATGTATGTTGGGATGGGCTCATTACGTATGCTATCATATCGGTGTTTGACGAGTAGGCATAATTAATAGAACCACTATAAAGGTCTGTGCTCTGTATCAATAAATTGAAGCATGTTTATCATCCGCATCGGATGGCCGCATTTCTTCCTCCGTCGCTGTAGACCCGAACCCATGCCGGGGTCTTGACCCCCGACACCCTTCATGATTTCAGTTTAGACAAAGCTTTCAGATTCTCCCTGAGCACAGAAGTAATTCACATGAGGTGCAGGGCTGCTTTACAAGTGCCCCCAAACAGCCCTGACCACATCTTTTCCATCCTTTTTCTTTTGCCCTGAGCCAAGATCTTATTTTTTGCTGTCCTAATGCCTCTCCAGAAAGAACAGCCTGTGTTGTTAACCCTTTCAGAGCAGGTTGTTCAAGAGGTGTCAGCATCCATGTACAGAGTCAGCACATCAGCCAGACACAAATCCATCATTATAGAAACTGAAACGAGGCACTTGACCAGCTCCTTGACCAGCTCCTTGCACCCAGATATCAATGTGACATGTCTGCTGAGACGCCAGCGAACACCTAAAATCTACGTGAAGGGTATGTGAGTCCTTGTTGGGTATCTTGGCTTGTCTCCTGACCTATGTGGTGCTTCAGGCTGTGAAGAGAATCAAAACCAGCCATTGGACTGCGGTAGTTCCGTTTTACACGTGTCACACAGGGCAGATGAAGGGAGCTCAGAACTCCAGACTATGCTGCACTGTTGGGACCGCAGAGACTGGAAATGCAGGTGACAGTGTGTGTCAGTGCACACACATAAAGATTCTGGCTTCCTTTGTGCCCTTGCACTGACCTGGGATCTGTTCCTTGGCCTTCTTTGTCTCAAAAAGAAATTATTCTCCTATGGCAACAACACCTTACACCAGGAAGAAAAAAAGAAAAAGGGAGAAACGTTATGAAAGTAGAATGATTTTGAGATAATGCTGTCCAAGAGTTGTAGTCTTTAAATGATTAAAACAAAAAAGAAGTGAGAAAAAAAGCATTGTTCTAAGAAATTATTTCAAGACACAACTGCTGAGGTGTAGTAGATGCTTGGAAAAGCAAGAATGACTGTTAGGACTGATATTAAAGAGATTTAAATCATCATGATCATCAGTGAGAATAAGGAGTTCCCTGTTAGTGTTACTAGTGACAGCACCACTGTTCACAAACACAACTGTCTTTGCTCAACAGCCTTTTACCCCAGGAAGGGGAAAACTCCCAATGCAGGCACCAACCCAGTGCCCAACCTGCCTGGAGAGCCAGGACAGTTGTGCCACACAACAGCAGCCTCCGAGGGAAGCTGGAGGTGATGGAACTGAAATGGTTTCAACCCAAATCAGAGAACCAGAGAAACATAGAATCATTGAGGCTGGAAAAGACCCTTAAGAACATGGAGTCCAACCATAAATCAAACACTTCCAGGTCCACCACTAAAGCCTGTCTCAAAGTGCCACATCTCCACATCTTTTAAATAACTCCCACAATGGAAGCTCCAATCCTGAGCTGGCAGGACACCACTGGCTGCAGTTGGACATAAGATACTGGTCATGGCTGTGAGTTCAGCCCTTGCTGGCAGAATGTCTCACACCCTCACTGAGGATGGCAGGGGGCTGGGTGATTGGAGCATGTTTCAGTTTCCAGATCCCAGCACAGAGCCTAAACCATCCTGCCCTTGGACTCTGGATCCCATTTCCTGAGATGCAAAGCTGATGGGCCTTCTGAGGATAATCATGTTAAAAGGCATGAATAATCCTTCAAGTGTTTGTGTAATTTGTCTAGGAATGACAGTTTTTAAAGAAAAATGATGTTTAATATGTTTATATTAAAATATCTGTAAAATAGTACACTGCATCTGTGGTCACCCCTCTGGCAATGACAATTAAATAGGTATTTGCACTATAGGGCTTCATACCTCATCCACAAGCACACATCTAACGTCAGATGATGGGTGGTCTGGCAAAAGTCACCCTTTGTGTCCCCAGGTGATGGACACTGCTCATGTGCCTCTGCAGAGAGTGGCAGGAGCTGGATCCCCTTCTTCGGACAGACTCCTTCCAGGAGAGACACAGACACAGGGGGAACTCATCGGGTCTTTACGGCATTTCACTCGGCATCAGTTTTGACATATTGGGTGCTGTCCTGTGACTGCCCTTTCTGCACAAATGATCATACAAACACAACCATACAGTAAGACATGGTCATAAAGGGGCTGTTATGGACAAGAAAGCTCACCGTGAACGCTGGAGAGAGCGAGGAAGTTTATAATAAGCACCAGGAAGAACCAAGAAGCTCGAGGCCTCTTCTGAGGAGTGGGACCCATGAGCAGCCATGATTGGCCATTGTAGGTGTGGGAGAGGGTCAGGGCATGTCAGGGAGAAGCAAAGAGATGGCTGATGGCTTTAGTGAACCCTTCCAGCCATGTCTGAGCCCAGAAATAGAAAGCATTTGATGTCTGCAGGTGGAGGAGGAATAGGAGGAAGATTTTCCTGGGAATATGGAAGTTAGAAAGGCCTCTCTGAGCTAATCATGTATGGTAGTGACATTTCCATCCTGTGGGCATGGCTGTGCCTGGGAGATGGAGAATGGCTGCTGCTGGGGTGGCTGTGCTCAGCCATGGCCCATGACCCTGCTCTGCTCCTCTCTTACACTTCCCACACTTGGATGGTCCTCAGGAATCATCCATGAACTTGGTGGATCCATGAACCTCCTGCAGTGACTGGGTGTGGATCCAAATAGAGGATTCAAGCAAGTTTGGGACTGGGACATTGAGGTGATTGGTGACCATTGCCAGTCATATGAAAGAAGCTGGATGAGTTGTGAGGAGCTCACAGGCATTTCCAACTCCACAGAAAACCAGAGCCTTACAGTTAAAGCAGCAGGAGTTGACATAAACCCCACCCTCAAAACACAAAACACTCACACTGACCACAGGAAAAGCCTTGAAAAACATTGGAGAAAAATCTACCAGGTCCCAGGGGTCAGGGCTCAGCCATTCTGGTGATGAACAAGCACCAAGGGCTGAAATGGCATCAGAGCCACCTCCACATGGCCCTCACCACCTGGAACCAGTGTCTCCAAGTCTTTCCTTCATCAGCCTCCAGGGACAGGGCCCTGCACTGGTTGTTTCCTTCACAGCTGTGTCAGTGATGGCCCTTCATGGGGTCCAAACACCCTCAGAAACTTGGGGTTTGATTCTGCCTTTGACTTCATTAGAGGTTTGTTCATTCTTTCAGTATCTGCAGTTCAGGATCATGGCAGCAGAGTGCTCATTGACATCTAAAATGCTCTTACAAGCCAACCTTCTGTGCATCATTATCATAAAGGCTTCAAGTCTGGTGTGGATGATTAGAGAGATTTTTGGAATAGCCAAACAGAGAGAATTTCCACAGTAAATAGCAATTAAGCCAAATTTCTTCTATTTCCTTCCCTGCTCACCCTCCCCTCCCTTTCCAGTTCAGGTGGTCTCAGCAGTTTCCTGTTCATATTGTTCTGGAACATCTCCTGATAAAGACTGAATGTTTTGGAAAAGTGGGTGCCTAAATCACCATGTGAGTGACGAGGAAGTCCAGGACACCTCAAGAGGAGTCACACTCCTCTGGACCAAGAGGTGGGTGTCCCTGGCAATCTCAGGTGCCACAGCACAGCGATACTTGTGTTCGGGGAGCTGGTCAAGTGACCCATCTCCTGTTCTGTAACGGTGTCTGAGTTTGCTCAGGACACACCTGACTTGTGCCCCATCCACTGCTGGGTGTTCTCCAGACTCCTGCCTTCAGGAAGAAAGTCCCAGGAGACCTTGCTGGTGAAGATGGAGGCAAAGAAGCCATGAAGAACCTCAGTCCCGTCTGATTCTACTCTTATGAAGTTCAGCAGCAGGCCCACGTTCACCCTGTCTATTCTCTTACTGCAAGTGAAGTTCTGTCAGCTCATCTTGCTGCCCTTCCTGTGCAGGTATCAAGTCCAGGGCAGCTTTGGCATCATCCCCAGATCCATGGACAAGGTTTCTAAATTTCTCCTTTGCAGCTTCCCCTGCTTCCACTTCCTGTGTGCTGCCTTTGTGCCATGGAGCTCCATCAGTTCAGAGGAACAGCCTCACAAGATAAATGCTTCTGTTCATGGGTACTTGGAGAGATCATTCTTGTGCTTGGAGCAGGATGTCCTGTAAGACTTGTCATATCTCCTGAGCTCCTTCACCCTTCAGACGTACTACCATGTCACCACATCACCCACCAGCCCCCAGTATGTCCAAGTCTTCTCCTCTGGAGCCCACCAGCCTGTGCTCTGCTGCTGGCCTTTCTCCCTCCCCTCTGGTGCCAGGAACCCCTCTGTGTCCTGCTCATGACAGCCAAGGTGGACACTGATGTTCACATCCCTCACCAGCTCTTCCTTGTTTCCCAGATCCCAATCCAGGTGAGAATCACCCTTGTTGGCCCACCAGGCAGCCATGTTAAGCAGTTGGTCCAAGATCCTCTGGACTGTTGGCACCTGCAGCTTTTCCTGGCCAGTGAGTGTCAGAGCAATTACAGTTCCCCATAGGAACCTGCTCATTGACTGGTGTCTTCCTCAGGTTACTGACAGAAGATCTTTTCCATTTCTTCTCCATGATCAAGTAGTTTGTAACACCCAACATGTTGTCACCCTGTACTGGGCTTACATGGCAAAGTCTTGGAACTGGGGGTGAGTGTGGCTGTGCTACAGTTGTCACCTCTCTGAGAAGACAACAGGAGTTTGACCAACACCAGACAGAGCCGATTTCAGCTGCTCCAAGATGGACCCAGTCTTTGCCAAATCTGAGCCCCTCAGTGATGCTGGCAGCACCTCTGGGATATTGTATTTGAGAAAGGGTAAAAAATGCTGCACAACAGCAGGTGGGAGAGAGGAGGGAGGAGATGTGAGAGAAAAGCTCTGCAGACACTAAGGTCATATCCCATAGGACCCAAGCATGTCCCTCAGCAGGCCAAAGCTTGCTCTCCTGAAATCCTGCTCTTGGCCTTGTTCTCATCTCCCAGGAGCCTCAGCTCCACTTTCCCATCCCTGACTGTTCCATCCTGACCAACTCTTTCTGGTTTCTAAGTGTGAAGTCCCACAGGGCACCTCACCCCACTGACTCCTCAGTGACCCGTGTCAGGAAGATGTTGTCAATGAGCTCCAAACCCTCCTGGATGGCGGGTACCTTGCAGATATTGGGATATCTCAGGTCTGCCACGAGGACATGGCCTGGAAACATGAGGCTTCTTTCAATTGTCTGAAGGAGGCCTCATCTCATTCCTCTTCTTCATCAGTGAGTCTGTAGCTGATGTCCAGTCAGCACAACATTGCCCATGTTGTTCTGCCCTCTCATGCTGACTCCTCAACCTTCAGCTGACATTGTCTGTCCCCAGGCAGAGCTCCACACATTCCTGCTGCTCTCTCATATGAAGGGAAACTTCCCCTCAAAGTCCAGACCTTTGGCATTATGAGTATCAGATGCCTAAGGCCCCACAGTTTCTCCAGGAGATGGTATTTGTAGTGCCCTTCAACTCCTCATCCTGTTATCTCAGGAGAGACACCCTTATCAGGAGAAGCCGTCTGCATGCAAACATTAAGAGCTGAACAAATGGAGCTTCAGTCAAGGGAGAGTGCAGACCTTGAGAAAATCTGGTTTTTGCCCATCAGAAAGCTCTAAAGATTTATAAAGGGAAGTGACCAGTTATGTATCAAGTCAGGAGAACAACCCCATCCATCAGGACAGAGCAGGACCTGACACGCTGAGCAGTGACCCTGAGGAGAAGGGCCTGGGCACTACAAGGTCCCCACACCAGCCCGTGGTGCACGCTCACCATGAACAAGGCAGCTGCACACGGGGCTGCATGAGGAGGAGCGTGGGGACCCAGACCCCTGCAGTTCTCATCCCATTCGGTTCAGCACTGGTGTGACCCCACACACACGGGTGTGTGCCAGTGTGCGGCTTCCCAGGTTGGAGAAGCAGGGAGGAGCTGGAGAGTGCAGGGCTGTGTCAAGGCAGGTTCAGCACCTTGTGCACATGGTGTGGGGTGCTGAAGGACCTGGGCCGCTTTGGCCCAGCAGTGCTGGGGAGGCTGCATCAGTGCAGGAGTAGTCTGAGAGTGCTTGAAGGGTGGTTTCAGAGATGGTGGAGGTTTTCTGCATAGTGGGAAAGAGCTTGAGAAAGAACTAATGGCCCAAAGTGCAGCTGGGGAGGTCCAGGCTGGACATGAGCAGAAAGGAATGTGAGTGGAAGGGCAGTGCTGTGGTGGAGCAGGTCAGCAGAGGGAGTCTGCATCAGCCCAAGGCTTTGTCCTTCAAGGACCAGCTGGGGAGGATGGAGAGATCTCAGCAAAGGAAGGAAGATGCTCAGACAAGAGCAAGGTGGGGCAGCAGGGGGATGTCTCCAGCCTGCAGGGAAAGAGGTGCAGGGGATGCCACAGCACAGGAGAGGCTGTCGTGGAGATGATCACGGGATGGAAAGAGGCTGAAAGCCCCACCAGACATGAGCTCCTTCTCCCCTTGGCTGTGGCTGTTGTCGGCACCTCTGATGCCTGTGAGGAGACACCTTGTCCTTGCAGCACAGGGGCCTCATGGCCTCCTTGTCCCCAGCCAGGAACCTGGGAGGTGTGGGACCATAGTCCTGCCCTTGGCCTTGCACAGCCCCACATCACACTTTCCCAGGAAGGGCCCTGGGTAACATGGGAGGGACAGGATCTGATTTCCAAAGGGGAGTCAAGGTTTGGTCCTTTGGTTAATTAAACACATCCAGGTTTACTCAGCATCAGAGAGACCTTTACTTTGCTTTTCCTGACCTGTCATCATTGCCTCCAGTTTTCTGCTCTAAACAGACCCTGGGGTCAGTTCTTCAGTTGTGTCCCTCAGTGTGACCCATTAACATTACAAGAAACTTTGGAGTTTGCATCTGACTTTGACTTCTTGAAAGGTTTCTTCAGCTTCCCCTCAGGGTCTGATGTTCATGGACCCAGCACCAAACCCACCAGAGGGGTCATTAAAGCACCTTGGGCTGCTCCTGTGCTGCTGAGCTGGGCTGGGCTCCTGGGACACAGGGAGCTCATGGAAGCGGCAGCGCTGCAGAGAGACAGCTCTGCCCAGGAGCAGCTCCTCTGCACACGCAGCAGGGCTGAGGGCTCTGCCTGCAGCACCGAGGGCACAGGAGCCAGGCAGAGGGAGTGTGGCAGAATGCAACCCCCCTCTCCCCGCCTCCTTCCTTCAGTTTGGAAGGAGTAGGCACGTCTCCCTCTTTCTCTGCTACTTGAGGCTAACAGCTTCTTTTGTGTGGCCCCAGAGCACCCTGGCCAGGCCCATTAGGAGAAGGGACTGCCGAGCCGCTGGGCACCCACAGGCAGTGTGGGGGATGATGGAAGGCTTCAGGGGCACCCACACCAGTGTGGGGGTGCAGAGAAGCTTCTTGAGTGCCGACAGTCAGATCTGATCAGCCAGTATAAAAACGGGATTCTCGTCAGCGACTCTGCCCCATTGTGGCGGGTCCCTCGGAGCACGAGCTTAGCCACTGCCACGGGGAGCCATGGGACCCCCCGCCCCCACTCCCCGGGATGGAGACTCCGCTTGCCTTGCCGCCACGTGTGTAAGTAAAACTTCTTGCAGGATTGCGAGTATATTTATTCCTTTCTTGCACATTTGCACATGTATTTTTCTTCTGTGCACACTTGCACGTGTATAAATTATTTCCTCGCACAATCGCGAATGGCCGCCGAGAGCCCCTCGCACAATCACGAGTGTATCTTCCTCCCGTGCTTCCACATAAGCACCTGTAGGATTCCGTGCACACTTGCACGTGTAAGTAAATTAAGCCTAACAGGATTGCGAGTGTATTATAAATTTACCCTCACGGAATCATGAGTGTACACTTCCTGTACTCACTACGAGTGCGTGTATCTCTGTAAAAAATAATCCTGCACCGTGTTTAGGCAAGTGTGTATTTCTCCGGGGCTTAGGGCTGGCTCCGGCATTGTTTTGAGTGAAGCCACATGCATGCACACTGTGGGCCGCCTGTTGTATTAGTTGCTGCCCCTTCATAATTTTCCTCAACTGATATCCGAACCTGTATTTAAGTCACTTGTGGAGTGCTAAAACCGTGTTTCTCACCGGTTTAATAAAAGTTGTTTTGGACTCTGCTGTCCCTTAAATTAACCTCGGGGTGCCTCCGTGTAATATTCCGTGACAATTTTGGCGTAGTCGGCAGGATATCAGAGATGGAGGAATTATTTGGAGGGTTGAGTAATATTTCTGCAGCAATTTGGCGTCTCGCGGTGTGTTTCGTTCTGGCCGTTTGCTCTAACTTAGCGCGGGCTGTGCATAAACTTGACTTCCAAAGAGAGGAAGAAGTTTTGCGGCAAAACAAGCACGCAGGCTTTTTAAGCGAATGCCCCGCCGCCCCGCCGCTTCTCGACACTGAAAACAGTGTGGATGAAAGAGAGGATGTGCGCCCTTTCGTTGAAATGGAGACGTGTACGTGCTTTGTTTGTTTTGCCCCGTGTGCTGAGGGTGATTGGATATTGTTAAGTGGTAGTTCGGATGCTTCCCCACCCCCTACCGAGGGATCCGGTACTGGTGGCGCTGCGACCGGTTCATGGGAGCCTTGGTGGGTTCGCTATAGCTGGCCGCTCCCCTCCTGACCGGCCGGTCCCGATTGCCCATCGCAATCGAGACCACGACCTGTCCCCAGCCGCGGTGTCCAGACGGTCCCCTCCCCGTACCGGCAACTCGGAGGGTCCGGCATAGCAAAGCCCCACCTTGCGAGTGCCGACGACCGCTCCGGGACTGGCGGCGCGAAACGGAGCAGCCTGAAAGAGCTGCTAGAAACACATGTCCAGTACGGGCGTGACCTGAAAAACGGAGGCAAACTTCCCCCCGTAAAGCTTCTACCACCTGTCCGCGCACCTCCTCCCGCTGCCCGCCCCCCCGCCGCCACCGTTCCTGACATCCAGGTCCTAGTGGTGTGGGGCGGGCCGGCCCGGCCTCGCAAGCGCTGGCAGGCAACCGCCTTCCCCGGGTTGGCTGCCTCCCCACCTCGCTGCGGGCTGGAGCGCCCCCCCCACCTCTTGCAAACTGAAGTAAAAAAAAAGCCGCTTGGGACCAGCGACCCCGCCCCGGCTCAGTGCTCTCTGAGGGTCAGAGGCAGCTCCCATTAGGACCCGGCAATGTGCCTCAGCACTGCTGCTTACTAAAAGTAGCTGCTAATATTACTTGCTATCAAAAAAATTTACTGGCACTCCACTGCAGCTAAATGGGGTATTATGGAGGTCATTAATGGTTTTGATAAAGAGTCAATAAGAGGCAACAACTCGATAAAGACCTGCCCCCAAAACAAAAGGTCCAAGAGATATTTTCTGCTCCAGTGCATGGACAGCCCATGATACTCATTTAGCGAATCCATGCTTGGAGCATGGACGCATGATTAGAATAGAGTTGCGTATATCCTTATATAGGCTTGTTTCTGTAATAAATGGCTTTGCGTGATTCACATTGAATCGGAATGCTGAGTCCTTTATCGTTCCTATAAATGGTGACCCCGACGTCATACTCCAAACGCCGTCTCACTAAGATCAGGGAAAAGCCTATGTAGACTATTAATTTGGTGTAAAATTAATGGCTACCCGGGAGAAAACGAGAAGACTTTTAAACGTTAACTTTGGGATGATAAAGGGCAGAAATTATGGAATAAGGTCAGCAGTGGAGATGATAAAGAAACTAAATCATTAGTGACTACATGGAAGCTTATAATTTCCACCTTAAAAAACTTTAAGGTGAGTGGGCTGCCGTTGCCGGAATTTTTCCAGCGTTGCAGCCTGATAACAAACCTAAAAATGACTGTGAAGTTTACTGGATCGTGTCTTTTGACCCGCTCCCTACTCCATCCCCTGTTGTGCCGTTGGCACCCCCAATGATCCAGCAGTGTGGGGCGGAGGGAGGAAGATCACCGAGTGGATGGATTCCTATACCATTACCCGACCCTAGAGAGATCAAGAAGTCCAAAGGACTGGAATCATACAATTTGTCAAAAGAACTGGTGAAAGCTGAGAATGCTAAAGTCGTAAATAAGTGTAATATCAGTGCTTTTACTGATTCGTGTCCGCCTTTACCACCTTCTACCCCTCTAACTCCTACAAAAGAGCAGAAGGAGTCGCCGGATAAGAACTGGGGAAAAGAACTGTGTGAAAGATCAGATCAGCTATTAGCGAGTGAATCCAACAGTCAGCAATGCGGTCATGCTGATCATGACGGAAAAGGGGATGCACTTGGGGACTCAGGTTATACGAATAATTATGATGCTAGAAAGCATTGCCCAGAATGTGCACTGTTCCGAACCCCCCTGTTACTAATGATTCTCCAGCACCCTTCAAGTCTGTGTTATCTGATGACTTGGAAGAGGATGAGGGTTTGAAGTATTTTTCTTGAAAAGTTAAGTATGTGTACGAGTTGCCCCGAGATCAGATATGGACCATGAAAAACTCAAGCAAAATTAGACCTATCCAATGTAACAGCTATAGATCATTTAGGACAGAACGATGGGGATTCGTTGAAAGGGGGGGGCAGGTATCCCACAGCTCCTGGAAGAGACACTAATTGACACACCGCAACTACAGGCACGATTAGTTTCTGAAATCCTGAGGCAGTCAACAGATCTTGCATATCAAGCTATGAGAGAGGTGTCTGAAACCAACAAAGCAGCCAAATAATTTGCGACTATTAATCAGGGTCCCAATGAGAATTACATGCAATTTATTGACCACCTTCAAGAGGCCATCAGTAAGCAGGTTGAAAACTTAGAAGTTAAGGAAGCACTAGTATTGAAATTAGCAGTAGAGAATGCTGATGTTTGCTATCAACATGTTATTTGCGAGTTTTACAGTACATATTATGTGCTCCTTTGTATTGCCTCTCTGAAAATCAAGCAGCTTGTCAGGAATGTGAGTTAATTGATTTACTGGTTGTTTTTAAGTGCGCTGTAAAACCTCCCCACTTTTCCCATTCACGCTGCAGCAGACCTGTGCCTTCCTCCCCTCCTCCTCCCCCTCCCTCCCTCCCTCCCTCCCTCTTGTCAAGGTTTTTATTTGCAATATGGGGTCAGGAATAATTGTTTTCAGGTGTGTTCCTAAAAAATCAGTATTGGGAGGTGTTTTAAAACTTAGGAAAGCACTCGGAATTATAAGGAAGGAAGATCTTGTTAAACACTGAAATCAGTGTTGGCTGCTGTTTAAGTTAAATGATTGGGAAAAGTGTCTGGAGAATAGAATCTTGTTGCAATTAATGTTGTTTTTGAGGCCAGAAGAGCAGGATAAAATAAATCTCTACAAGAAATCATTAAATCATTTCAGACAGTTTTACAGGCAGGGCGATTTGAACTTCAACAAGCTGAGAGAGAATTAGCTGATAACACACAGGTCAGAAAACTTGTTAAAGTCTGCAAGATGCTTTCCTTATTAACCTGTCTTCTTTGTGGGTATCTGTTTAAGCATGTTGCAATTTTGGTAGGTCTGTGCTATATGGTACGATAAGTTCACAGTCTGTTAAATCATGAGAATCCATTGACTCAAAATGTGCATTTTGTGATAATTCAGAAGATCATGAGTAATTTAGTTCTTTACTGCGTGAATGTGATCGTAAAAATATTGCGTGTGGTAGCTGTTATTTTTCTATCCAGCGTGCTGGCTTTGTTCCGGCATTCAGACTTGCGCAACTCTGTGACAGGCTGTCTCTCATGTCGGTGCACTAAATTTGGCTTTTTCGTATGCACATCAAGTAAAGAATCCAGGTTTTGGAATAACAGTTGTAGCGCACCAGATGAGACACTGAAAACAAAACAAAGCAAAAAAGACGGCCTTGCTCAGTCCGGCGGGGGGGCTGATGGAGCTTCAGCGCGCGCTGACTCTTTTTGTCAGGGAGACCCAGAGGTACCTCCGCCTGGCTGAGCAGTAGGCGGCCCAAAGGTGCAATGCAAAAATTGAGATATTGTCTTAAATTAGTGTGACTGTGATCCATCTGCATATTTGAACTGGGTATTTGGTTTTCACATCTGAGCTCAGTATTTTGGTTTGCATATTCATATTTGGTACCAAAAGAATCTTGTTTGGGGAGATAATTACAAAATGGGAACCGGTTCCACTGCTAAAATTCCACCTTGCTCCCCATTAGGATGCATCCTTACACATTAGAGTAATTGCTTATATTGTTAGAGAAGCATTTAAATTGTTAAAATGCTATGATAGATGTGAATTTAGAAGAGGTTGTATTTAAAAGTTGCTAGAATATTAACTGATTTAGATTTAGGAAAATAGAATAATGGATTGATGTTTATTATACTGGTTTATACTGGTTTTTGACATCTCTAAATTGTAAAAGGTAAATGGAGCTAAGGAATGTAACTATTGTTGAGCTACTTGAAATTGCATATAAAGTGTATTATGGCTGGAATGAAATGGGAAAACAAAAGACCAAAACATCCCAGGCCTGTGTGCAGCTCGTTGTAACTGAGAAGTTTCCCAGAGCCTCCCACTTCGTACCAGCCATTATGCCAGCTGCGTGACCTTGGTTATCTCTAAACTGCAGCACGAAGAGAAAGAAAAACAAAAATGAAAAAACCTGGCTGCCTGCTTTTAAAGCAGTGAAAGGGGGGTTTTCTCTCCCCCCTACTGCAGCGATGTAATACTGAATGGAGCAGTCTGAGGGTGACGTTTAAAGGCATCCTTAGCAGACCCATAGTTCTAATGAAATGGAAAATTAAACCAAAAATTTGTTGATAGACTTATTCTGTGGTAATTAGTTGTAAGAGACTTCTTAGTAAATTCACCATGCTAGTTTTTGAGGTCATGGGAGAGAACGAAAGAAAGGCCATTTTTTGAGACCAACAGAATGCCAAATTTGGAACTAAGTTTTAATACATAAATTCTTATAGTTGCCAGAAAGTCCTATAGCTCTCTTAGGTTAAGATTTGTTAAGTAAATTAAGCTCAAATAACGTTTTCTGAGAATTCTGTTTAGTTGCATGGCCTACAAGAAGCTGCTGGGATGGTGCAGATCTGCTTGCTGCAAGTGAGAAATCTCCAAGGAAATTTCAAATGCTGTATTTCCACTAGTATTAACAGCCAATGTTTCGATAAAGCAAATTCTACACTGATAGATCTGAAACAGGACTTCAATCCGGTAAGGGAAAACAATATCCAATAAATATGACAGCCAAAATGGAGTTAGACACTTTGAGGAATGAATTTATGACAACCTTACAGGCTGACTGCATTTGATTGGATTTGCAGATTTGTCTATAGCTACAACATGGAAACAACCTGTGGCTATTGTGGGACAGTATGATGAGACTGCTAGCAAACTGATATACCGAATGTTATATACCGATTGTCACTCTGATCAAGAAAATGCAGGAAATGAATTTAAGTCTTAATAGGCCATGATCCTTTTGTCATATATGTACCATTTGTGAAATTTAATTCTGATTTTTTATTTGTAATCTATGTCTCTATAAATTGCACTAGCTGGTTTTCTTAATAGCACAGCTTTTGGCATGCCTAAGTGTAAATTGCTGCAGAACCTGCAAGTCTTTAACATCAGGTCATAGGCCATACTTGTATTTGGTCTGATCTTACATACTTGCAAAGTTTTTGTTGATGGTTCTGGAAAGTCTCATACAGCTGTAGTGGTTTGGTGTGGAGATAACAATTGGCATCATTCTGTACAAATTATTGAAGGTTCAACCCAATTAGCAGAACTTGGCACAGCTTTAAATTACTTAGAGCTTTTTAAGGAGGAACCTCTAAATTTGATTTGTGATTTTGAGTACGTAATCAAGATCTAACAAATGTATCTGGTTCTGAACTTTTTGTTTGTTTGTTTGTTTGTTTTTACAAAAAAAAAAAAAAGGGGGGGAAGTAGGGGAAACACCACAATACCAATTGTCAAAAGCATTGTATGTGATGAAATACTTTGCAAGTATGACCCAAAACCATGCTAAATCAGAAAGTACCTACATTAGTTATGGTCAAATCACTAGTCAATGGAAAAGGCCACATCAATTGATAACCTGGGGAAAAGGTTATGTTTGTGTCATTACAGGCCGAGGATTGAAGTGGATTCAACAAAGATTCAACGGATGCAGATGGACAGGAGGGAGATAAGTTGTGAGGACTGTTTCAGATGTATACCATGGATCCTAATTCAGTGTTACAGATGCTCGCAGACCTGGTGATCTAGAAGCCTATTAGCAAGCAGGTGGTGTACCTTCTGTGGAGAATGGCAATTTGAACAATCAGCAGGAGATCCAAAAGGGTGATATTATGATTAGATAGTTAATGCATAGATAAGGTAAAATTATGAGATATCTCTACCGTAGTAATCTAAGTTTAGCAACTGATAAAGTTTTAGAAGGGTTATTAAGGTTAAGCTATCGATCTTTTAAATAGGTTAAGATAACTTTTAAGATATTAATTCAATTATTAGTATATGCTGATGGTATTAAGTATATTACTCTATAAACTGCGCAGTTATAGATATTTAGGAGGTTAAGAGAAAATATTGTATTAACTTGTCTGGTTATTTTGAATTTATTAAAATAGTGTGTTGATAAGGTTGTTATAGTAGAATTAAGGTTTTAAGAATAGGCAGGTAGTAGTTTGATCTTATTAAGTAAGGTTTAACTGCATTATATGTAATTGTAATTATGTTGTTAATCACGTGTTCTATGTTGCAGTATATTTCAAAAATGATGCACTGTGCGGTTCAAGGGGCCTGACTAATTCAGGAAAAGAAAGGGGGAAGTGTGGAGGGGTCTTGATAGATAAAGACCTGTTGCTGAATTAGTCAGGCTCAAAGGAATCTCAAGGCCGCTTCGGGAGGCTGAGGGCAGAGTCTGCTGTGAGAAAGAGGGGCGTTCCACAATCACCGGGGTCCTGGCGTGGCGTGAATCATCGAACGTATCATCAGTGAGACTCCAGAGCACGGACAGCCCACGATACTCATTTAGCGAATCCATGCTTGGAGCGTGGACGCGTGATTAGAATATAGTTACGTATATAAGGAGACTTGTTTCTGTAATAAATGGCTTAGCGTGATTCACATTGAATCGACTGGTTTTGCTAAGTCCTTATCTCGCTCTAACACCCTTCCTCCCTCCCTGCTCCGTGCGTGTCCTTCCCGAAGCTAGGCGGTCAGTCCAAGAGGATGAGCTTCCCAGTTGGAGGGGTACCATTCATGGGTCAAGAGTATACAGTAGCTGCACTCCCCTTCTAGAAGCTGCAAAGAAGCTCAAGGTGCATTTGTAGGAGAACCTGGCTGGGGTAGCGGAGCTTGCAAGACTGCAGACACATCCAAGTGAGGCACTGCATGGGGTAGGGCGGGGTTTGGGTTGGTTGGGTGTTTTTGGTCATGTAGGCTTTTTGGGGTGTTTTAGCTTGTTTGTTGAAGTGTTGGCTGGTTGAGACTGGTTTTTAGCTTGGTTGTTTTAGGTTGGGTTTGGTGGTTCTATTTCAGCTTAGGTGATTTGCTTAAGGTGATTTTGTTCGGGTTGCTTATGTTGTTTGGTTTCCTATTTTGGGGGTTGGTTTAAGTTATTTAATCTAGGTGGTTATTTTAGCTTGGTTGTTTCAGGCAGTTTTAGGCTTTATGAGGTGGTTTGGAAGTTGTTTGAGATTGTTGCTTTAGGTTGCTTAAGGTGGGTCTGTTGAGACGTCTTCAGCTTGTTCGGATCAGCGTTGCCGAAGGTTGTTTGAGGAATGCTGGTTTATGTAGTTTGAGGTTGTTTTCGGTAGGATTTTTTAGGTCATTTGTTTTAGGTAGGTTTGTTTGAGGGTGTTGAGGTTGCTTTAGTTGGTTTGGTTTAGGTTGGTTGAGGTAATTTGTTGTAGATGGTTTCAGGTGCTTTTTAGGTTGTTGGTGGCTGATTGTTTGAAGTTTCTGAAGGCAGATTGAGATTGGTTTAGGTTCTCAAAGGTTGATTGTTTTCAGCTGTTTAAGGTTGGCTTAGGTTAGTTGTTCTATGCTGGTTTAGGTAGGCTGTCCTAGCTAAGTTTAGGGCCACCTCGCGGAGCAGCAGGCACCCAGCCCAAATGGCCCAAAGAAGCCGCGGCAAGTGGGCCATGCTCAATGCTGCAGAGGAAGGCAAAAAACCCCCAGAGACACTTGGTGTCCCACATGGGGGGGAAAAAAAGCCTTCCTCCCCCCAGCTGCAGGGCACGAGAGGCCATCTTCCTGGTGCTTGAGCAGCAGGTAGGAAGCGAGCCAAAAGGGCCCAGAGGAGCTCTGAAAAGTGGTCATGCTCAGTGCTGCAGAGGAAGGCAAAAAACCCCCGGGGACCAGTGCCAATCTGCCCCGGGAGAAAAAATTCCTTCCTGACCCCAGTGCTGGCGATCGGCTGTTCCCTGAGCATGTGAGCCAGACCGGGCTCCTTGTCCCACAAGCTGCTCACGCCTCCCAGGAGCTGCGCAAGCCCTATCCTCCCTTGAGCTGGAGCCATCTCGGGGACTTCCCAGAGTGCCCAAATGCCTCCGACCTGATGGACCTTGGGGGCGAGAATCCTTCCTGTGCCTGGTGGGACACCAGTGGGTGCTCCAAACCAATGCAACCCCTTGCAAGCCCTCTGTATCCTATTTCTGATGGCTCCTGAGCCTGTCTGCGCATGGGATGAAGATGGTGAGCTCTGCAGTGCTCTTCAAGAAGGCATTCCCTTTGTCTTGTCCCACTGCTATGCACCTGAAGAGGCTTGCCGGCCAGCCAGCCAGCCCGCCAGCCATCACATAAGCTTGGAAGGTGGCCCTGGCAGTCCCTGTGCCATTCCTTCCCAATGCAGCAAGTGATACGTGATGCTACGCTGTCGCTGATAGTGAGGTTGTCTGCTTGGGAAGAAGTCTTGAATGGTTTTGTGCTGTTGACCCTATCTTTGCTTGCACTCGATGGCTCTTTTCCTCCTTTGGCTTTCATCCTTGATATCTTGCTTGAGGGTCATGCCAGCCCTCTCAGGCTTGGTCTTGCTCCTTGCAGCTGTTGTCTTCTTCTGTAGGCCCTCCGTGATCCTAACCAACTACGTAGTCTTGGTTTGCTTTCATCCCAGCTGGACTTGATCTTTCCTGAAGCCGAGGAATGAGAAATGTCCGTAGTCGTCCAGGCGAGTTCTCAGCGGGGCTTTGCACCAGGCTTGCCTTTCCTCTGGCAATGCCTTGTCTGACACACCAGAATGCATTTGCCTGTATCACATTTGTGGCTCACAGTCGGGCTGTGACCTACTTGTGCCTGCAGGAGCATTTTCCTACTCTGCTGTGTGCAAGCAGTGCCGGAAACTCCTGGTGCTCCACGTGACGCTGTATTCCCTATTTCTAGGCTGTAGATGTTCAGGCGGGCTTTCTTGATGTAGGGGATTTCTCCTGTGTCAGAGCTTCAGCTGGGAGGGAGTGTGGGGGCTGTAGAACTCCACTGTGAGACAAGAGCTTCTTCTGGTTCATGGATGCTGAGGACCTGGGATGTGTCTGGTTTGGAGAGATGGAGGCTGAGAGGCGACCTCGTTGCTCTCTACAGCTTCTGCGCAGGGAAAATGGAGAGGGAGCTGCTGATCCCTTCTTCCCGGCAGCCAGTAGCAGAAGGCTCAAAGCTGCATCCATCCATCAGGGGAGCTTTGGACTTGACAAGAGGAAAGTTTTCTTTCCCAAGAGGGTGGTCTAACAGGGTGGAACAGGGCTCCCGGAGCCCAGGTGGGCGATGCCACATGCCTGTCAGTGTTGAAGAGGCATTTGGACGATGCCCTTAATACCATGTTTCAACTTTTGGCCAGCCCCGAAGTGGTCAGGCCTTTGGACTAGATGATGACTGTAGGTCCCTTCCAGCTGAAGTCTTCTCTCCTCTCCTTCTGTTCCTACCTCCTCCTTTCCCTAGCAGTAGCAGACGCTGAGGAAATTTCGGATGTCCTTGCTTCCCATCCCTGCACTAACAGAAGGCATTGAATAACCTGAAGCGTGCCCCATCTTCGGCACTTGCTCCGTCACCTTGTGGCAAGGAGGCACGTAGCTTCTGATGCGGGTGAGAGCCCTAGGCCCCCTTGCAACATCTGGGCATCCCACTTCTTAGAGCTACTGCCCCTGGCTCTGCAGGGCATGATGATGGTGAGCTCTGCAGTGCTCCTCAAGAAGGACTTCCCTTGGTCCTGCCACTGCTACCCAGTGGAAAAGGATTTCCAGGCATCAGATGAGTTTGGGAAGTGGCCCTGCCAGGAGATTGTCTTGCAGTGGAGAACCTCCCGTAGCTTCATCCAAGGTCTTCCTCCCTCAGCCGCTGCCCTGGGATTCCGCCAGCCAGCTCCCCAAGTGCTTCGTCTGGGATGTGTTTGGGCTGCCCCCGGGCCAGCTCTGGCAGTGGACACGGGGGGCTGCTCCTTTTTATCCTGCCCGGGGCATTGTGACCTCAGCGTTGCCGGGTGCTGGCATTGTGACATGGGGGTGACAGAGCCCCCGTGTGCAGCCCCGCCCGCCGCCCCTGCGCCCAGCGCCCTTTGGAAGAAGCCTTTGGGGTGTTGGGGGGCCCCGGATCAGTCCCCGTGCCTACGAGATAGGGGACTAATCAACCTAATCGTGTCCCTTTTTGGCAAAAATACAGTGCGGATTTGTTGCTGGTCCAGCCTTCCTTCCAGTAGCGATACTGCCCGTGACCAGCTCCCGTTCGATTCCACGAAGGTGCCTTGTGTCTGGCACCTGGGGCAATGTCTCGCTCTGTTTTGACTTTCTCTTCCTTAGACAGCTCCCGCCTCAGCGGGTGTTTTGGCACCGATGGGTTTGGGGACCCAGCAGGTTTTCTCTCCTTGGCTGTTTAACACTGGGACCTTCCTACCCGTGCCCTCTGACCGTGGCTTCCACAGCGAAGTGTTGGCTCTGGGCCAGTTTGCAAATCAGCCCTTCTCGTGCAGCTCTGGACAGTATGTGATGGGGAGAAGGTAATAGTGCAATCTTTTTCACGCATGCCGTCCAGTGACGCATTTTGTTTACAACCATGATAGGGCTTGTAAACCACCATTGCGCTCTCTCTAGATCGTGCTTTGGAAGGCTTGCTTTTGCTGGAAGTAGCCACTAATGACTGGATAGTTAAGAAACCGTCTGCCCTGGACAGACACAGAGAGTTTTCTAATGGACACAATGTTGCTATCTTGCTGCTTTTCCTGCGAATTGCAGGTGGCATCTTGAATAAAAAGGTGAAGCTTGATTGCGGTGGGTTTAGTGTGACTTGTGCAGGAGCGAGGCTGATGAGAAGAGGCCCGTGTGTGCGTGCGATCCCACCCGTCTCTGTGCCGGCAGGTTGGGCAGTCCCCCTCATGGCCACCTTTTCACTCTGTGCCTTGTCCACTGTTAGTGCACGAGAGGAGGCAAGAGCCAAGAGGTGCCAAAGCTGGGGAAGTTTTCTGAGGTGAGGTGGCTGCGTGTAGGAGAGAGCCCTGGCAGAGCTCCCAGCTGGGCTGGACCTTGGAGAACCCGGAGTCCCCGGCAGCTCAGCCGCATCTCGCGGCGCTGAGGGACCCGGCTGCTGCGGGCACGTCTGCTGCCTCCTGGAACATCTCCTTTTCCTCAGTGCAAAGAGGAGAAAGCAACCGTTCCTCCAGGGAGCCTGCACTTGGTATGGTGAGCAAGCACAGCAGGGCCGTGGATGTAGCCACAAGTGCTGTTGACAATCCCTAAGCGAGCACCTATTTCAAAGGCACGGAAGGAAGTGTTTGGAAGTCTACTTCTGCCAGGGTCCTGGGGGTGCTCCTAGGCCTCAGCGGCTGGGACCGGCCTCCCCTGGGACCCCCACCCACAGCCACCGTCTCCTGCCAAGGGCCCAGCTCAACATGGGGCCTTGGGTCCCTGCCTGAGCCATGGTGTAGGTGTGTGTGCCCGTCTGCGCCCTGCAGAGAGCTGCTCTCCTGGATGGAGCCCTCAGGGCTCGGTCAGGGCTTGCCCTGCAGAAGTCCAGGCTCCCAAGAGAGCAGAACTTTTCTGTTCTGTTTGCTCACCATGAATCGAGCAACGATGAGACTACTGTTTCCCAGAAATGCCAGGGGGGTTTTGGCTCCAAGAAGACTTTCAAGGACGCAAAACACAAAGAAAAAAAGTGGGACCAGGGTTTTGTTTCTTTAATGTAGTTTTATTTTGTTGTTCATTTTTGTTTGATGGTAGGTAGGCTGACGGTTGCAGGTTGGCTGCTTGGTTTAGGCGGGGTTGTTTAGGCTGGTCGGTTGAGGTTTGGTTGAGGGTGGTTTTGGTTGGTTTTAGATTGTATTTGGTTGGTTTGGATGTGAAAGCAATCTGTCTGCGACCCGTGTCACCCCATTGATCGGCCAGGGTTGATTGGGCTGATCTGGCCGGCTAGGCAGGTGTCCCCTTCCTCCCTTTCTGCTCCCTGCGTGTCCTTCCCGAAGCTAGGTGGTCAGTCCAAGAGGATGAGCTTCCCAGTTGGAGGAGTACCATTCATGGGTCAAGAGTATAGAGCAGCTGCACTCCCCTTCTAGAAGCTCCAAAGAAGCTCAAGGTGCATTTGTAGGAGAACCTGGCTGGGGTAGCGGAGCTTCCAAGACTGCAGACACATCCAAGTGAGGCACTGCATGAGGTCAGGCGGGGTTTGGGTTGGTTGGGTGTTTTTGGTCATGTAGGCTTTTTGGGGTGTTTTAGCTTGTTTGTTGAAGTGTTGGCTGGTTGAGACTGGTTTTTAGCTTAGTTGTTTTAGGTTGGGTTTGGTGGTTCTATTTTGGCTTAGGTGATTTGCTTTAGGTCATTTTGTTCAGGTTGCTTATGTTGTTTGGTTTCCTATTTTGGGGGTTGGTTTAAGTTGTTTAGTCTAGGTGGTTATTTTAGCTTGGTTGTTTCAGGCGGTTTTAGGCTTTATGAGGTGGTTTTGAAGTTGTTTGAGATTGTTGCTTTAGGTTGATTAAGGTGGGTCTGTTTAGATGTCTTCAGCTTGTTTAGATCAGGGTTGCCGAAGGGTGTTTGAGGAACTCTGATTTATGTAGTTTGAGGTTGTTTTCGGTAGGATTTTTTAGGTCATTTGTTTTAGGTAGGTTTGTTTGAGGGTGTTGAGGTTGCTTTATTTGGTTTGGTTCAGGTTGGTTGAGGTAATTTGTTGTAGATGGTTTCAGGTGCTTTTTAGGTTGTTGTTGGCTGATTGTTTGACGTTTTTGAAGGCAGATTGAGATTGGTTTAGGTTCTCGAAGGTTGGTTGTTTTCAGCTGTTTAAGGTTGGCTTAGGTTAGTTGTTCTATGCTGGTTTAGGTAGGCTGTCCTAGCTAAGGTTCGGGCCACCTCGTGGAGCAGCAGGCACCCAGCCCAAATGGCCCAAAGAAGCCGCGGCAAGTGGGCCATGCTCAATGCTGCAGAGGAAGGCAAAAAACCCCCAGAGACACTTGGTGTCCCACATGGGGGGAAAAAAAAGCCTTCCTCCCCCCAGCTGCAGGGCACGAGAGGCCATCTTCCTGGTGCTTGAGCAGCAGGTAGGAAGCGAGCCAAAAGGGCCCAGAGGAGCTCTGAAAAGTGGTCATGCTCAGTGCTGCAGAGGAAGGCAAAAAACCCCCGGGGACCAGTGCCAATCTGCCCCGGGAGAAAAAATTCCTTCCTGACCCCAGTGCTGGCGATCGGCTGTTCCCTGAGCATGTGAGCCAGACCGGGCTCCTTGTCCCACAAGCTGCTCACACCTCCCAGGAGCTGCGCAAGCCCTATCCTCCCTTGAGCTGGAGCCATCTCGGGGACTTCCCAGAGTGCCCAAATGCCTCCGACCTGATGGACCTTGGGGGCGAGAATCCTTCCTGTGCCTGGTGGGACACCAGTGGGTGCTCCAAAGCACTGCAACCCCTTGCAAGGCCTCTGTATCCTATTTCTGATGGCTCCTGAGCCTGTCTGCGCATGGGATGAAGATGGTGAGCTCTGCAGTGCTCTTCAAGAAGGCATTCCCTTTGTCTTGTCCCACTGCTATGCACCTGAAGAGGCTTGCCAGCCAGCCAGCCAGCCCGCCAGCCATCACATAAGCTTGGAAGGTGGCCCTGGCAGTCCCTGTGCCATTCCTTCCCAATGCAGCAAGTGATACGTGATGCTACGCTGTCGCTGATGGTGAGGTTGTCTGCTTGGGAAGAAGTCTTGAATGGTTTTGTGCTGTTGGCCCTATCTTTGCTTGCACTCGATGGCTGTTTTCCTCCTTTGGCTTTCATCCTTGATATCTTGCTTGAGGGTCATGCCAGCCCTCTCAGGCTTGGTCTTGCTCCTTGCAGCTGTTGTCTTCTTCTGTAGGCCCTCCGTGATCCTAACCAACTATGTAGTCTTGGTTTGCTTTCATCCCAGCTGGACTTGATCTTTCCTGAAGCCGAGGAATGAGAAATGTCCGTAGTCGTCCAGGCGAGTTCTCAGCGGGGCTTTGCACCAGGCTTGCCTTTCCTCTGGCAATGCCTTGTCTGACACACCAGAATGCATTTGCCTGTATCACATGTGTGGCTCGCAGTCGGGCTGTGACCTACTTGTGCCTGCAGGAGCATTTTCCTACTCTGCTGTGTGCAAGCAGTGCCGGAAACTCCTGGTGCTCCACGTGACGCTGTATTCCCTATTTCTAGGCTGTAGACCTTCAGGCGGGCTTTCTTGATGTAGGGGGTTTCTCCTGTGTCAGAGCTTCAGCTGGGAGGGAGTGTGGGGGGGCTGTAGAACTCCACTGTGAGAGAAGAGCTTCTTCTGGTTCATGGACGCTGAGGACCTGGGATGTGTCTAGTTTGGAGAGATGGAGGCTGAGAGGCGACCTCGTTGCTCTCTACAGCTTCCGCGGAGGGAAAATGGAGAGGGAGCTGCTGATCCCTTCTTCCCGGCAGCCAATAGCAGAAGGCTCAAAGCTGCATCCATCCCTCAGGGGAGCTTTGGACTTGACAAGAGGAAAGTTTTCTTTCCCAAGAGGGTGGTCAAACAGGGTGGAACAGGGCTCCCGGAGCCCAGGTGGGCGATGCCCCATGCCTGTCAGTGTTGAAGAGGCATTTGGACGATGCCCTTAATACCATGTTTCAACTTTTGGCCAGCCCCGAAGTGGTCAGGCCTTTGGACTAGATGATGACTGTAGGTCCCTTCCAGCTGAAGTCTTCTCTCCTCTCCTTCTGTTCCTACCTCCTCCTTTCCCTAGCAGTAGCAGACGCTGAGGAAATTTCGGATGTCGTTGCTTCCCATCCCTGCACTAACAGAAGGCATTGAATAACCTGAAGTGTGCCCCATCTTCGGCACTTGCTCCGTCACCTTGTGGCAAGGAGGCACGTAGCTTCTGATGCGGGTGAGAGCCCTAGGCCCCCTTGCAACATCTGGGCATCCCACTTCTTAGAGCTACTGCCCCTGGCTCTGCAGGGCATGATGATGGTGAGCTCTGCAGTGCTCCTCAAGAAGGACTTCCCTTGGTCCTGCCACTGCTACCCAGTGGAAAAGGATTTCCAGGCATCAGATGAGTTTGGGAAGTGGCCCTGCCAGGAGATTGTCTTGCAGTGGAGAACCTCCCGTAGCTTCATCCAAGGTCTTCCTCCCTCAGCCGCTGCCCTGGGATTCCGCCAGCCAGCTCCCCAAGTGCTTCGTCTGGGATGTGTTTGGGCTGCCCCCGGGCCAGCTCTGGCAGTGGACACGGGGGGCTGCTCCTTTTTATCCTGCCCGGGGCATTGTGACCTCAGCGTTGCCGGGTGCTGGCATTGTGACATGGGGGTGACAGAGCCCCCGTGTGCAGCCCCGCCCGCCGCCCCTGCGCCCAGCGCCCTTTGGAAGAAGCCTTTGGGGTGCTGGGGGGCCCCGGATCAGTCCCCGTGCCTACGAGATAGGGGACTAATCAACCTAATCGTGTCCCTTTTTGGCAAAAATACAGTGCGGATTTGTTGCCGGTCCAGCCTTCCTTCCAGTAGCGATACTGCCCGTGACCACCTCCCGTTCGATTCCACGAAGGTGCCTTGTGTCTGGCACCTGGGGCAATGTCTCGCTCTGTTTTGACTTTCTCTTCCTTAGACAGCTCCCGCCTCAGTGGGTGTTTTGGCACCGATGGGTTTGGGGACCCAGCGGGTTTTCTCTCCTTGGCTGTTTAACACTGGGACCTTCCTACCCGTGCCCTCTGACCGTGGCTTCCACAGCGAAGTGTTGGCTCTGGGCCAGTTTGCAAATCAGCCCTTCTCGTGCAGCTCTGGACAGTATGTGATGGGGAGAAGGAAACAGTGCAATCTTTTTCACGCATGCCGTCCAGTGACGCATTTTGTTTACAACCATGATAGGGCTTGTAAACCACCATTGCGCTCTCTCTAGATTGTGCTTTGGAAGGCTTGCTTTTGCTGGAAGTAGCCGCTAATGACTGGATAGTTAAGAAACAGTCTGCCCTGGACAGACACAGAGAGTTTTCTAATGGACACAATGTTGCTATCTTGCTGCTTTTCCTGCGGCGAATTGCAGGTGGCATCTTGAATAAAAAGGTGAAGCTTGATTGCGTTGGGTTTAGTGTGACTTGTGCAGGAGCGAGGCTGATGAGAACAGGCCCGTGTGTGCGTGCGATCCCACCCGTCTCTGTGCCGGCAGGTTGGGCAGTCCCCCTCATGGCCACCTTTTCACTCTGTGCCTTGTCCACTGTTAGTGCACGAGAGGAGGCAAGAGCCAAGAGGTGCCAAAGCTGGGGAAGTTTTCTGAGGTGAGGTGGCTGCGTGTAGGAGAGAGCCCTGGCAGAGCTCCCATCTGGGCTGGACCTTGGAGAACCCGGAATCCCCGGCAGCTCAGCCGCATCTCGCGGCGCTCAGGGACCCGGCTGCTGCGGGCACGTCTGCTGCCTCCTGAAACATATCCCTTTCCTCAGTGCAAAGAGGAGAAAGCAACCGTTTCTCCAGGGAGCCTGCACTTGGTATGGTGAGCAAGCACAGCGGGGCCGTGGATGTAGCCACAAGTGCTGTTGACAATCCCTAAGCGAGCACGTATTTCAAAGGCACGGAAGGAAGTGTTTGGAAGTCTACTTCTGCCAGGGTCCTGGGGGTGCTCCTAGGCCTCAGCAGCTGGGACCGGCCTCCCCTGGGACCCCCACCCACCGCCACCGTCTCCTGCCAAGGGCCCAGCTCAACATGGGGCCTTGGGTCCCTGCCTGAACCATAGTGTAGGTGTGTGTGCCCGTCTGCGCCCTGCAGAGAGCTGCTCTCCTGGATGGAGCCCTCAGGGCTCGGTCAGGGCTTGCCCTGCAGAAGTCCAGGCTCCCAAGAGAGCAGAACTTTTCTGTTCTATTTGCTCACCATGAATCGAGCAACGATGAGACTACTGTTTCCCAGAAATGCCAGGGGGGTTTTGGCTCCAAGAAGACTTTCAAGGACGCAAAACACACAGAAAAAAAGTGGGACCAGGGTTTTGTTTCTTTAATGTAGTTCTATTTTGTTGTTCATTTTTGTTTGATGGTAGGTAGGCTGACGGTTGCAGGTTGGCTGCTTGGTTTAGGCGGGGTTGTTTAGGCTGGTCGGTTGAGGTTTGGTTGAGGGTGGTTTGGGTTGGTTTTAGATTGTATTTGGTTGGTTTGGATGTGAGAGCAATTTGTCTGCGACCCGTGTCACCCCATTGATCTGCCAGGGTTGATTGGGCTGATCTGGCCGGCTAGGCAGGTGTCCCCTTCCTCCCTCCCTGCTCCCTGCGTGTCCTTCCCGAAGCTAGGTGGTCAGTCCAAGAGGATGAGCTTCCCAGTTGGAGGGGTACCGTTCGTGGGTCAAGAGTATACAGTAGCTGCACTCCCCTTCTAGAAGCTCCAAAGAAGCTCAAGGTGCATTTGTAGGAGAACCTGGCTGGGGTAGCGGAGCTTCCAAGACTGCAGACACATCCAAGTGAGGCACTGCATGAGGTCAGGCGGGGTTTGGGTTGGTTGGGTGTTTTTGGTCATGTAGGCTTTTTGGGGTGTTTTAGCTTGTTTGTTGAAGTGTTGGCTGGTTGAGACTGTTTTTTAGCTTGGTTGTTTTAGGTTGGGTTTGGTGGTTCTATTTCGGCTTAGGTGATTTGCTTTAGGTCATTTTGTTCAGGTTGCTTATGTTGTTTGGTTTCCTGTTTTGGGGGTTGGTTTAAGTTGTTTAGTCTAGGTGGTTATTTTAGCTTGGTTGTTTCAGGCGGTTTTAGGCATTATGAGGTGGTTTGGAAGTTGTTTGAGATTGTTGCTTTAGGTTGATTAAGGTGGGTCTGTTTAGATGTCTTCAGCTTGTTTAGATCAGGGTTGCCGAAGGGTGTTTGAGGAATGCTGGTTTATGTAGTTTGAGGTTGTTTTCGGTAGGATTTTTTAGGTCATTTGTTTTAGGTAGGTTTGTTTGAGGGTGTTGAGGTTGCTTTATTTGGTTTGGTTCAGGTTGGTTGAGGTAATTTGTTGTAGATGGTTTCAGGTGCTTTTTAGGTTGTTGTTGGCTGATTGTTTGAAGTTTTTGAAGGCAGATTGAGATTGGTTTAGGTTCTCGAAGGCTGATTGTTTTCAGCTGTTTAAGATTGGCTTAGGTTAGTTGTTCTATGCTGGTTTAGGTAGGCTGTCCTAGCTAAGTTTAGGGCCACCTCGTGGAGCAGCAGGCACCCAGCCCAAATGGCCCAAAGAAGCCGCGGCAAGTGGGCCATGCTCAGTGCTGCAGAGGAAGGCAAAAAACCCCCAGAGACACTTGGTGTCCCACATGGGGGGAAAAAAAAGCCTTCCTCCCCCCAGCTGCAGGGCACGAGAGGCCATCTTCCTGGTGCTTGAGCAGCAGGTAGGAAGCGAGCCAAAAGGGCCCAGAGGAGCTCTGAAAAGTGGTCATGCTCAATGCTGCAGAGGAAGGCAAAAAACCCCCGGGGACCAGTGCCAATCTGCCCCGGGAGAAAAAATTCCTTCCTGACCCCAGTGCTGGCGATCGGCTGTTCCCTGAGCATGTGAGCCAGACCGGGCTCCTTGTCCCACAAGCTGCTCACGCCTCCCAGGAGCTGCACAAGCCCTATCCTCCCTTGAGCTGGAGCCATCTCGGGGACTTCCCAGAGTGCCCAAATGCCTCTGACCTGATGGACCTTGGGGGCGAGAATCCTTCCTGTGCCTGGTGGGACACCAGTGGGTGCTCCAAAGCACTGCAACCCCTTGCAAGCCCTCTGTATCCTATGTCTGATGGCTCCTGAGCCTGTCTGCGCATGGGATGAAGATGGTGAGCTCTGCAGTGCTCTTGAAGAAGGCATTCCCTTTGTCTTGTCCCACTGCTATGCACCTGAAGAGGCTTGCCAGCCAGCCAGCTAGCCCGCCAGCCATCACATAAGCTTGGAAGGTGGCCCTGGCAGTCCCTGTGCCATTCCTTCCCAATGCAGCAAGTGATACGTGATGCTACGCTGTCGTTGATGGTGAGGTTGTCTGCTTGGGAAGAAGTCTTGAATGGTTTTGTGCTGTTGACCCTATCTTTGCTTGCACTCGATGGCTCTTTTCCTCCTTTGGCTTTTATCCTTGATATCTTGCTTGAGGGTCATGCCAGCCCTCTCAGGCTTGGTCTTGCTCCTTGCAGCTGTTGTCTTCTTCTGTAGGCCCTCCGTGATCCTAACCAACTACGTAGTCTTGGTTTGCTTTCATCCCAGCTGGACTTGATCTTTCCTGAAGCCGAGGAATGAGAAATGTCCGTAGTCGTCCAGGCGAGTTCTCAGCGGGGCTTTGCACCAGGCTTGCCTGACACACCAGAATGCATTTGCCTGTATCACATTTGTGGCTCACAGTCGGGCTGTGACCTACTTGTGCCTGCAGGAGCATTTTCCTACTCTGCTGTGTGCAAGCAGTGCCGGAAACTCCTGGTGCTCCACGTGATGCTGTATTCCCTATTTCTAGGCTGTAGATCTTCAGGCGGGCTTTCTTGATGTAGGGGATTTCTCCTGTGTCAGAGCTTCAGCTGGGAGGGAGTGTGGGGGCTGTAGAACTCCACTGTGAGAGAAGAGCTTCTTCTGGTTCATGGATGCTGAGGACCTGGGATGTGTCTAGTTTGGAGAGATGGAGGCTGAGAGGCGACCTCGTTGCTCTCTACAGCTTCCGCGGAGGGAAAATGGAGAGGGAGCTGCTGATCCCTTCTTCCCGGCAGCCAATAGCAGAAGGCTCAAAGCTGCATCCATCCCTCAGGGGAGCTTTGGACTTGACAAGAGAAAAGTTTTCTTTCCCAAGAGGGTGGTCAAACAGGGTGGAACAGGGCTCCCGGAGCCCAGGTGGGCGATGCCCCATGCCTGTCAGTGTTGAAGAGGCATTTGGACGATGCCCTTAATACCATGTTTCAACTTTTGGCCAGCCCCGAAGTGGTCAGGCCTTTGGACTAGATGATGACTGTAGGTCCCTTCCAGCTGAAGTCTTCTCTCCTCTCCTTCTGTTCCTACCTCCTCCTTTCCCTAGCAGTAGCAGACGCTGAGGAAATTTCGGATGTCCTTGCTTCCCATCCCTGCACTAACAGAAGGCATTGAATAACCTGAAGCGTGCCCCATCTTCGGCACTTGCTCCGTCACCTTGTGGCAAGGAGGCACGTAGCTTCTGATGCGGGTGAGAGCCCTAGGCCCCCTTGCAACATCTGGGCATCCCACTTCTTAGAGCTACTGCCCCTGGCTCTGCAGGGCATGATGATGGTGAGCTCTGCAGTGCTCCTCAAGAAGGACTTCCCTTGGTCCTGCCACTGCTACCCAGTGGAAAAGGATTTCCAGGCATCAGATGAGTTTGGGAAGTGGCCCTGCTAGGAGATTGTCTTGCAGTGGAGAACCTCCCGTAGCTTCATCCAAGGTCTTCCTCCCTCAGCTGCTGCCCTGGGATTCCGCCAGCCAGCTCCCCAAGTGCTTCATCTGGGATGTGTTTGGGCTGCCCCCGGGCCAGCTCTGGCGGTGGACACGGGGGGCTGCTCCTTTTTATCCTGCCCGGGGCATTGTGACCTCAGCGTTGCCGGGTGCTGGCATTGTGACGTGGGGGTGACAGAGCCCCCGTGTGCAGCCCCGCCCGCCGCCCCTGCGCCCAGCGCCCTTTGGAAGAAGCCTTTGGGGTGCTGGAGGGCCCCGGATCAGTCCCCGTGCCTACGAGATAGGGGACTAATCAACCTAATCGTGTCCCTTTTTGGCAAAAATACAGTGCGGTTTTGTTGCCGGTCCAGCCTTCCTTCCAGTAGCGATACTGCCCGTGACCACCTCCCGTTCGATTCCACGAAGGTGCCTTGTGTCTGGCACCTGGGGCAATGTCTGGCTCTGTTTTGACTTTCTCTTCCTTAGACAGCTCCCGCCTCAGTGAGTGTTTTGGCACCGATGGGTTTGGGGACCCAGCGGGTTTTCTCTCCTTGGCTGTTTAACACTGGGACCTTCCTACCCGTGCCCTCTGACCGTGGCTTCCACAGCGAAGTGTTGGCTCTGGGCCAGTTTGCAAATCAGCCCTTCTCGTGCAGCTCTGGACAGTATGTGATGGGGAGAAGGTAACAGTGCAATCTTTTGCACGCATGCAGTCCAGTGACGCATTTTGTTTACAACCGTGATAGGGCTTGTAAACCACCATTGTGCTCTCTCTAGATCGTGCTTTGGAGGGCTTGCTTTTGCTGGAAGCAGCCGCTAATGACCTGATAGTTAAGAAACAGTCTGCCCTGGACAGACACAGAGAGTTTTCTAATGGACACAATGTTGCTATCTTGCTGCTTTTCCTGCGGCGAATTGCAGGTGGCATCTTGAATAAAAAGGTGAAGCTTGATTGCGTTGGGTTTAGTGTGACTTGTGCAGGAGCGAGGCTGATGAGAACAGGCCCGTGTGTGCGTGCGATCCCACCCGTCTCTGTGCCGGCAGGTTGGGCAGTCCCCCTCATGGCCACCTTTTCACTCTGTGCCTTGTCCACTGTTAGTGCACGAGAGGAGGCAAGAGCCAAGAGGTGCCAAAGCTGGGGAAGTTTTCTGAGGTGAGGTGGCTGCGTGTAGGAGAGAGCCCTGGCAGAGCTCCCAGCTGGGCCTGACCCTTGGAGAACCCGGAGTCCCCGGCAGCTCAGCCGCATCTCTCAGCGCTCAGGGACCCGGCTGCTGCGGGCACATCTGCTGCCTCCTGGAACATCTCCCTTTCCTCAGTGCAAAGAGGAGAAAGCAACCGTTCCTCCAGGGAGCCTGCACTTGGTATGGTGAGCAAGCACAGCAGGGCCGTGGATGTAGCCACAAGTGCTGTTGACAATCCCTAAGCGAGCACCTATTTCAAAGGCACGGAAGGAAGTGTTTGGAAGTCTACTTCTGCCAGGGTCCTGGGGGTGCTCCTAGGCCTCAGCAGCTGGGACCGGCCTCCCCTGGGACCCCCACCCACCGCCACCGTCTCCTGCCAAGGGCCCAGCTCAACATGGGGCCTTGGGTCCCTGCCTGAGCCATGGTGTAGGTGTGTGTGCCCGTCTGCGCCCTGCAGAGAGCTGCTCTCCTGGATGGAGCCCTCAGGGCTCGGTCAGGGCTTGCCCTGCAGAAGTCCAGGCTCCCAAGAGAGCAGAACTTTTCTGTTCTATTTGCTCACCATGAATCGAGCAACGATGAGACTACTGTTTCCCAGAAATGCCAGGGGGGTTTTGGCTCCAAGAAGACTTTCAAGGACGCAAAACACACAGAAAAAAAGTGGGACCAGGGTTTTGTTTCTTTAATGTAGTTCTATTTTGTTGTTCATTTTTGTTTGATGGTAGGTAGGCTGACGGTTGCAGGTTGGCTGCTTGGTTTAGGCGGGGTTGTTTAGGCTGGTCGGTTGAGGTTTGGTTGAGGGTGGTTTGGGTTGGTTTTAGATTGTATTTGGTTGGTTTGGATGTGAGAGCAATTTGTCTGAGACCCATGTCACCCCATTGATCTGCCAGGGTTGATTGGGCTGATCTGGCCGGCTAGGCAGGTGTCCCCTTCCTCCCTCCCTGCTCCCTGCGTGTCCTTCCCGAAGCTAGGTGGTCAGTCCAAGAGGATGAGCTTCCCAGTTGGAGGGGTACCGTTCATGGGTCAAGAGTATACAGTAGCTGCACTCCCCTTCTAGAAGCTCCAAAGAAGCTCAAGGTGCATTTGTAGGAGAACCTGGCTGGGGTAGCGGAGCTTCCAAGACTGCAGACACATCCAAGTGAGGCACTGCATGAGGTCAGGCGGGGTTTGGGTTGGTTGGGTGTTTTTGGTCATGTAGGCTTTTTGGGGTGTTTTAGCTTGTTTGTTGAAGTGTTGGCTGGTTGAGACTGTTTTTTAGCTTGGTTGTTTTAGGTTGGGTTTGGTGGTTCTATTTCGGCTTAGGCAATTTGCTTAAATCATTTTGTTCAGGTTGCTTATGTTGTTTGGTTTCCTGTTTTGGGGGTTGGTTTAAGTTGTTTAGTCTAGGTGGTTATTTTAGCTTGGTTGTTTCAGGCGGTTTTAGGCTTTATGAGGTGGCTTTGAAGTTGTTTGAGATTGTTGCTTTAGGTTGATTAAGGTGGGTCTGTTTAGATGTCTTCAGCTTGTTTAGATCAGGGTTGCCGAAGGGTGTTTGAGGAATGCTGGTTTATGTAGTTTGAGGTTGTTTTCGGTAGGATTTTTTAGGTCATTTGTTTTAGGTAGGTTTGTTTGAGGGTGTTGAGGTTGCTTTAGTTGGTTTGGCTTAGGTTGGTTGAGGTAATTTGTTGTAGATGGTTTCAGGTGCTTTTTAGGTTGTTGTTGGCTGATTGTTTGAAGTTTTTGAAGGCAGATTGAGATTGGTTTAGGTTCTCGAAGGCTGATTGTTTTCAGCTGTTTAAGATTGGCTTAGGTTAGTTGTTCTATGCTGGTTTAGGTAGGCTGTCCTAGCTAAGTTTAGGGCCACCTCGTGGAGCAGCAGGCACCCAGCCCAAATGGCCCAAAGAAGCCGCGGCAAGTGGGCCATGCTCAGTGCTGCAGAGGAAGGCAAAAAACCCCCAGAGACACTTGGTGTCCCACATGGGGGGAAAAAAAAGCCTTCCTCCCCCCAGCTGCAGGGCACGAGAGGCCATCTTCCTGGTGCTTGAGCAGCAGGTAGGAAGCGAGCCAAAAGGGCCCAGAGGAGCTCTGAAAAGTGGTCATGCTCAATGCTGCAGAGGAAGGCAAAAAACCCCCGGGGACCAGTGCCAATCTGCCCCGGGAGAAAAAATTCCTTCCTGACCCCAGTGCTGGCGATCGGCTGTTCCCTGAGCATGTGAGCCAGACCGGGCTCCTTGTCCCACAAGCTGCTCACGCCTCCCAGGAGCTGCACAAGCCCTATCCTCCCTTGAGCTGGAGCCATCTCGGGGACTTCCCAGAGTGCCCAAATGCCTCTGACCTGATGGACCTTGGGGGCGAGAATCCTTCCTGTGCCTGGTGGGACACCAGTGGGTGCTCCAAAGCACTGCAGCCCCTTGCAAGCCCTCTGTATCCTATGTCTGATGGCTCCTGAGCCTGTCTGCGCATGGGATGAAGATGGTGAGCTCTGCAGTGCTCTTCAAGAAGGCATTCCCTTTGTCTTGTCCCACAGCTATGCACCTGAAGAGGCTTGCCAGCCAGCCAGCTAGCCCGCCAGCCATCACATAAGCTTGGAAGGTGGCCCTGGCAGTCCCTGTGCCATTCCTTCCCAATGCAGCAAGTGATACGTGATGCTACGCTGTCGTTGATGGTGAGGTTGTCTGCTTGGGAAGAAGTCTTGAATGGTTTTGTGCTGTTGACCCTATCTTTGCTTGCACTCGATGGCTCTTTTCCTCCTTTGGCTTTTATCCTTGATATCTTGCTTGAGGGTCATGCCAGCCCTCTCAGGCTTGGTCTTGCTCCTTGCAGCTGTTGTCTTCTTCTGTAGGCCCTCCGTGATCCTAACCAACTACGTAGTCTTGGTTTGCTTTCATCCCAGCTGGACTTGATCTTTCCTGAAGCCGAGGAATGAGAAATGTCCGTAGACGTCCAGGCGAGTTCTCAGTGCGGCTTTGCACCAGGCTTGCCTTTCCTCTGGCAATGCCTTGTCTGACACACCAGAATGCATTGGCCTGTGTCACATTTGTGGCTCACAGTCGGGCTGTGACCTACTTGTGCCTGCAGGAGCATTTTCCTACTCTGCTGTGTGCAAGCTGGAAACTCCTGGTGCTGGAAACTCATGGTGCTCCACGTGACGCTGTATTCCCTATTTCTGGGCTGTAGATCTTCAGGCGGGCTTTCTTGATGTAGGGGATTTCTCCTGTGTCAGAGCTTCAGCTGGGAGGGAGTGTGGGGGCTGTAGAACTCCACTGTGAGAGAAGAGCTTCTTCTGGTTCATGGATGCTGAGGACCTGGGATGTGTCTGGTTTGGAGGGATGGAGGCAGAGAGGCGACCTCGTTGCTTTCTACAGCTTCCGCGGAGGGAAAATGGAGAGGGAGCTGCTGATCCCTTCTTCCCGGCAGCCAATAGCAGAAGGCTCAAAGCGGCATCCATCCCTCAGGGGAGCTTTGGACTTGACAAGAGGAAAGTTTTCTTTCCCAAGAGGGTGGTCAAACAGGGTGGAACAGGGCTCACGGAGCCCAGGTGGGCGATGCCCCATGCCTGTCAGTGTTGAAGAGGCATTTGGACGATGCCCTTAATACCATGTTTCAACTTTTGGCCAGCCCCGAAGTGGTCAGGCCTTTGGACTAGATGATGACTGTAGGTCCCTTCCAGCTGAAGTCTTCTCTCCTCTCCTTCTGTTCCTACCTCCTCCTTTCCCTAGCAGTAGCAGACGCTGAGGAAATTTCGGATGTCGTTGCTTCCCATCCCTGCACTAACAGAAGGCATTGAATAACCTGAAGCGTTCCCTATCTTCGGCACTTGCTCCGTCACCTTGTGGCAAGGAGGCACGTAGCTTCTGATGCGGGTGAGAGCCCTAGGGCCCCTTGCAACATCTGGGCATCCCACTTCTTAGAGCTACTGCCCCTGGCTCTGCAGGGCATGATGATGGTGAGCTCTGCAGTGCTCCTCAAGAAGGACTTCCCTTGGTCCTGCCACTGCTACCCAGTGGAAAAGGATTTCCAGGCATCAGATGAGTTTGGGAAGTGGCCCTGCCAGGAGATTGTCTTGCAGTGGAGAACCTCCCGTAGCTTCATCCAAGGTCTTCCTCCCTCAGCCGCTGCCCTGGGATTCCGCCAGCCAGCTCCCCAAGTGCTTCGTCTGGGATGTGTTTGGGCTGCCCCCGGGCCAGCTCTGGTGGTGGACACGGGGGGCTGCTCCTTTTTATCCTGCCCGGGGCATTGTGACCTCAGCGTTGCCGGGTGCTGGCATTGTGACATGGGGGTGACAGAGCCCCCGTGTGCAGCCCCGCCCGCCGCCCCAGCGCCCAGCGCCCTTTGGAAGAAGCTTTTGGGGTGCTGGGGGGCCCCGGATCAGTCCCCGTGCCTACGAGATAGGGGACTAATCAACCTAATCGTGTCCCTTTTTGGCAAAAATACAGTGCGGATTTGTTGCCGGTCCAGCCTTCCTTCCAGTAGCGATACTGCCCGTGACCACCTCCCGTTCGATTCCACGAAGGTGCCTTGTGTCTGGCACCTGGGGCAATGTCTCGCTCTGTTTTGACTTTCTCTTCCTTAGACAGCTCCCGCCTCAGTGGGTGTTTTGGCACCGATGGGTTTGGGGACCCAGCGGGTTTTCTCTCCTTGGCTGTTTAACACTGGGACCTTCCTACCCGTGCCCTCTGACCGTGGCTTCCACAGCGAAGTGTTGGCTCTGGGCCAGTTTGGAAATCAGCCCTTCTCGTGCAGCTCTGGACAGTATGTGATGGGGAGAAGGTAACAGTGCAATCTTTTGCATGCATGCAGTCCAGTGACGCATTTTGTTTACAACCGTGATAGGGCTTGTAAACCACCATTGTGCTCTCTCTAGATCGTGCTTTGGAGGGCTTGCTTTTGCTGGAAGCAGCCGCTAATGACCTGATAGTTAAGAAACAGTCTGCCCTGGACAGACACAGAGAGTTTTCTAATGGACACAGTGTTGCTATCTTGCTGCTTTTCCTGTGGCGAATTGCAGGTGGCATCTAGAATAAAAAGGTGAAGCTTGATTGCGGTGGGTTTAGTGTGACTTGTGCAGGAGCGAGGCTGATGAGAACAGGCCCGTGTGTGCGTGCGATCCCACCCGTCTCTGTGCCGGCAGGTTGGGCAGTCCCCCTCATGGCCACCTTTTCACTCTGTGCCTTGTCCACTGTTAGTGCACGAGAGGAGGCAAGAGCCAAGAGGTGCCAAAGCTGGGGAAGTTTTCTGAGGTGAGGTGGCTGCGTGTAGGAGAGAGCCCTGGCAGAGCTCCCAGCTGGGCTGGACCCTTGGAGAACCCGGAGTCCCCGGCAGCTCAGCCGCATCTCTCAGCGCTCAGGGACCCGGCTGCTGCGGGCACATCTGCTGCCTCCTGGAACATCTCCCTTTCCTCAGTGCAAAGAGGAGAAAGCAACCGTTCCTCCAGGGAGCCTGCACTTGGTATGGTGAGCAAGCACAGCAGGGCCGTGGATGTAGCCACAAGTGCTGTTGACAATCCCTAAGCGAGCACCTATTTCAAAGGCACGGAAGGAAGTGTTTGGAAGTCTACTTCTGCCAGGGTCCTGGGGGTGCTCCTAGGCCTCAGCGGCTGGGACCGGCCTCCCCTGGGACCCCCACCCACCGCCACCGTCTCCTGCCAAGGGCCCAGCTCAACATGGGGCCTTGGGTCCCTGCCTGAGCCATGGTGTAGGTGTGTGTGCCCGTCTGCGCCCTGCAGAGAGCTGCTCTCCTGGATGGAGCCCTCAGGGCTCGGTCAGGGCTTGCCCTGCAGAAGTCCAGGCTCCCAAGAGAGCAGAACTTTTCTGTTCTATTTGCTCACCATGAATCGAGCAACGATGAGACTACTGTTTCCCAGAAATGCCAGGGGGGTTTTGGCTCCAAGAAGACTTTCAAGGACGCAAAACACACAGAAAAAAAGTGGGACCAGGGTTTTGTTTCTTTAATGTAGTTCTATTTTGTTGTTCATTTTTGTTTGATGGTAGGTAGGCTGACGGTTGCAGGTTGGCTGCTTGGTTTAGGCGGGGTTGTTTAGGCTGGTCGGTTGAGGTTTGGTTGAGGGTGGTTTGGGTTGGTTTTAGATTGTATTTGGTTGGTTTGGATGTGAGAGCAATTTGTCTGAGACCCATGTCACCCCATTGATCTGCCAGGGTTGATTGGGCTGATCTGGCCGGCTAGGCAGGTGTCCCCTTCCTCCCTCCCTGCTCCCTGCGTGTCCTTCCCGAAGCTAGGTGGTCAGTCCAAGAGGATGAGCTTCCCAGTTGGAGGGGTACCGTTCATGGGTCAAGAGTATACAGTAGCTGCACTCCCCTTCTAGAAGCTCCAAAGAAGCTCAAGGTGCATTTGTAGGAGAACCTGGCTGGGGTAGCGGAGCTTCCAAGACTGCAGACACATCCAAGTGAGGCACTGCATGAGGTCAGGCGGGGTTTGGGTTGGTTGGGTGTTTTTGGTCATGTAGGCTTTTTGGGGTATTTTAGCTTGTTTGTTGAAGTGTTGGCTGGTTGAGACTGTTTTTTAGCTTGGTTGTTTTAGGTTGGGTTTGGTGGTTCTATTTCGGCTTAGGTGATTTGCTTAAGGTCATTTTGTTCAGGTTGCTTATGTTGTTTGGTTTCCTGTTTTGGGGGTTGGTTTAAGTTGTTTAGTCTAGGTGGTTATTTTAGCTTGGTTGTTTCAGGCGGTTTTAGGCTTTATGAGGTGGCTTTGAAGTTGTTTGAGATTGTTGCTTTAGGTTGATTAAGGTGGGTCTGTTTAGATGTCTTCAGCTTGTTTAGATCAGGGTTGCCGAAGGGTGTTTGAGGAATGCTGGTTTATGTAGTTTGAGGTTATTTTCGGTAGGATTTTTTAGGTCATTTGTTTTAGGTAGGTTTGTTTGAGGGTGTTGAGGTTGCTTTATTTGGTTTGGCTTAGGTTGGTTGAGGTAATTTGTTGTAGATGGTTTCAGGTGCTTTTTAGGTTGTTGTTGGCTGATTGTTTGAAGTTTTTGAAGGCAGATTGAGATTGGTTTAGGTTCTCGAAGGCTGATTGTTTTCAGCTGTTTAAGATTGGCTTAGGTTAGTTGTTCTATGCTGGTTTAGGTAGGCTGTCCTAGCTAAGTTTAGGGCCACCTCGTGGAGCAGCAGGCACCCAGCCCAAATGGCCCAAAGAAGCCGCGGCAAGTGGGCCATGCTCAGTGCTGCAGAGGAAGGCAAAAAACCCCCAGAGACACTTGGTGTCCCACATGGGGGGAAAAAAAAGCCTTCCTCCCCCCAGCTGCAGGGCACGAGAGGCCATCTTCCTGGTGCTTGAGCAGCAGGTAGGAAGCGAGCCAAAAGGGCCCAGAGGAGCTCTGAAAAGTGGTCATGCTCAATGCTGCAGAGGAAGGCAAAAAACCCCCGGGGACCAGTGCCAATCTGCCCCGGGAGAAAAAATTCCTTCCTGACCCCAGTGCTGGCGATCGGCTGTTCCCTGAGCATGTGAGCCAGACCGGGCTCCTTGTCCCACAAGCTGCTCACGCCTCCCAGGAGCTGCACAAGCCCTATCCTCCCTTGAGCTGGAGCCATCTCGGGGACTTCCCAGAGTGCCCAAATGCCTCTGACCTGATGGACCTTGGGGGCGAGAATCCTTCCTGTGCCTGGTGGGACACCAGTGGGTGCTCCAAAGCACTGCAGCCCCTTGCAAGCCCTCTGTATCCTATGTCTGATGGCTCCTGAGCCTGTCTGCGCATGGGATGAAGATGGTGAGCTCTGCAGTGCTCTTCAAGAAGGCATTCCCTTTGTCTTGTCCCACAGCTATGCACCTGAAGAGGCTTGCCAGCCAGCCAGCTAGCCCGCCAGCCATCACATAAGCTTGGAAGGTGGCCCTGGCAGTCCCTGTGCCATTCCTTCCCAATGCAGCAAGTGATACGTGATGCTACGCTGTCGTTGATGGTGAGGTTGTCTGCTTGGGAAGAAGTCTTGAATGGTTTTGTGCTGTTGACCCTATCTTTGCTTGCACTCGATGGCTCTTTTCCTCCTTTGGCTTTTATCCTTGATATCTTGCTTGAGGGTCATGCCAGCCCTCTCAGGCTTGGTCTTGCTCCTTGCAGCTGTTGTCTTCTTCTGTAGGCCCTCCGTGATCCTAACCAACTACGTAGTCTTGGTTTGCTTTCATCCCAGCTGGACTTGATCTTTCCTGAAGCCGAGGAATGAGAAATGTCCGTAGACGTCCAGGCGAGTTCTCAGTGCGGCTTTGCACCAGGCTTGCCTTTCCTCTGGCAATGCCTTGTCTGACACACCAGAATGCATTGGCCTGTGTCACATTTGTGGCTCACAGTCGGGCTGTGACCTACTTGTGCCTGCAGGAGCATTTTCCTACTCTGCTGTGTGCAAGCTGGAAACTCCTGGTGCTGGAAACTCATGGTGCTCCACGTGACGCTGTATTCCCTATTTCTGGGCTGTAGATCTTCAGGCGGGCTTTCTTGATGTAGGGGATTTCTCCTGTGTCAGAGCTTCAGCTGGGAGGGAGTGTGGGGGCTGTAGAACTCCACTGTGAGAGAAGAGCTTCTTCTGGTTCATGGATGCTGAGGACCTGGGATGTGTCTAGTTTGGAGAGATGGAGGCTGAGAGGCGACCTCGTTGCTCTCTACAGCTTCCGCGGAGGGAAAATGGAGAGGGAGCTGCTGATCCCTTCTTCCCGGCAGCCAATAGCAGAAGGCTCAAAGCGGCATCCATCCCTCAGGGGAGCTTTGGACTTGACAAGAGGAAAGTTTTCTTTCCCAAGAGGGTGGTCAAACAGGGTGGAACAGGGCTCACGGAGCCCAGGTGGGCGATGCCCCATGCCTGTCAGTGTTGAAGAGGCATTTGGACGATGCCCTTAATACCATATTTCAACTTTTGGCCAGCCCCGAAGTGGTCAGGCCTTTGGACTAGATGATGACTGTAGGTCCCTTCCAGCTGAAGTCTTCTCTCCTCTCCTTCTGTTCCTACCTCCTCCTTTCCCTAGCAGTAGCAGACGCTGAGGAAATTTCGGATGTCGTTGCTTCCCATCCCTGCACTAACAGAAGGCATTGAATAACCTGAAGCGTGCCCCATCTTCGGCACTTGCTCCGTCACCTTGTGGCAAGGAGGCACGTAGCTTCCGATGCGGGTGAGAGCCCTAGGCCCCCTTGCAACATCTGGGCATCCCACTTCTTAGAGCTACTGCCCCTGGCTCTGCAGGGCATGATGATGGTGAGCTCTGCAGTGCTCCTCAAGAAGGACTTCCCTTGGTCCTGCCACTGCTACCCAGTGGAAAAGGATTTCCAGGCATCAGATGAGTTTGGGAAGTGGCCCTGCCAGGAGATTGTCTTGCAGTGGAGAACCTCCCGTAGCTTCATCCAAGGTCTTCCTCCCTCAGCCGCTGCCCTGGGATTCCGCCAGCCAGCTCCCCAAGTGCTTCGTCTGGGATGTGTTTGGGCTGCCCCCGGGCCAGCTCTGGCGGTGGACACGGGGGGCTGCTCCTTTTTATCCTGCCCGGGGCATTGTAACCTCAGCATTGCCGGGTGCTGGCATTGTGACATGGGGGTGACAGAGCCCCCGTGTGCAGCCCCGCCCGCCGCCCCTGCGCCCAGCGCCCTTTGGAAGAAGCCTTTGGGGTGCTGGGGGGCCCCGGATCAGTCCCCGTGCCTACGAGATAGGGGACTAATCAACCTAATCGTGTCCCTTTTTGGCAAAAATACAGTGCGGGTTTGTTGCCGGTCCAGCCTTCCTTCCAGTAGCGATACTGCCCGTGACCACCTCCCATTCGATTCCACGAAGGTGCCTTGTGTCTGGCACCTGGGGCAATGTCTCGCTCTGTTTTGACTTTCTCTTCCTTAGACAGCTCCCGCCTCAGTGGCTGTTTCGGCACCGGTGGGTTTGGGGACCCAGCGGGTTTTCTCTCCTTGGCTGTTTAACACTGGCACCTTCCTACCCGTGCCCTCTGACCATGGCTTCCACAGCAAAGTATTTGCTCTGGGCCAGTTTGCAAATCAGCCCTTCTCGTGCAGCTCTGGACAGTATGTGATGGGGAGAAGGTAACAGTGCAATCTTTTGCACGCATGCAGTCCAGTGACGCATTTTGTTTACAACCGTGATAGGGCTTGTAAACCACCATTGTGCTCTCTCTAGATCGTGCTTTGGAGGGCTTGCTTTTGCTGGAAGCAGCCGCTAATGACCTGATAGTTAAGAAACAGTCTGCCCTGGACAGACACAGAGAGTTTTCTAATGGACACAATGTTGCTATCTTGCTGCTTTTCCTGTGGCGAATTGCAGGTGGCATCTTGAATAAAAAGGTGAAGCTTGATTGCGTTGGGTTTAGTGTGACTTGTGCAGGAGCGAGGCTGATGAGAACAGGCCCGTGTGTGCATGCGATCCCACCCGTCTCTGTGCCGGCAGGTTGGGCAGTCCCCCTCATGGCCACCTTTTCACTCTGTGCCTTGTCCACTGTTAGTGCACGAGAGGAGGCAAGAGCCAAGAGGTGCCAAAGCTGGGGAAGTTTTCTGAGGTGAGGTGGCTGCGTGTAGGAGAGAGCCCTGGCAGAGCTCCCATCTGGGCTGGACCTTGGAGAACCCGGAGTCCCCGGCAGCTCAGCCGCATCTCGCGGCGCTCAGGGACCCGGCTGCTGCGGGCACGTCTGCTGCCTCCTGGAACATCTCCTTTTCCTCAGTGCAAAGAGGAGAAAGCAACCGTTCCTCCAGGGAGCCTGCACTTGGTATGGTGAGCAAGCACAGCAGGGCCGTGGATGTAGCCACAAGTGCTGTTGACAATCCCTAAGCGAGCACCTATTTCGAAGGCACGGAAGGAAGTGTTTGGAAGTCTACTTCTGCCAGGGTCCTGGGGGTGCTCCTAGGCCTCAGCGGCTGGGACCGGCCTCCCCTGGGACCCCCACCCACAGCCACCGTCTCCTGCCAAGGGCCCAGCTCAACATGGGGCCTTGGGTCCCTGCCTGAGCCATGGTGTAGGTGTGTGTGCCCGTCTGCGCCCTGCAGAGAGCTGCTCTCCTGGATGGAGCCCTCAGGGCTCGGTCAGGGCTTGCCCTGCAGAAGTCCAGGCTCCCAAGAGAGCAGAACTTTTCTGTTCTGTTTGCTCACCATGAATCGAGCAACGATGAGACTACTGTTTCCCAGAAATGCCAGGGGGGTTTTGGCTCCAAGAAGACTTTCAAGGACGCAAAACACAAAGAAAAAAAGTGGGACCAGGGTTTTGTTTCTTTAATGTAGTTTTATTTTGTTGTTCATTTTTGTTTGATGGTAGGTAGGCTGACGGTTGCAGGTTGGCTGCTTGGTTTAGGCGGGGTTGTTTAGGCTGGTCGGTTGAGGTTTGGTTGAGGGTGGTTTTGGTTGGTTTGAGATTGTATTTGGTTGGTTTGGATGTGAGAGCAATTTGTCTGCGACCCGTGTCACCCCATTGATCGGCCAGGGTTGATTGGGCTGATCTGGCCGGCTAGGCAGGTGTCCCCTTCCTCCCTCCCTGCTCCCTGCGTGTCCTTCCCGAAGCTAGGTGGTCAGTCCAAGAGGATGAGCTTCCCAGTTGGAGGAGTACCATTCATGGGTCAAGAGTTTAGAGCAGCTGCACTCCCCTTCTAGAAGCTCCAAAGAAGCTCAAGGTGCATTTGTAGGAGAACCTGGCTGGGGTAGCGGAGCTTCCAAGACTGCAGACACATCCAAGTGAGGCACTGCATGAGGTCAGGCGGGGTTTGGGTTGGTTGGGTGTTTTTGGTCATGTAGGCTTTTTGGGGTGTTTTAGCTTGTTTGTTGAAGTGTTGGCTGGTTGAGACTGGTTTTTAGCTTAGTTGTTTTAGGTTGGGTTTTGTGGTTCTATTTCGGCTTAGGTGATTTGCTTTAGGTCATTTTGTTCAGGTTGCTTATGTTGTTTGGTTTCCTATTTTGGGGGTTGGTTTAAGTTGTTTAGTCTAGGTGGTTATTTTAGCTTGGTTGTTTCAGGCGGTTTTAGGCTTTATGAGGTGGTTTTGAAGTTGTTTGAGATTGTTGCTTTAGGTTGATTAAGGTGGGTCTGTTTAGATGTCTTCAGCTTGTTTAGATCAGGGTTGCCGAAGGGTGTTTGAGGAACGCTGATTTATGTAGTTTGAGGTTGTTTTCGGTAGGATTTTTTAGGTCATTTGTTTTAGGTAGGTTTGTTTGAGGGTGTTGAGGTTGCTTTATTTGGTTTGGTTCAGGTTGGTTGAGGTAATTTGTTGTAGATGGTTTCAGGTGCTTTTTAGGTTGTTGTTGGCTGATTGTTTGAAGTTTTTGAAGGCAGATTGAGATTGGTTTAGGTTCACGAAGGTTGGTTGTTTTCAGCTGTTTAAGGTTGGCTTAGGTTAGTTGTTCTATGCTGGTTTAGGTAGGCTGTCCTAGCTAAGGTTCGGGCCACCTCTTGGAGCAGCAGGCACCCAGCCCAAATGGCCCAAAGAAGCTGCGGCAAGTGGGCCATGCTCAATGCTGCAGAGGAAGGCAAAAAACCCCCAGAGACACTTGGTGTCCCACATGGGGGGAAAAAAAAGCCTTCCTCCCCCCAGCTGCAGGGCACGAGAGGCCATCTTCCTGGTGCTTGAGCAGCAGGTAGGAAGCGAGCCAAAAGGGCCCAGAGGAGCTCTGAAAAGTGGTCATGCTCAGTGCTGCAGAGGAAGGCAAAAAACCCCCGGGGACCAGTGCCAATCTGCCCCGGGAGAAAAAATTCCTTCCTGACCCCAGTGCTGGCGATCGGCTGTTCCCTGAGCATGTGAGCCAGACCGGGCTCCTTGTCCCACAAGCTGCTCACGCCTCCCAGGAGCTGCGCAAGCCCTATCCTCCCTTGAGCTGGAGCCATCTCGGGGACTTCCCAGAGTGCCCAAATGCCTCTGACCTGATGGACCTTGGGGGCGAGAATCCTTCCTGTGCCTGGTGGGACACCAGTGGGTGCTCCAAAGCACTGCAACCCCTTGCAAGCCCTCTGTATCCTATGTCTGATGGCTCCTGAGCCTGTCTGCGCATGGGATGAAGATGGTGAGCTCTGCAGTGCTCTTCAAGAAGGCATTCCCTTTGTCTTGTCCCACTGCTATGCACCTGAAGAGGCTTGCCAGCCAGCCAGCTAGCCCGCCAGCCATCACATAAGCTTGGAAGGTGGCCCTGGCAGTCCCTGTGCCATTCCTTCCCAATGCAGCAAGTGATACGTGATGCTACGCTGTCGTTGATGGTGAGGTTGTCTGCTTGGGAAGAAGTCTTGAATGGTTTTGTGCTGTTGACCCTATCTTTGCTTGCACTCGATGGCTCTTTTCCTCCTTTGGCTTTTATCCTTGATATCTTGCTTGAGGGTCATGCCAGCCCTCTCAGGCTTGGTCTTGCTCCTTGCAGCTGTTGTCTTCTTCTGTAGGCCCTCCGTGATCCTAACCAACTACGTAGTCTTGGTTTGCTTTCATCCCAGCTGGACTTGATCTTTCCTGAAGCCGAGGAATGAGAAATGTCCGTAGTCGTCCAGGCGAGTTCTCAGCGGGGCTTTGCACCAGGCTTGCCTTTCCTCTGGCAATGCCTTGTCTGACACACCAGAATGCATTTGCCTGTATCACATTTGTGGCTCGCAGTTGGGCTGTGACCTACTTGTGCCTGCAGGAGCATTTTCCTACTCTGCTGTGTGCAAGCAGTGCCGGAAACTCCTGGTGCTCCACGTGACGCTGTATTCCCTATTTCTAGGCTGTAGACCTTCAGGCGGGCTTTCTTGATGTAGGGGGTTTCTCCTGTGTCAGAGCTTCAGCTGGGAGGGAGTGTGGGGGCTGTAGAACTCCACTGTGAGAGAAGAGCTTCTTCTGGTTCATGGATGCTGAGGACCTGGGATGTGTCTAGTTTGGAGAGATGGAGGCTGAGAGGCGACCTCGTTGCTCTCTACAGCTTCCGCGGAGGGAAAATGGAGAGGGAGCTGCTGATCCCTTCTTCCCGGCAGCCAATAGCAGAAGGCTCAAAGCGGCATCCATCCCTCAGGGGAGCTTTGGACTTGACAAGAGGAAAGTTTTCTTTCCCAAGAGGGTGGTCAAACAGGGTGGAACAGGGCTCCCGGAGCCCAGGTGGGCGATGCCCCATGCCTGTCAGTGTTGAAGAGGCATTTGGACGATGCCCTTAATACCATGTTTCAACTTTTGGCCAGCCCCGAAGTGGTCAGGCCTTTGGACTAGATGATGACTGTAGGTCCCTTCCAGCTGAAGTCTTCTCTCCTCTCCTTCTGTTCCTACCTCCTCCTTTCCCTAGCAGTAGCAGACGCTGAGGAAATTTCGGATGTCCTTGCTTCCCATCCCTGCACTAACAGAAGGCACTGAATAACCTGAAGCGTGCCCCATCTTCGGCACTTGCTCCGTCACCTTGTGGCAAGGAGGCACGTAGCTTCTGATGCGGGTGAGAGCCCTAGGCCCCCTTGCAACATCTGGGCATCCCACTTCTTAGAGCTACTGCCCCTGGCTCTGCATGGCATGATGATGGTGAGCTCTGCAGTGCTCCTCAAGAAGGACTTCCCTTGGTCCTGCCACTGCTACCCAGTGGAAAAGGATTTCCAGGCATCAGATGAGTTTGGGAAGTGGCCCTGCCAGGAGATTGTCTTGCAGTGGAGAACCTCCCGTAGCTTCATCCAAGGTCTTCCTCCCTCAGCCGCTGCCCTGGGATTCCGCCAGCCAGCTCCCCAAGTGCTTCGTCTGGGATGTGTTTGGGCTGCCCCCGGGCCAGCTCTGGCAGTGGACACGGGGGGCTGCTCCTTTTTATCCTGCCCGGGGCATTGTGACCTCAGCGTTGCCGGGTGCTGGCATTGTGACATGGGGGTGACAGAGCCCCCGTGTGCAGCCCCGCCCGCCGCCCCTGCGCCCAGCGCCCTTTGGAAGAAGCCTTTGGGGTGCTGGGGGGCCCCGGATCAGTCCCCGTGCCTACGAGATAGGGGACTAATCAACCTAATCGTGTCCCTTTTTGGCAAAAATACAGTGCGGATTTATTGCCGGCCCAGCCTTCCTTCCAGTAGCGATACTGCCCGTGACCACCTCCCGTTCGATTCCACGAAGGTGCCTTGTGTCTGGCACCTGGGCCAATGTCTCGCTCTGTTTTGACTTTCTCTTCCTTAGACAGCTCCCGCCTCAGTGGGTGTTTTGGCACCGATGGGTTTGGGGACCCAGCAGGTTTTCTCTCCTTGGCTGTTTAACACTGGGACCTTCCTACCCGTGCCCTCTGACCGTGGCTTCCACAGCGAAGTGTTGGCTCTGGGCCAGTTTGCAAATCAGCCCTTCTCGTGCAGCTCTGGACAGTATGTGATGGGGAGAAGGTAATAGTGCAATCTTTTTCACGCATGCCGTCCAGTGACGCATTTTGTTTACAACCATGATAGGGCTTGTAAACCACCATTGCGCTCTCTCTAGATCATGCTTTGTAAGGCTTGCTTTTGCTGGAAGTAGCCGCTAATGACTGGATAGTTAAGAAACCGTCTGCCCTGGACAGACACAGAGAGTTTTCTAATGGACACAATGTTGCTATCTTGCTGCTTTTCCTGTGGCGAATTGCAGGTGGCATCTTGAATAAAAAGGTGAAGCTTGATTGCGTTGGGTTTAGTGTGACTTGTGCAGGAGCGAGGCTGATGAGAAGAGGCCCGTGTGTGTGTGCGATCCCACCCGTCTCTGTGCCGGCAGGTTGGGCAGTCCCCCTCATGGCCACCTTTTCACTCTGTGCCTTGTCCACTGTTAGTGCACGAGAGGAGGCAAGAGCCAAGAGGTGCCAAAGCTGGGGAAGTTTTCTGAGGTGAGGTGGCTGCGTGTAGGAGAGAGCCCTGGCAGAGCTCCCATCTGGGCTGGACCTTGGAGAACCCGGAGTCCCCGGCAGCTCAGCCGCATCTCGCGGCGCTGAGGGACCCGGCTGCTGTGGGCACGTCTGCTGCCTCCTGGAACATCTCCTTTTCCTCAGTGCAAAGAGGAGAAAGCAACCGTTCCTCCAGGGAGCCTGCACTTGGTATGGTGAGCAAGCACAGCAGGGCCGTGGATGTAGCCACAAGTGCTGTTGACAATCCCTAAGCGAGCACGTATTTCAAAGGCACGGAAGGAAGTGTTTGGAAGTCTACTTCTGCCAGGGTCCTGGGGGTGCTCCTAGGCCTCAGCGGCTGGGACCGGCCTCCCCTGGGACCCCCACCCACCGCCACCGTCTCCTGCCAAGGGCCCAGCTCAACATGGGGCCTTGGGTCCCTGCCTGAGCCATGGTGTAGGTGTGTGTGCCCGTCTGCGCCCTGCAGAGAGCTGCTCTCCTGGATGGAGCCCTCAGGGCTCAGTCAGGGCTTGCCCTGCAGAAGTCCAGGCTCCCAAGAGAGCAGAACTTTTCTGTTCTGTTTGCTCACCATGAATCGAGCAACGATGAGACTACTGTTTCCCAGAAATGCCAGGGGGGTTTTGGCTCCAAGAAGACTTTCAAGGACGCAAAACACAAAGAAAAAAAGTGGGACCAGGGTTTTGTTTCTTTAATGTAGTTTTATTTTGTTGTTCATTTTTGTTTGATGGTAGGTAGGCTGACAGTTGCAGGTTGGCTGCTTGGTTTAGGCGGGGTTGTTTAGGCTGGTCGGTTGAGGTTTGGTTGAGGGTGGTTTTGGTTGGTTTTAGATTGCATTTGGTTGGTTTGGATGTGAGAGCAATCTGTCTGCAACCCGTTTCACGCCATTGATCGGCCAGGGTTGATTGGGCTGATCTGGCCGGCTAGGCAGGTGTCCCCTTCCTCCCTCCCTGCTCCCTGCGTGTCCTTCCCGAAGCTAGGTGGTCAGTCCAAGAGGATGAGCTTCCCAGTTGGAGGAGTACCATTCATGGGTCAAGAGTTTAGAGCAGCTGCACTCCCCTTCTAGAAGCTCCAAAGAAGCTCAAGGTGCATTTGTAGGAGAACCTGGCTGGGGTAGCGGAGCTTCCAAGACTGCAGACACATCCAAGTGAGGCACTGCATGAGGTCAGGCGGGGTTTGGGTTGGTTGGGTGTTTTTGGTCATGTAGGCTTTTTGGGGTGTTTTAGCTTGTTTGTTGAAGTGTTGGCTGGTTGAGACTGGTTTTTAGCTTAGTTGTTTTAGGTTGGGTTTGGTGGTTCTATTTCGGCTTAGGTGATTTGCTTTAGGTCATTTTGTTCAGGTTGCTTATGTTGTTTGGTTTCCTATTTTGGGGGTTGGTTTAAGTTGTTTAGTCTAGGTGGTTATTTTAGCTTGGTTGTTTCAGGCGGTTTTAGGCTTTATGAGGTGGTTTTGAAGTTGTTTGAGATTGTTGCTTTAGGTTGATTAAGGTGGGTCTGTTTAGATGTCTTCAGCTTGTTTAGATCAGGGTTGCCGAAGGGTGTTTAAGGAACGCTGATTTATGTAGTTTGAGGTTGTTTTCGGTAGGATTTTTTAGGTCATTTGTTTTAGGTAGGTTTGTTTGAGGGTGTTGAGGTTGCTTTATTTGGTTTAGTTCAGGTTGGTTGAGGTAATTTGTTGTAGATGGTTTCAGGTGCTTTTTAGGTTGTTGTTGGCTGATTGTTTGACGTTTTTGAAGGCAGATTGAGATTGGTTTAGGTTCTCGAAGGCTGATTGTTTTCAGCTGTTTAAGGTTGGCTTAGGTTAGTTGTTCTATGCTGGTTTAGGTAGGCTGTCCTAGCTAAGGTTAGGGCCACCTCGTGGAGCAGCAGGCACCCAGCCCAAATGGCCCAAAGAAGCCGCGGCAAGTGGGCCATGCTCAGTGCTGCAGAGGAAGGCAAAAAACCCCCAGAGACACTTGGTGTCCCACATGGGGGGAAAAAAAAGCCTTCCTCCCCCCAGCTGCAGGGCACGAGAGGCCATCTTCCTGGTGCTTGAGCAGCAGGTAGGAAGCGAGCCAAAAGGGCCCAGAGGAGCTCTGAAAAGTGGTCATGCTCAGTGCTGCAGAGGAAGGCAAAAAACCCCCGGGGACCAGTGCCAATCTGCCCCGGGAGAAAAAATTCCTTCCTGACCCCAGTGCTGGCGATCGGCTGTTCCCTGAGCATGTGAGCCAGACCGGGCTCCTTGTCCCACAAGCTGCTCACGCCTCCCAGGAGCTGCGCAAGCCCTATCCTCCCTTGAGCTGGAGCCATCTCGGGGACTTCCCAGAGTGCCCAAATGCCTCTGACCTGATGGACCTTGGGGGCGAGAATCCTTCCTGTGCCTGGTGGGACACCAGTGGGTGCTCCAAAGCACTGCAACCCCTTGCAAGCCCTCTGTATCCTATGTCTGATGGCTCCTGAGCCTGTCTGCGCATGGGATGAAGATGGTGAGCTCTGCAGTGCTCTTCAAGAAGGCATTCCCTTTGTCTTGTCCCACTGCTATGCACCTGAAGAGGCTTGCCAGCCAGCCCGCCAGCCATCACATAAGCTTGGAAGGTGGCCCTGGCAGTCCCTGTGCCATTCCTTCCCAATGCAGCAAGTGATACGTGATGCTACGCTGTCGTTGATGGTGAGGTTGTCTGCTTGGGAAGAAGTCTTGAATGGTTTTGTGCTGTTGACCCTATCTTTGCTTGCACTCGATGGCTCTTTTCCTCCTTTGGCTTTCATCCTTGATATCTTGCTTGAGGGTCATGCCAGCCCTCTCAGGCTTGGTCTTGCTCCTTGCAGCTGTTGTCTTCTTCTGTAGGCCCTCCGTGATCCTAACCAACTACGTAGTCTTGGTTTGCTTTCATCCCAGCTGGACTTGATCTTTCCTGAAGCCGAGGAATGAGAAATGTCCGTAGTCGTCCAGGCGAGTTCTCAGCGGGGCTTTGCACCAGGCTTGCCTTTCCTCGGGCAATGCCTTGTCTGACACATCAGAATGCATTTGCCTGTATCACATTTGTGGCTCGCAGTTGGGCTGTGACCTACTTGTGCCTGCAGGAGCATTTTCCTACTCTGCTGTGTGCAAGCAGTGCCGGAAACTCCTGGTGCTCCACGTGACGCTGTATTCCCTATTTCTAGGCTGTAGACCTTCAGGCGGGCTTTCTTGATGTAGGGGGTTTCTCCTGTGTCAGAGCTTCAGCTGGGAGGGAGTGTGGGGGCTGTAGAACTCCACTGTGAGAGAAGAGCTTCTTCTGGTTCATGGATGCTGAGGACCTGGGATGTGTCTAGTTTGGAGAGATGGAGGCTGAGAGGTGACCTCGTTGCTCTCTACAGCTTCCGCGGAGGGAAAATGGAGAGGGAGCTGCTGATCCCTTCTTCCCGGCAGCCAATAGCAGAAGGCTCAAAGCGGCATCCATCCCTCAGGGGAGCTTTGGACTTGACAAGAGGAAAGTTTTCTTTCCCAAGAGGGTGGTCAAACAGGGTGGAACAGGGCTCCCGGAGCCCAGGTGGGCGATGCCCCATGCCTGTCAGTGTTGAAGAGGCATTTGGACGATGCCCTTAATACCATGTTTCAACTTTTGGCCAGCCCCGAAGTGGTCAGGCCTTTGGACTAGATGATGACTGTAGGTCCCTTCCAGCTGAAGTCTTCTCTCCTCTCCTTCTGTTCCTACCTCCTCCTTTCCCTAGCAGTAGCAGACGCTGAGGAAATTTCGGATGTCCTTGCTTCCCATCCCTGCACTAACAGAAGGCATTGAATAACCTGAAGCGTTCCCTATCTTCGGCACTTGCTCCGTCACCTTGTGGCAAGGAGGCACGTAGCTTCTGATGCGGGTGAGAGCCCTAGGCCCCCTTGCAACATCTGGGCATCCCACTTCTTAGAGCTACTGCCCCTGGCTCTGCAGGGCATGATGATGGTGAGCTCTGCAGTGCTCCTCAAGAAGGACTTCCCTTGGTCCTGCCACTGCTACCCAGTGGAAAAGGATTTCCAGGCATCAGATGAGTTTGGGAAGTGGCCCTGCCAGGAGATTGTCTTGCAGTGGAGAACCTCCCGTAGCTTCATCCAAGGTCTTCCTCCCTCAGCTGCTGCCCTGGGATTCCGCCAGCCAGCTCCCCAAGTGCTTCATCTGGGATGTGTTTGGGCTGCCCCCGGGCCAGCTCTGGCGGTGGACACGGGGGGCTGCTCCTTTTTATCCTGCCCGGGGCATTGTGACCTCAGCGTTGCCGGGTGCTGGCATTGTGACGTGGGGGTGACAGAGCCCCCGTGTGCAGCCCCGCCCGCCGCCCCTGCGCCCAGCGCCCTTTGGAAGAAGCCTTTGGGGTGCTGGGGGGCCCCGGATCAGTCCCCGTGCCTACGAGATAGGGGACTAATCAACCTAATCGTGTCCCTTTTTGGCAAAAATACAGTGCGGTTTTGTTGCCGGTCCAGCCTTCCTTCCAGTAGCGATACTGCCCGTGACCACCTCCCGTTCGATTCCACGAAGGTGCCTTGTGTCTGGCACCTGGGGCAATGTCTGGCTCTGTTTTGACTTTCTCTTCCTTAGACAGCTCCCGCCTCAGTGAGTGTTTTGGCACCGATGGGTTTGGGGACCCAGCGGGTTTTCTCTCCTTGGCTGTTTAACACTGGGACCTTCCTACCCGTGCCCTCTGACCGTGGCTTCCACAGCGAAGTGTTGGCTCTGGGCCAGTTTGCAAATCAGCCCTTCTCGTGCAGCTCTGGACAGTATGTGATGGGGAGAAGGTAACAGTGCAATCTTTTGCACGCATGCAGTCCAGTGACGCATTTTGTTTACAACCGTGATAGGGCTTGTAAACCACCATTGTGCTCTCTCTAGATCGTGCTTTGGAGGGCTTGCTTTTGCTGGAAGCAGCCGCTAATGACCTGATAGTTAAGAAACAGTCTGCCCTGGACAGACACAGAGAGTTTTCTAATGGACACAATGTTGCTATCTTGCTGCTTTTCCTGCGGCGAATTGCAGGTGGCATCTTGAATAAAAAGGTGAAGCTTGATTGCGTTGGGTTTAGTGTGACTTGTGCAGGAGCGAGGCTGATGAGAACAGGCCCGTGTGTGCGTGCGATCCCACCCGTCTCTGTGCCGGCAGGTTGGGCAGTCCCCCTCATGGCCACCTTTTCACTCTGTGCCTTGTCCACTGTTAGTGCACGAGAGGAGGCAAGAGCCAAGAGGTGCCAAAGCTGGGGAAGTTTTCTGAGGTGAGGTGGCTGCGTGTAGGAGAGAGCCCTGGCAGAGCTCCCATCTGGGCTGGACCCTTGGAGAACCCGGAGTCCCCGGCAGCTCAGCCGCATCTCTCGGCGCTCAGGGACCCGGCTGCTGCGGGCACGTCTGCTGCCTCCTGGAACATATCCCTTTCCTCAGTGCAAAGAGGAGAAAGCAACCGTTCCTCCAGGGAGCCTGCACTTGGTATGGTGAGCAAGCACAGCGGGGCCGTGGATGTAGCCACAAGTGCTGTTGACAATCCCTAAGCGAGCACGTATTTCAAAGGCACGGAAGGAAGTGTTTGGAAGTCTACTTCTGCCAGGGTCCTGGGGGTGCTCCTAGGCCTCAGCGGCTGGGACCGGCCTCCCCTGGGACCCCCACCCACCGCCACCGTCTCCTGCCAAGGGCCCAGCTCAACATGGGGCCTTGGGTCCCTGCCTGAACCATAGTGTAGGTGTGTGTGCCCGTCTGCGCCCTGCAGAGAGCTGCTCTCCTGGATGGAGCCCTCAGGGCTCGGTCAGGGCTTGCCCTGCAGAAGTCCAGGCTCCCAAGAGAGCAGAACTTTTCTGTTCTATTTGCTCACCATGAATCGAGCAACGATGAGACTACTGTTTCCCAGAAATGCCAGGGGGGTTTTGGCTCCAAGAAGACTTTCAAGGACGCAAAACACACAGAAAAAAAGTGGGACCAGGGTTTTGTTTCTTTAATGTAGTTCTATTTTGTTGTTCATTTTTGTTTGATGGTAGGTAGGCTGACGGTTGCAGGTTGGCTGCTTGGTTTAGGCGGGGTTGTTTAGGCTGGTCGGTTGAGGTTTGGTTGAGGGTGGTTTGGGTTGGTTTTAGATTGTATTTGGTTGGTTTGGATGTGAGAGCAATTTGTCTGAGACCCGTGTCACCCCATTGATCTGCCAGGGTTGATTGGGCTGATCTGGCCGGCTAGGCAGGTGTCCCCTTCCTCCCTCCCTGCTCCCTGCGTGTCCTTCCCGAAGCTAGGTGGTCAGTCCAAGAGGATGAGCTTCCCAGTTGGAGGGGTACCGTTCATGGGTCAAGAGTATACAGTAGCTGCACTCCCCTTCTAGAAGCTCCAAAGAAGCTCAAGGTGCATTTGTAGGAGAACCTGGCTGGGGTAGCGGAGCTTCCAAGACTGCAGACACATCCAAGTGAGGCACTGCATGAGGTCAGGCGGGGTTTGGGTTGGTTGGGTGTTTTTGGTCATGTAGGCTTTTTGGGGTGTTTTAGCTTGTTTGTTGAAGTGTTGGCTGGTTGAGACTGTTTTTTAGCTTGGTTGTTTTAGGTTGGGTTTGGTGATTCTATTTCGGCTTAGGCAATTTGCTTAAGGTCATTTTGTTCAGGTTGCTTATGTTGTTTGGTTTCCTATTTTGGGGGTTGGTTTAAGTTGTTTAGTCTAGGTGGTTATTTTAGCTTGGTTGTTTCAGGCGGTTTTAGGCTTTATGAGGTGGCTTTGAAGTTGTTTGAGATTGTTGCTTTAGGTTGATTAAGGTGGGTCTGTTTAGATGTCTTCAGCTTGTTTAGATCAGGGTTGCCGAAGGGTGTTTGAGGAATGCTGGTTTATGTAGTTTGAGGTTGTTTTCGGTAGGATTTTTTAGGTCATTTGTTTTAGGTAGGTTTGTTTGAGGGTGTTGAGGTTGCTTTAGTTGGTTTGGCTTAGGTTGGTTGAGGTAATTTGTTGTAGATGGTTTCAGGTGCTTTTTAGGTTGTTGTTGGCTGATTGTTTGAAGTTTTTGAAGGCAGATTGAGATTGGTTTAGGTTCTCGAAGGCTGATTGTTTTCAGCTGTTTAAGATTGGCTTAGGTTAGTTGTTCTATGCTGGTTTAGGTAGGCTGTCCTAGCTAAGTTTAGGGCCACCTCGTGGAGCAGCAGGCACCCAGCCCAAATGGCCCAAAGAAGCCGCGGCAAGTGGGCCATGCTCAGTGCTGCAGAGGAAGGCAAAAAACCCCCAGAGACACTTGGTGTCCCACATGGGGGGAAAAAAAAGCCTTCCTCCCCCCAGCTGCAGGGCACGAGAGGCCATCTTCCTGGTGCTTGAGCAGCAGGTAGGAAGCGAGCCAAAAGGGCCCAGAGGAGCTCTGAAAAGTGGTCATGCTCAATGCTGCAGAGGAAGGCAAAAAACCCCCGGGGACCAGTGCCAATCTGCCCCGGGAGAAAAAATTCCTTCCTGACCCCAGTGCTGGCGATCGGCTGTTCCCTGAGCATGTGAGCCAGACCGGGCTCCTTGTCCCACAAGCTGCTCACGCCTCCCAGGAGCTGCACAAGCCCTATCCTCCCTTGAGCTGGAGCCATCTCGGGGACTTCCCAGAGTGCCCAAATGCCTCTGACCTGATGGACCTTGGGGGCGAGAATCCTTCCTGTGCCTGGTGGGACACCAGTGGGTGCTCCAAAGCACTGCAACCCCTTGCAAGCCCTCTGTATCCTATGTCTGATGGCTCCTGAGCCTGTCTGCGCATGGGATGAAGATGGTGAGCTCTGCAGTGCTCTTCAAGAAGGCATTCCCTTTGTCTTGTCCCACTGCTATGCACCTGAAGAGGCTTGCCAGCCAGCCAGCTAGCCCGCCAGCCATCACATAAGCTTGGAAGGTGGCCCTGGCAGTCCCTGTGCCATTCCTTCCCAATGCAGCAAGTGATACGTGATGCTACGCTGTCGTTGATGGTGAGGTTGTCTGCTTGGGAAGAAGTCTTGAATGGTTTTGTGCTGTTGACCCTATCTTTGCTTGCACTCGATGGCTCTTTTCCTCCTTTGGCTTTTATCCTTGATATCTTGCTTGAGGGTCATGCCAGCCCTCTCAGGCTTGGTCTTGCTCCTTGCAGCTGTTGTCTTCTTCTGTAGGCCCTCCGTGATCCTAACCAACTACGTAGTCTTGGTTTGCTTTCATCCCAGCTGGACTTGATCTTTCCTGAAGCCGAGGAATGAGAAATGTCCGTAGACGTCCAGGCGAGTTCTCAGTGCGGCTTTGCACCAGGCTTGCCTTTCCTCTGGCAATGCCTTGTCTGACACACCAGAATGCATTGGCCTGTGTCACATTTGTGGCTCACAGTCGGGCTGTGACCTACTTGTGCCTGCAGGAGCATTTTCCTACTCTGCTGTGTGCAAGCTGGAAACTCCTGGTGCTGGAAACTCATGGTGCTCCACGTGACGCTGTATTCCCTATTTCTGGGCTGTAGATCTTCAGGCGGGCTTTCTTGATGTAGGGGATTTCTCCTGTGTCAGAGCTTCAGCTGGGAGGGAGTGTGGGGGCTGTAGAACTCCACTGTGAGAGAAGAGCTTCTTCTGGTTCATGGATGCTGAGGACCTGGGATGTGTCTAGTTTGGAGGGATGGAGGCAGAGAGGCGACCTCGTTGCTTTCTACAGCTTCCGCGGAGGGAAAATGGAGAGGGAGCTGCTGATCCCTTCTTCCCGGCAGCCAATAGCAGAAGGCTCAAAGCGGCATCCATCCCTCAGGGGAGCTTTGGACTTGACAAGAGGAAAGTTTTCTTTCCCAAGAGGGTGGTCAAACAGGGTGGAACAGGGCTCACGGAGCCCAGGTGGGCGATGCCCCATGCCTGTCAGTGTTGAAGAGGCATTTGGACGATGCCCTTAATACCATGTTTCAACTTTTGGCCAGCCCCGAAGTGGTCAGGCCTTTGGACTAGATGATGACTGTAGGTCCCTTCCAGCTGAAGTCTTCTCTCCTCTCCTTCTGTTCCTACCTCCTCCTTTCCCTAGCAGTAGCAGACGCTGAGGAAATTTCGGATGTCCTTGCTTCCCATCCCTGCACTAACAGAAGGCATTGAATAACCTGAAGCGTTCCCTATCTTCGGCACTTGCTCCGTCACCTTGTGGCAAGTAGGCACGTAGCTTCTGATGCGGGTGAGAGCCCTAGGGCCCCTTGCAACATCTGGGCATCCCACTTCTTAGAGCTACTGCCCCTGGCTCTGCAGGGCATGATGATGGTGAGCTCTGCAGTGCTCCTCAAGAAGGACTTCCCTTGGTCCTGCCACTGCTACCCAGTGGAAGAGGATTTCCAGGCATTAGATGAGTTTGGGAAGTGGCCCTGCCAGGAGATTGTCTTGCAGTGGAGAACCTCCCGTAGCTTCATCCAAGGTCATCCTCCCTCAGCTGCTGCCCTGGGATTCCGCCAGCCAGCTCCCCAAGTGCTTCGTCTGGGATGTGTTTGGGCTGCCCCCGGGCCAGCTCTGGTGGTGGACACGGGGGGCTGCTCCTTTTTATCCTGCCCGGAGCATTGTGACCTCAGCGTTGCCGGGTGCTGGCATTGTGACATGGGGGTGACAGAGCCCCCGTGTGCAGCCCCGCCCGCCGCCCCAGCGCCCAGCGCCCTTTGGAAGAAGCCTTTGGGGTGCTGGGGGGCCCCGGATCAGTCCCCGTGCCTACGAGATAGGGGACTAATCAACCTAATCGTGTCCCTTTTTGGCAAAAATACAGTGCGGATTTGTTGCCGGTCCAGCCTTCCTTCCAGTAGCGATACTGCCCGTGACCACCTCCCGTTCGATTCCACGAAGGTGCCTTGTGTCTGGCACCTGGGGCAATGTCTCGCTCTGTTTTGACTTTCTCTTCCTTAGACAGCTCCCGCCTCAGTGGGTGTTTTGGCACCGATGGGTTTGGGGACCCAGCGGGTTTTCTCTCCTTGGCTGTTTAACACTGGGACCTTCCTACCCGTGCCCTCTGACCGTGGCTTCCACAGCGAAGTGTTGGCTCTGGGCCAGTTTGGAAATCAGCCCTTCTCGTGCAGCTCTGGACAGTATGTGATGGGGAGAAGGTAACAGTGCAATCTTTTGCACGCATGCAGTCCAGTGACGCATTTTGTTTACAACCGTGATAGGGCTTGTAAACCACCATTGTGCTCTCTCTAGATCGTGCTTTGGAGGGCTTGCTTTTGCTGGAAGCAGCCGCTAATGACCTGATAGTTAAGAAACAGTCTGCCCTGGACAGACACAGAGAGTTTTCTAATGGACACAGTGTTGCTATCTTGCTGCTTTTCCTGTGGCGAATTGCAGGTGGCATCTAGAATAAAAAGGTGAAGCTTGATTGCGGTGGGTTTAGTGTGACTTGTGCAGGAGCGAGGCTGATGAGAACAGGCCCGTGTGTGCGTGCGATCCCACCCGTCTCTGTGCCGGCAGGTTGGGCAGTCCCCCTCATGGCCACCTTTTCACTCTGTGCCTTGTCCACTGTTAGTGCACGAGAGGAGGCAAGAGCCAAGAGGTGCCAAAGCTGGGGAAGTTTTCTGAGGTGAGGTGGCTGCGTGTAGGAGAGAGCCCTGGCAGAGCTCCCAGCTGGGCCTGACCCTTGGAGAACCCGGAGTCCCCGGCAGCTCAGACGCATCTCTCAGCGCTCAGGGACCCGGCCGCTGCGGGCACATCTGCTGCCTCCTGGAACATCTCCCTTTCCTCAGTGCAAAGAGGAGAAAGCAACCGTTCCTCCAGGGAGCCTGCACTTGGTATGGTGAGCAAGCACAGCAGGGCCGTGGATGTAGCCACAAGTGCTGTTGACAATCCCTAAGCGAGCACCTATTTCAAAGGCACGGAAGGAAGTGTTTGGAAGTCTACTTCTGCCAGGGTCCTGGGGGTGCTCCTAGGCCTCAGCAGCTGGGACCGGCCTCCCCTGGGACCCCCACCCACCGCCACCGTCTCCTGCCAAGGGCCCAGCTCAACATGGGGCCTTGGGTCCCTGCCTGAGCCATGGTGTAGGTGTGTGTGCCCGTCTGCGCCCTGCAGAGAGCTGCTCTCCTGGATGGAGCCCTCAGGGCTCGGTCAGGGCTTGCCCTGCAGAAGTCCAGGCTCCCAAGAGAGCAGAACTTTTCTGTTCTATTTGCTCACCATGAATCGAGCAACGATGAGACTACTGTTTCCCAGAAATGCCAGGGGGGTTTTGGCTCCAAGAAGACTTTCAAGGACGCAAAACACACAGAAAAAAAGTGGGACCAGGGTTTTGTTTCTTTAATGTAGTTCTATTTTGTTGTTCATTTTTGTTTGATGGTAGGTAGGCTGACGGTTGCAGGTTGGCTGCTTGGTTTAGGCGGGGTTGTTTAGGCTGGTCGGTTGAGGTTTGGTTGAGGGTGGTTTGGGTTGGTTTTAGATTGTATTTGGTTGGTTTGGATGTGAGAGCAATTTGTCTGAGACCCGTGTCACCCCATTGATCTGCCAGGGTTGATTGGGCTGATCTGGCCGGCTAGGCAGGTGTCCCCTTCCTCCCTCCCTGCTCCCTGCGTGTCCTTCCCGAAGCTAGGTGGTCAGTCCAAGAGGATGAGCTTCCCAGTTGGAGGGGTACCGTTCATGGGTCAAGAGTATACAGTAGCTGCACTCCCCTTCTAGAAGCTCCAAAGAAGCTCAAGGTGCATTTGTAGGAGAACCTGGCTGGGGTAGCGGAGCTTCCAAGACTGCAGACACATCCAAGTGAGGCACTGCATGAGGTCAGGCGGGGTTTGGGTTGGTTGGGTGTTTTTGGTCATGTAGGCTTTTTGGGGTGTTTTAGCTTGTTTGTTGAAGTGTTGGCTGGTTGAGACTGTTTTTTAGCTTGGTTGTTTTAGGTTGGGTTTGGTGATTCTATTTCGGCTTAGGCAATTTGCTTAAGGTCATTTTGTTCAGGTTGCTTATGTTGTTTGGTTTCCTATTTTGGGGGTTGGTTTAAGTTGTTTAGTCTAGGTGGTTATTTTAGCTTGGTTGTTTCAGGCGGTTTTAGGCTTTATGAGGTGGCTTTGAAGTTGTTTGAGATTGTTGCTTTAGGTTGATTAAGGTGGGTCTGTTTAGATGTCTTCAGCTTGTTTAGATCAGGGTTGCCGAAGGGTGTTTGAGGAATGCTGGTTTATGTAGTTTGAGGTTGTTTTCGGTAGGATTTTTTAGGTCATTTGTTTTAGGTAGGTTTGTTTGAGGGTGTTGAGGTTGCTTTAGTTGGTTTGGCTTAGGTTGGTTGAGGTAATTTGTTGTAGATGGTTTCAGGTGCTTTTTAGGTTGTTGTTGGCTGATTGTTTGAAGTTTTTGAAGGCAGATTGAGATTGGTTTAGGTTCTCGAAGGCTGATTGTTTTCAGCTGTTTAAGATTGGCTTAGGTTAGTTGTTCTATGCTGGTTTAGGTAGGCTGTCCTAGCTAAGTTTAGGGCCACCTCGTGGAGCAGCAGGCACCCAGCCCAAATGGCCCAAAGAAGCCGCGGCAAGTGGGCCATGCTCAGTGCTGCAGAGGAAGGCAAAAAACCCCCAGAGACACTTGGTGTCCCACATGGGGGGAAAAAAAAGCCTTCCTCCCCCCAGCTGCAGGGCACGAGAGGCCATCTTCCTGGTGCTTGAGCAGCAGGTAGGAAGCGAGCCAAAAGGGCCCAGAGGAGCTCTGAAAAGTGGTCATGCTCAATGCTGCAGAGGAAGGCAAAAAACCCCCGGGGACCAGTGCCAATCTGCCCCGGGAGAAAAAATTCCTTCCTGACCCCAGTGCTGGCGATCGGCTGTTCCCTGAGCATGTGAGCCAGACCGGGCTCCTTGTCCCACAAGCTGCTCACGCCTCCCAGGAGCTGCACAAGCCCTATCCTCCCTTGAGCTGGAGCCATCTCGGGGACTTCCCAGAGTGCCCAAATGCCTCTGACCTGATGGACCTTGGGGGCGAGAATCCTTCCTGTGCCTGGTGGGACACCAGTGGGTGCTCCAAAGCACTGCAACCCCTTGCAAGCCCTCTGTATCCTATGTCTGATGGCTCCTGAGCCTGTCTGCGCATGGGATGAAGATGGTGAGCTCTGCAGTGCTCTTCAAGAAGGCATTCCCTTTGTCTTGTCCCACTGCTATGCACCTGAAGAGGCTTGCCAGCCAGCCAGCTAGCCCGCCAGCCATCACATAAGCTTGGAAGGTGGCCCTGGCAGTCCCTGTGCCATTCCTTCCCAATGCAGCAAGTGATACGTGATGCTACGCTGTCGTTGATGGTGAGGTTGTCTGCTTGGGAAGAAGTCTTGAATGGTTTTGTGCTGTTGACCCTATCTTTGCTTGCACTCGATGGCTCTTTTCCTCCTTTGGCTTTTATCCTTGATATCTTGCTTGAGGGTCATGCCAGCCCTCTCAGGCTTGGTCTTGCTCCTTGCAGCTGTTGTCTTCTTCTGTAGGCCCTCCGTGATCCTAACCAACTACGTAGTCTTGGTTTGCTTTCATCCCAGCTGGACTTGATCTTTCCTGAAGCCGAGGAATGAGAAATGTCCGTAGACGTCCAGGCGAGTTCTCAGTGCGGCTTTGCACCAGGCTTGCCTTTCCTCTGGCAATGCCTTGTCTGACACACCAGAATGCATTGGCCTGTGTCACATTTGTGGCTCACAGTCGGGCTGTGACCTACTTGTGCCTGCAGGAGCATTTTCCTACTCTGCTGTGTGCAAGCTGGAAACTCCTGGTGCTGGAAACTCATGGTGCTCCACGTGACGCTGTATTCCCTATTTCTGGGCTGTAGATCTTCAGGCGGGCTTTCTTGATGTAGGGGATTTCTCCTGTGTCAGAGCTTCAGCTGGGAGGGAGTGTGGGGGCTGTAGAACTCCACTGTGAGAGAAGAGCTTCTTCTGGTTCATGGATGCTGAGGACCTGGGATGTGTCTAGTTTGGAGGGATGGAGGCAGAGAGGCGACCTCGTTGCTTTCTACAGCTTCCGCGGAGGGAAAATGGAGAGGGAGCTGCTGATCCCTTCTTCCCGGCAGCCAATAGCAGAAGGCTCAAAGCGGCATCCATCCCTCAGGGGAGCTTTGGACTTGACAAGAGGAAAGTTTTCTTTCCCAAGAGGGTGGTCAAACAGGGTGGAACAGGGCTCACGGAGCCCAGGTGGGCGATGCCCCATGCCTGTCAGTGTTGAAGAGGCATTTGGACGATGCCCTTAATACCATGTTTCAACTTTTGGCCAGCCCCGAAGTGGTCAGGCCTTTGGACTAGATGATGACTGTAGGTCCCTTCCAGCTGAAGTCTTCTCTCCTCTCCTTCTGTTCCTACCTCCTCCTTTCCCTAGCAGTAGCAGACGCTGAGGAAATTTCGGATGTCGTTGCTTCCCATCCCTGCACTAACAGAAGGCATTGAATAACCTGAAGCGTTCCCTATCTTCGGCACTTGCTCCGTCACCTTGTGGCAAGTAGGCACGTAGCTTCTGATGCGGGTGAGAGCCCTAGGGCCCCTTGCAACATCTGGGCATCCCACTTCTTAGAGCTACTGCCCCTGGCTCTGCAGGGCATGATGATGGTGAGCTCTGCAGTGCTCCTCAAGAAGGACTTCCCTTGGTCCTGCCACTGCTACCCAGTGGAAGAGGATTTCCAGGCATTAGATGAGTTTGGGAAGTGGCCCTGCCAGGAGATTGTCTTGCAGTGGAGAACCTCCCGTAGCTTCATCCAAGGTCATCCTCCCTCAGCTGCTGCCCTGGGATTCCGCCAGCCAGCTCCCCAAGTGCTTCGTCTGGGATGTGTTTGGGCTGCCCCCGGGCCAGCTCTGGTGGTGGACACGGGGGGCTGCTCCTTTTTATCCTGCCCGGAGCATTGTGACCTCAGCGTTGCCGGGTGCTGGCATTGTGACATGGGGGTGACAGAGCCCCCGTGTGCAGCCCCGCCCGCCGCCCCAGCGCCCAGCGCCCTTTGGAAGAAGCCTTTGGGGTGCTGGGGGGCCCCGGATCAGTCCCCGTGCCTACGAGATAGGGGACTAATCAACCTAATCGTGTCCCTTTTTGGCAAAAATACAGTGCGGATTTGTTGCCGGTCCAGCCTTCCTTCCAGTAGCGATACTGCCCGTGACCACCTCCCGTTCGATTCCACGAAGGTGCCTTGTGTCTGGCACCTGGGGCAATGTCTCGCTCTGTTTTGACTTTCTCTTCCTTAGACAGCTCCCGCCTCAGTGGGTGTTTTGGCACCGATGGGTTTGGGGACCCAGCGGGTTTTCTCTCCTTGGCTGTTTAACACTGGGACCTTCCTACCCGTGCCCTCTGACCGTGGCTTCCACAGCGAAGTGTTGGCTCTGGGCCAGTTTGGAAATCAGCCCTTCTCGTGCAGCTCTGGACAGTATGTGATGGGGAGAAGGTAACAGTGCAATCTTTTGCACGCATGCAGTCCAGTGACGCATTTTGTTTACAACCGTGATAGGGCTTGTAAACCACCATTGTGCTCTCTCTAGATCGTGCTTTGGAGGGCTTGCTTTTGCTGGAAGCAGCCGCTAATGACCTGATAGTTAAGAAACAGTCTGCCCTGGACAGACACAGAGAGTTTTCTAATGGACACAGTGTTGCTATCTTGCTGCTTTTCCTGTGGCGAATTGCAGGTGGCATCTAGAATAAAAAGGTGAAGCTTGATTGCGGTGGGTTTAGTGTGACTTGTGCAGGAGCGAGGCTGATGAGAACAGGCCCGTGTGTGCGTGCGATCCCACCCGTCTCTGTGCCGGCAGGTTGGGCAGTCCCCCTCATGGCCACCTTTTCACTCTGTGCCTTGTCCACTGTTAGTGCACGAGAGGAGGCAAGAGCCAAGAGGTGCCAAAGCTGGGGAAGTTTTCTGAGGTGAGGTGGCTGCGTGTAGGAGAGAGCCCTGGCAGAGCTCCCAGCTGGGCCTGACCCTTGGAGAACCCGGAGTCCCCGGCAGCTCAGCCGCATCTCTCAGCGCTCAGGGACCCGGCCGCTGCGGGCACATCTGCTGCCTCCTGGAACATCTCCCTTTCCTCAGTGCAAAGAGGAGAAAGCAACCGTTCCTCCAGGGAGCCTGCACTTGGTATGGTGAGCAAGCACAGCAGGGCCGTGGATGTAGCCACAAGTGCTGTTGACAATCCCTAAGCGAGCACCTATTTCAAAGGCACGGAAGGAAGTGTTTGGAAGTCTACTTCTGCCAGGGTCCTGGGGGTGCTCCTAGGCCTCAGCAGCTGGGACCGGCCTCCCCTGGGACCCCCACCCACCGCCACCGTCTCCTGCCAAGGGCCCAGCTCAACATGGGGCCTTGGGTCCCTGCCTGAGCCATGGTGTAGGTGTGTGTGCCCGTCTGCGCCCTGCAGAGAGCTGCTCTCCTGGATGGAGCCCTCAGGGCTCGGTCAGGGCTTGCCCTGCAGAAGTCCAGGCTCCCAAGAGAGCAGAACTTTTCTGTTCTATTTGCTCACCATGAATCGAGCAACGATGAGACTACTGTTTCCCAGAAATGCCAGGGGGGTTTTGGCTCCAAGAAGACTTTCAAGGACGCAAAACACACAGAAAAAAAGTGGGACCAGGGTTTTGTTTCTTTAATGTAGTTCTATTTTGTTGTTCATTTTTGTTTGATGGTAGGTAGGCTGACGGTTGCAGGTTGGCTGCTTGGTTTAGGCGGGGTTGTTTAGGCTGGTCGGTTGAGGTTTGGTTGAGGGTGGTTTGGGTTGGTTTTAGATTGTATTTGGTTGGTTTGGATGTGAGAGCAATTTGTCTGAGACCCATGTCACCCCATTGATCTGCCAGGGTTGATTGGGCTGATCTGGCCGGCTAGGCAGGTGTCCCCTTCCTCCCTCCCTGCTCCCTGCGTGTCCTTCCCGAAGCTAGGTGGTCAGTCCAAGAGGATGAGCTTCCCAGTTGGAGGGGTACCGTTCATGGGTCAAGAGTATACAGTAGCTGCACTCCCCTTCTAGAAGCTCCAAAGAAGCTCAAGGTGCATTTGTAGGAGAACCTGGCTGGGGTAGCGGAGCTTCCAAGACTGCAGACACATCCAAGTGAGGCACTGCATGAGGTCAGGCGGGGTTTGGGTTGGTTGGGTGTTTTTGGTCATGTAGGCTTTTTGGGGTGTTTTAGCTTGTTTGTTGAAGTGTTGGCTGGTTGAGACTGTTTTTTAGCTTGGTTGTTTTAGGTTGGGTTTGGTGGTTCTATTTCGGCTTAGGCAATTTGCTTAAATCATTTTGTTCAGGTTGCTTATGTTGTTTGGTTTCCTGTTTTGGGGGTTGGTTTAAGTTGTTTAGTCTAGGTGGTTATTTTAGCTTGGTTGTTTCAGGCGGTTTTAGGCTTTATGAGGTGGCTTTGAAGTTGTTTGAGATTGTTGCTTTAGGTTGATTAAGGTGGGTCTGTTTAGATGTCTTCAGCTTGTTTAGATCAGGGTTGCCGAAGGGTGTTTGAGGAATGCTGGTTTATGTAGTTTGAGGTTATTTTCGGTAGGATTTTTTAGGTCATTTGTTTTAGGTAGGTTTGTTTGAGGGTGTTGAGGTTGCTTTATTTGGTTTGGCTTAGGTTGGTTGAGGTAATTTGTTGTAGATGGTTTCAGGTGCTTTTTAGGTTGTTGTTGGCTGATTGTTTGAAGTTTTTGAAGGCAGATTGAGATTGGTTTAGGTTCTCGAAGGCTGATTGTTTTCAGCTGTTTAAGATTGGCTTAGGTTAGTTGTTCTATGCTGGTTTAGGTAGGCTGTCCTAGCTAAGTTTAGGGCCACCTCGTGGAGCAGCAGGCACCCAGCCCAAATGGCCCAAAGAAGCCGCGGCAAGTGGGCCATGCTCAGTGCTGCAGAGGAAGGCAAAAAACCCCCAGAGACACTTGGTGTCCCACATGGGGGGAAAAAAAAGCCTTCCTCCCCCCAGCTGCAGGGCACGAGAGGCCATCTTCCTGGTGCTTGAGCAGCAGGTAGGAAGCGAGCCAAAAGGGCCCAGAGGAGCTCTGAAAAGTGGTCATGCTCAGTGCTGCAGAGGAAGGCAAAAAACCCCCGGGGACCAGTGCCAATCTGCCCCGGGAGAAAAAATTCCTTCCTGACCCCAGTGCTGGCGATCGGCTGTTCCCTGAGCATGTGAGCCAGACCGGGCTCCTTGTCCCACAAGCTGCTCACGCCTCCCAGGAGCTGCGCAAGCCCTATCCTCCCTTGAGCTGGAGCCATCTCGGGGACTTCCCAGAGTGCCCAAATGCCTCTGACCTGATGGACCTTGGGGGCGAGAATCCTTCCTGTGCCTGGTGGGACACCAGTGGGTGCTCCAAAGCACTGCAACCCCTTGCAAGCCCTCTGTATCCTATGTCTGATGGCTCCTGAGCCTGTCTGCGCATGGGATGAAGATGGTGAGCTCTGCAGTGCTCTTCAAGAAGGCATTCCCTTTGTCTTGTCCCACTGCTATGCACCTGAAGAGGCTTGCCAGCCAGCCCGCCAGCCATCACATAAGCTTGGAAGGTGGCCCTGGCAGTCCCTGTGCCATTCCTTCCCAATGCAGCAAGTGATACGTGATGCTACGCTGTCGTTGATGGTGAGGTTGTCTGCTTGGGAAGAAGTCTTGAATGGTTTTGTGCTGTTGACCCTATCTTTGCTTGCACTCGATGGCTCTTTTCCTCCTTTGGCTTTCATCCTTGATATCTTGCTTGAGGGTCATGCCAGCCCTCTCAGGCTTGGTCTTGCTCCTTGCAGCTGTTGTCTTCTTCTGTAGGCCCTCCGTGATCCTAACCAACTACGTAGTCTTGGTTTGCTTTCATCCCAGCTGGACTTGATCTTTCCTGAAGCCGAGGAATGAGAAATGTCCGTAGTCGTCCAGGCGAGTTCTCAGCGGGGCTTTGCACCAGGCTTGCCTTTCCTCGGGCAATGCCTTGTCTGACACATCAGAATGCATTTGCCTGTATCACATTTGTGGCTCGCAGTTGGGCTGTGACCTACTTGTGCCTGCAGGAGCATTTTCCTACTCTGCTGTGTGCAAGCAGTGCCGGAAACTCCTGGTGCTCCACGTGACGCTGTATTCCCTATTTCTAGGCTGTAGACCTTCAGGCGGGCTTTCTTGATGTAGGGGGTTTCTCCTGTGTCAGAGCTTCAGCTGGGAGGGAGTGTGGGGGCTGTAGAACTCCACTGTGAGAGAAGAGCTTCTTCTGGTTCATGGATGCTGAGGACCTGGGATGTGTCTAGTTTGGAGAGATGGAGGCTGAGAGGCGACCTCGTTGCTCTCTACAGCTTCCGCGGAGGGAAAATGGAGAGGGAGCTGCTGATCCCTTCTTCCCGGCAGCCAATAGCAGAAGGCTCAAAGCGGCATCCATCCCTCAGGGGAGCTTTGGACTTGACAAGAGGAAAGTTTTCTTTCCCAAGAGGGTGGTCAAACAGGGTGGAACAGGGCTCCCGGAGCCCAGGTGGGCGATGCCCCATGCCTGTCAGTGTTGAAGAGGCATTTGGACGATGCCCTTAATACCATGTTTCAACTTTTGGCCAGCCCCGAAGTGGTCAGGCCTTTGGACTAGATGATGACTGTAGGTCCCTTCCAGCTGAAGTCTTCTCTCCTCTCCTTCTGTTCCTACCTCCTCCTTTCCCTAGCAGTAGCAGACGCTGAGGAAATTTCGGATGTCCTTGCTTCCCATCCCTGCACTAACAGAAGGCATTGAATAACCTGAAGCGTGCCCCATCTTCGGCACTTGCTCCGTCACCTTGTGGCAAGGAGGCACGTAGCTTCTGATGCGGGTGAGAGCCCTAGGCCCCCTTGCAACATCTGGGCATCCCACTTCTTAGAGCTACTGCCCCTGGCTCTGCAGGGCATGATGATGGTGAGCTCTGCAGTGCTCCTCAAGAAGGACTTCCCTTGGTCCTGCCACTGCTACCCAGTGGAAAAGGATTTCCAGGCATCAGATGAGTTTGGGAAGTGGCCCTGCCAGGAGATTGTCTTGCAGTGGAGAACCTCCCGTAGCTTCATCCAAGGTCTTCCTCCCTCAGCCGCTGCCCTGGCATTCCGCCAGCCAGCTCCCCAAGTGCTTCGTCTGGGATGTGTTTGGGCTGCCCCCGGGCCAGCTCTGGCAGTGGACACGGGGGGCTGCTCCTTTTTATCCTGCCCGGGGCATTGTGACCTCAGCGTTGCCGGGTGCTGGCATTGTGACATGGGGGTGACAGAGCCCCCGTGTGCAGCCCCGCCCGCCGCCCCTGCGCCCAGCGCCCTTTGGAAGAAGCCTTTGGGGTGCTGGGGGGCCCCGGATCAGTCCCCGTGCCTACGAGATAGGGGACTAATCAACCTAATCGTGTCCCTTTTTGGCAAAAATACAGTGCGGATTTGTTGCCGGTCCAGCCTTCCTTCCAGTAGCGATACTGCCCGTGACCACCTCCCGTTCGATTCCACGAAGGTGCCTTGTGTCTGGCACCTGGGGCAATGTTTCTTCTCCTCTCCTCTCCTCTCCTCTCCTCTCCTCTCCTCTCCTCTCCTCTCCTCTCCTCTCCTCTCCTCTCCTCTCCTCTCCTCTCCTCTCCTCTCCTCTCCTCTCCTCTCCTCTCCTCTCCTCTCCTCTCCTCTCCTCTCCTCTCCTCTCCTCTCCTCTCCTCTCCTCTCCTCTCCTCTCCTCTCTTTTCCTCATGTCCAACCCAAACCTCTCCTGGCACATATTCTGCCATTCCCTGGGTTCTGTCATTGGTTGCCAGACAGATCAGTGCCTGCCCTTCCTCCTCCCCTTGTGAGGAGGCTGCAAACCGTGATGAGGTCTCCTCTTAGTCTTCTCTTCTCCAGGCTGAACAAACCAAGTGACTTTAACTGCTCCTCATATGGCTTCTTCTCCAAACCCTTCACCAGCCTCTTCTGGACACCCTCCAATAGCTTTGTCTCCTTTTTATCCTGTGGCGCCCAGAACTGCACCCAGAAACCCCAGATCCCTCTGCAGAGCTGCTCTCCAGCATCTCGTGCCCCAGTCTGTATGTACAGCCAGGGCTGCTGGCACTAAGATGGATGCTTGTGGAACCCACCAGTGACTGGTGTCCAACCCAACATGGCCCCATTTACCAGAACGCTTTGAGCCCGGCCCGTCAGCCGATTGCTCACCCACTGCACTGTGTGTTTATCCAGCTGTGTGCTGGATGTCTTGTCCAGGAGAATGCTGTGAGAGACACTATCAAAGCTTTACTGAAATCCAAAAACGATTTATTTATTCCCGGTATACATACATTCAAACTTCTGTTATACATGAAAATCTCTGTGAAATAAATTGGGGGAGCACTCTGATTAGAGATTTTTTCATCTCTGTACATATTAATTTGAAGTACTCGCTTCATCCCATTCTCCGCTCTACGTATGGTTCTTGGTTTTTTTTGCCCTTCCAAGTCTTCTTGGCTCTGTTGTCAAAATAGATATACAGAGAAATTTTTCTACATTACTGACTAGAATAAATCTACATGCTCTTTCAGAAACATGTTCAGACACAGGCTGCCTGCTCTGTGGACATCTCGGAGAGCGGGCCAAATGCTGCGCCGAGAGCCCCCCTTAGGCAGGATGGCTGCCTGAGGAAATCTCCCGGGACCAGGATTCCCTCATCTCCCCATGTGGGTGAGTGAAATAATTCCTCGCAGGATCACGGGTCTCTGTTTATTTTTCCTCACTTAGGCAAAGTGAGTGTATTCTGTGTTTAAATATAAGCACATGTATTTTCTTTAGTAATTCCTTGCCAGATTCAGGCAAGTGTGTACTTTTCCCGGAGTCAGGGAGGGCTCTGGCGTTGTATTTGGTGAGCCACGAGCACACTGTGGATCCCCATTGTTATTATTTGCTGCACCCCAATAATTTCCTCAACTGATACTCAAACCTGTATTTATGTTCTTGGAGTGCTAAAACCCCGTTCTTTACCGGTTAATCTGCTGCACCTTTTTGACCAGAATAAAAGTTTGTTTTGAACCCTGTTGTCTGCCTAAAACTAACTTTTGGGGTGCCTCTGTGACACACGGGATGGGGGACACAGGGGACATAGAGGGGACGTGGGGGGTGACATGGGGGTGGGGGGACAAAGCGGACCTGGAAGGGACATGAGGGTCACAGGGGGGGACACATCCCCCGCTTTTCCCCCCTGCACCACAATTTACCCCCCATTTTCCTCCGGTTTTAGAATCCCCAAATAACTTCCGTTGGAAAAGACCTTTAAGATCATGGAGTCCAACTGTTCCCCCGATACCCAATCGGAGTTGAAACGCCCGTCGCCAGTTTCCTGCGAATCCCTTTGGGCCTTGAGTGTTTTATTCCCCCTGAGCGACCCCCAGATGAAACACCCTGACACTCAAGTTCTCGCGTTTGCAGCAAAATCCCCATTTTGCCCCGTTTTAGTTTCTCAAACTGGGATGAACATCCCGGGCTCTTCTCAAATGCAAAATAACGGGGGTTTCGCTGCCCTCTGGGCTGGACTTTGCTGCTGCTTAATGGAGATAAACCTGGCATTTTTATTAGTGTGAATTTCCTTAAGTGGGATCTTCCCTATGATCCTAATGGGGATGAACTTATATTTTTTTTTAACAGTGTTGATTTCCTTAAACTCAGCTTCTTTGTTAGTGTGAATTTCCTTAAACTCAGCCTTTATATTAGCATTGAGTTCCTTCGTTGGGATCTTCCCTACGATCTTAAAGGGGGTAGACTCGGCTTTTTTAATTAGTGTGACTTTCCTTAATTGGGATCTTCCCTATGATCCTAATGGGGATAAACTTGTTGTTTTTAACAGGTAGGCTCCCCCATGCACGGCCGGGAGACAGCCCAGAGCAGCCAGACCGTGCAGCAGCCAATTTTCTCCTGCCTGACGCCGTCTGCTCTGCAGGGACGAGCCTGAGCCCGAGCAGCCGTGCGTGCCCATCCCGGCATCAGGCGAGCCACTGCTCCGGCAGCGTTTGCGGGTGAGCCAGGGCCATGCAACGAGGAAGAGGGACCTCCTCCTCTTCAGTGACACCTTGGGCATCGCCAAGCACCAGTAAGATTTGCAGAGCCCAGTGGCCTTTCCTCCCAACCCTGGACATGGCAGCAGGGCAGCAGGGCAGGGACAGCCCAGGAGCAGCCCCAGGTGGCCGGCACCCTGGTGCTGGATGCAGCCATGGCCGTGACCATGGCAGGGGGACTTGGGAGGGGAGCCAGCAGGCTCAGGCACCTCCAGGTCACTCCCTGCCACTCCTCTATGCAGACGTATTCCATATCATGCACCAGCCCCTGGGAAAACTGAAAGGTACAATAGTTTGTTAAAAACTACACTAAAGGCATTGGGTGGTGGAACCTTTTAAAACTGGGAGTCACATTTAGCAAAAGCCACTTGGTTGGTCAACACTAGAGGATCAGTTGATTGAGCTGGGCCTGGGGTGGAATGTCCCGGTTCTGTTAAAATCAAGTTTCTCTTGTAGTGAATTTGCCTGTCAGCTAAAGCTCCATATTAGCTGATTTCCTGAAAAGCCAGATCCATGTTTTGGTAGACATAGCAATGGAATGTGAGGTGACAGTGACAGGCTGGGCTGAAAGGCTCCCCCTCCCCTAGGGGGCGCTCGGCTGCCACACCCAGCTGACACAGAACCTTTGTCACAATGCCCGCTACCGTGGCGAGGATGCGGTGACTCTGCAGGTGACAGGGACACTGCAGGACTTGGTGTCAGCTCAGCAATTTCTCAGTTCCCTGAAGAAGGTGATTTCTGCAAATGGCTGGTTTGGCTTTTGAAATGATGTCATCAGGTGGGTGTTTTGGTGTAATACGCTGAAAAACAGAGCAGAAATGGTGAAATATTTCCATGATATGCATGATCCCTGCAGCAAACCACCATGACAGAGCCTAACTAGATCTGCAGCTTTTTTTTTGTGCTGCCAGCAGATTGTGGAAGTACAGTATAAAAACCATCCTTATGGAGAGATCCTGTATCAAAAATAGCGTGGTCAGCAGGACAAGGGAAGTGATCCTTCCCCTGTACTCTGCATTGGTGAGGCCACACCTGGAGTACTGTGTTCAGTTCTGGGCCCCTCAGTTCAGGAGAGACATTGAAGTGCTGGAGCGGGTCCAGAGAAGAGCAGCACGACTGGTGAGGGGACTTGAGCATAAGACCTATGGGGAGAGGCTGAGGGAGCTGGGGTTGTTTAGTCTGGAGAAGAGGAGGCTTAGAGGTGACCTCATCACTCTCTATAACTACCTGAAGGGAAGTTACAGCCAGGTGGATCAGGCAGTTAGCAATAGGACAAGGGGGCATGGGCTTAAACTCTGCCAGGGGAAGTTTAGGCTGGATATTAGAAAGAAATTCTTTACAGAGAGAGTGGTCAGGCATTGGAATGGCTGCCCAGGGAGGTGGTGGACTCGCTGTCCCTGCAGGTTTTTAAACTGAGATTGGACATGGCACTTAGTGCCATGATCTAGTCAATGGACTAGAGTTGGACCAAGGGTTGGACTCGATGATCTCTGGGGTCTTTTCCAACCCAGTCGATCCTGTGATTCTGTGATCTTTGCATTTTAGGCTTAGTCTAAGTGTCTCAAGTAGTTGGGGTTTTTGTTTAAGGCTTAATCTAAAAGGTCTGATGGCTTTCCTGATTGTCTAAAGAAGAGTGTGCTGTAAATATAAATAGAAAAACCATCCTTTTGGAGTGATCTTGGTGTTTTAGGCTCAGTGTAAGTTTCCCAAGTAGTTGGGTTGTTTTTTTTCTCTTCTGTGAAAAATATTTTGCTGCTTGTGCATTCTCAAAATGTCTTGATGGTGTGTGGAGACAATAGAAGTGCGATGTTACGTACAAAATTTTGCATTTGTATCTGTAAAGGGATTCTCATATTCATATGCACTCATGAATTGACTAAATAGTTTTTCTTTTCTGTATTTCTGTTATTTTCAGAACACACAGATGACAACACCCCAGTCCTTAAGAACTCACCAGAAACTGTTGCAAGAATCACGTCTGGAGCAGTTAAAGCTCCCGGCAAAACAAACATTTTCTAAGTATTCCTAGGGCTTTGTATTCTTTGTGAGCAGTTTCAGTGTGGTTTAACCTTTTTGATAGATATTAGTTTACAGTGGCATTCAAATGGTATCTTGCTCTGACTCCGTGACTGAGAATCTGTGTCTGTTATATTGACTCTGTGACTGTGATTCTGACTGTGACAGTGATTCTGTGACACTGTGACTGAGACTGTTACTCAGACTCTGGGACTCTGACTCTGTGACTTTGTGACTTTGTGACACTGTGACTGAGACACTTTGACTGTGACACTGTGTCTCTATGACTGACACCGAGACTGTGACTCTGTGTCTTTGTTAGACTGTGACTGTGACTCTGTGACTGTTATTGTGACGGTGACTATATAACTATGACTGAGACTCTATGACTGTGACTCTTTGACTGTTAATGTGATCCTGTGACTCTGTGACACTGTGACTCTGTAACTCTGTGACTGTGACTGTGACTCTGTTCTCTCACTCTGTGACTCTATGATTCTGTGACTCTGACTCTGTGACTGTGACTATGATTCTGTGACTGTGGTACTGCAATTCTGTGACTCTATGACACTTTGACTGTGACTCTGTGACTGTCACTGTGATTTTGTGACTCTGTGACACTGTGACTGTGAGTCTGTTAATCTGTGACTGTCACTGTAATTCTGTGGCTCTGTAACTATAAATGAGACTCTATGACTGTAACTCTGTAGCTGTTACTGCGACTCTGTGAGTGTGACTCTGACTCTGTGACACTGTGACTGTTAATGTGACTCTGTGACTCTGACTCTGTTACTCTGTGACTTTGTGATGCTGTGTATCACAGTATCACAGTATGTTTGGGATTGGAAGAGACCTCAAAAGATCATCTAGTCTGTCGGGGATCGAGACCCCGGCATAGTTTCTGGCCTGCGGCGACGGAGGAAGAAATGCGGCCAATTCAATGTGAATGATAAGCATACTTCTTCCCTTTATTGATACAGAGCACAGACTTTTATAGTGGTTCTATTAGTTATGCCTACTCGTCAAACACCGATTTGATAGCATACGCAATGAGCCCATCCCAACATACATAATGAGTCCATCCCCTTCTGTGGCCCCCCTGGTATGTGAATTCCCTCGTTATCTCGGAGCTGCCTCCTGAGACTTGTTTATCCAGGCCTTTCTCAGGAGCTGCCTCCTGAGACTTGTTTATCCAGGCCTTTCTCAGGCAGTACCTTCTCACTTACCCTCAGCTCATGCTAACTGAGGCCTACTTATGCTAACTAGAAAAGATCCTCCTCGTAGAGAGGGTCTCATGCCCTTTCTCTCTTAGCCATTCTCCAACACTAGCCCTATCCCCCTGCTGGAGCAGGAATGCCCAGGTGAGGTCACACAGGAACATATCCAGGCGGGTTTTGAATGTCTCCAGTGAAGGAGACTCCACAACCTCCCTGGGCAGCCTGGTCCAGTGCTCTGTCACCCTCACTGAGAAGTAGTTTTTTCTCAAAATTAAGTGGAACCTCTTGTGTTCCAGCTTGATCCCATTACCCCTTGTCCTATCATTGTTTGCCACCGAGAAGATCCTGGCTCCGTCCTCATGGCACTCACCCTTTATATATTTATAAACGTTAATAAGGTCACCCCTCAGTCTCCTCCAAACTAAAGAGACCCAGCTCCCTCAGCCTTTCTTCATAAGGGAGGTGCTCCACTCCCTTAATCATCTTTGTTGCCCTATGCTGGACCCTCTCCAGCAGTTCCTTGTCCTTCTTGAACTGAGGGGCCCAGAACTGGACACAATATTCCAGATGTGGTCTCACCAGGGCGGAGTAGAGGGGAAGGAGGACCTCTCTCGATCTACTAACCACCCCCCTTCTAATACACCCCAGGATGCCATTGGCCTTCCTGGCCACAAGGGCCCAGTGCTGGCTCATGGTCATCCTGTTGTCCACCAGGACCCCCAGGTCCCTTTCCTCTACACTGCTCTCTAATATGTAATTTCCCAACCTATACTGGAACCTGGGGTTGTTCCTGCCAAGATGCAGGACTCTACACTTGCCCTTGTTAAATTTCATTAGGTTATTCCCCGCCCAACTTTCCAGCCTGTCCAGGTCTCGCTGGATGGCAGCACAGCCCTCTGGCGTGTCAGCCACTCCTCCCAGCTTAGTGTCATCAGCAAACTTGTTGATAGTACACTCTATTCCCTCGTCTAAATCGTTAATGAATATATTGAATAATACTGGCCCCAGTACTGAACCCTGAGGCACTCCACTAGATACTGGCCTCCAACTAGACTCCGCACCATTGACTACCACTCTCTGGCTTCTCTCCTTAAGCCAGTTTGCAACCCACCTCACTACTCTATTGTCTAGACCGCACGCCCTCAGTTTAGCTGTGAGGATGCTGTGGGAGACTGTGTCAAAGGCTTTACTGAAGTCAAGGTAGACCACATCCACCGCTTTGCCATCATCCATCCACCTTGTTACATTCTCATAAAAGGCTATGAGGTTGGTCAAGCATGACTTACCCTTGGTAAAGCCATGCTGACTGCCCCTAATAACCTTCTTATCCTTGATATGCCTTGAGATGGCACCAAGGACAAGCTGTTCCATTACTTTCCCAGGGACAGAGGTGAGGCTGACCGGTCTATAATTACCCGGGTCCTCCTTCTTGCCCTTTTTGAAGATTGGAGTGACATTTGCTTTCCTCCAATCCTCAGGCACCTCTCCCGTTTCCCAAGACTTGGCAAAGATGATGGAGAGCAGTCCAGCAATGACTTCAGCCAGCTCCCTCAGCACCCGCAGATGCATCCCATCTGGACCCATGGATTCATGGATGTCTAGACTATTTAATTGCTCCCTAACCCAGTCCTCATCGACTAAAGCAAACTCCTCCATTGACCTGGACTCTGACTGAGACTATTTGACTGTCACACTGAGACTCTATGACATAGTGGCACTGTGACTCTGTGAAACTGTGACTCTGTGACTCTGTGATTATGTGACTGTGACTCTGTGACTCTGTTACTCTGAGATTATGGCTGAGTGACTCTGACTCTGTGACTCTGATTCTGTGACTCTGTGACTATGTGACACTGTGACTGTGACTGAGACTCTTTGACTCTGACACTGTGTCTCTATGACACTGTGACACATTGTGAATCTCTGACACTTTGACACTCTGACTGTGACTCTGTTACTCTGACTCTGTTACTCTGTGACTGTGACGCTGTGACTCCGTGACTCTCTGACACTGTAACTGTGACTCTGTTAGTCTGACTCTGTTACTCTTGACTGTGACTCTGATTTTGTGACACTGTGACCGTGACTGAGACTCTCTGACTGAGAATCTGTGACTCAGTGACTGAGACTCTGTCACTCAGTGACACTGTGACTCTGTTACTCTGACTCTGTGACTCTGCGATTCTGTGACTGTCACTCTGGGACACAGTGACCCTGTGACTCTGTGATTCTGTGACTGTCACTCTGTGACACAGTGACCCTGTGACTGTGACTGTGAACAAGACTGTCACTGTGACACTGTGACACTGTGACACAGTGACTGTGACTCTGTGACTCTGTGTCTTTGTGAATCTGTTACTGCGACTCTGTGACTAAGTGACTGTAAATGTGACTCTTTGACTCTTAATCTGTGAGTCTGTGACTTTGTAAAACACTGTGACTGTGACTGAGACTCTTTGACTATGACACTGAGACTCTGTGACACAGTGACCCTGTGACTCTGTGACTGTGATGCTGTGACTGTTATTGTCAGTCTGTGACTCTGTGACTGTCACTGTGATTTTGTGACTCTGTGACACTGTGACTCTGACTCTGTGACTCTCTGATTCTGTGATTCTGACTCTGTGACTCTGCGATTCTGTGACACTGTGACACTATGCCTGTGACTCTGTTACTCTGACTCTGTGACTCTGTGACTCTGATTCTGTGACTGTGTGACACTGTGACATTGTGACTATGACTTTGTTACTTTGATTCTGTGGCTCTATGACCCTGTGACTGTGACACTGTGACTCTGTCACTCTGTGACACTGTGTCTCTGTCATTCAGTGACACTGTGACTCTGTTACTCTGACTCCGTGACTCTCTGATTCTGTGACTGTCACTCTGACACAGTGACCCTGTGACTCTGTGATTGTGAACGAGACTGCCACTGTAACACTGTCTCTCTATGACTCTGTGACACTGTGACACAGTGACTCTGTGACTCTGACTCTACGTCTTTGTGAGTCTGTGACTGTGACTCTGTGACTGTTATTGTGACTCTGTGACTAAGCAACTATGACTAAGACTCTATGACTGTGACACTGTGACCATGAATATGACTTTGCCTCTGTGACTTTGTGACACTGTGACTGTGACTGAGACACTTTGACTGTGACACTGTGTCTCTATGACTCTGTGACACTGTGACACTATGACTGTGACTCTGTGACTGTGAATTTTACTCTATGACTCTGTGACTCTGCGACTCTGACTTTGTGACACTGTGACAGTGATTGAGACTCTTTGACTGTGATGCTGTGCCTCTATGACTCTATGACACTGTGACACAGTGACTATGACTCTGTGACCCTGTGACTCTGTGACTATTACTCTGTGACTCTGTGATTCTGTGACTCTGACACTGTGACACAGTGACTGTGACTCTGTGACCCTGTGACTCTGTGACTGTGACTCTGTGACTGTTACTGCGACTCTGTGACTGTGACTCTGACTCTGTGACTAAGTGACTGTAAATCTGACTCTGACTCTGATTCTGTGAGTCTGTGACTTTGTGACACTGTGACTGTGACTGAAACCCTTTGACTGTCACACTGAGACTCTGTGACACAGTGACCCTGTGACTCTGTGAATCTGTGACTCTGTGACTATTACTCTGTGACTCTGTGACTCTGTGACTCTGACACTGTGGCACAGTGACTGTTACTCTGTGACTGTTTCTTTGTGAGTCTGTGACTCTGTGACTGTGATGTGACTCTGTGTACTAAGCAACCATGACTTAGACTTTATGAATGTGACACTGTGACTGTGAATATGACTCTGTGACTCTGTGACTGTGACTCTAACTCTGTGACTCTGACTTTGTGACATGGACTGTGGCTGAGACACTGACTGTGACACTGTGTGTCTATGACTGTGACACTGTGACACAGTGAGCCTGTGACTCTGTGACTCTGACACTGTGACCCTGTGACTCTGTGACACTGTGACACTGTGACTGTGACTCTGACTCTGTGACTCTGTGACACTGTGACACTCTGTCTGTGACTGAGACACTTTGACTGTGACACTGTGTATCTATGAGCCTGTGACTCTCTGACTCTATGACTGTGACTCCGTGACTCTGTGACTCTGACTCTGTGACCCTGTGACTGTTAATGTGTATCTGTGACTCTGTGCCTCTGATTTTGTGACACTGTGACTGTACTCAGACTCCTTGACTGTGACTCTGTGACTGTGAACCTGTGACATATTGACTGTGACTCTGTGACTGTGACTCTGACTCTTTGACTCTGTGAGTATTAATGTGACTCTCTATCTCTGTGATTCTGCAATTGTGTGACTCTGTGACTCTGACTCTGTGTCTCTATGAATCTATTACTGAGACTCTGTGACTGTGATTCTTACTCTGTGATGCTGTGACTGTGACTGAGACCCTTTGACTGTCACACTGAGACTCTTTGACACAGTGAGCCTGTGACTCTGTGACACTGTGACACTGTGAATATGACTCTGTTACTCTGACTCTGTGACTCTGATTATGTGACCGTGAATCTGTGGCTCTGTTACTCTGTGACTCTGTGACTGTTAATGTGACTCTGTGACTCTGTGACCCTGTGACTTTGTGACACTGTGACTGAGACTTGACTGTTACACTGTCTCTCTGACTGTGTGACTCTGTGACTTTGTGACACTGTCTCTGTGTCTTTCTGAGTCTGTGACTGTGACTCTGTGACTGTTATTGTGACTCTGTGACTACGTAACTATGACTGAGACTCTATGATTGTGACTCTGTGATTCTGTGACTGTGACTCTGTGACTCTGATTCTGTGACTCTGTGACTTTGTCACGCTGTTACTGTGACTGAGACTCTTTGACTGTCACACTGAGACTCTGTGACACTGTGAGTCTGTGAATCTGTGACTGTGACTCTGTGACTTTGTGACACTGTGACTGTGACTGAGACTCTTTGACTGTGACACTGTGTCTTTATGACTCAGTGAGTCATTGACTATGACATTGTGCCTCTGTGACTCTGTGACACAGTGACTGTCTATGTGACTATGTGACTTTGTGACTGTGACTCTCTGACTGTCACTGTGACTATGTGATCTGTACGTTTTTAGGCTTACATTTTATAAGCCTACATTTTTAGGCCTACTTTTTCAGGCCTACTTTTTTAGAAGGTGAGGTTCGAACAGCAGTGACTCTTCAGATGATTCAACTGGGTTTGTTCTTGGGGCTGGTTGTTCTGAGACTCAAGTTGTAGATCCCATTTCCTGAACACGGAGAGATTCCTTGGTTTATGTTTTTGCTTTTATAGTAAAGACATTGTAGCATAAACTTGGAATTTGTTCCCATCTGGGTAGAGTCTCATTCTCAGTGTTTGACTGTTTCTATCATTTGGGTGAGGGGGGGATATAGCAGGTATTCGTAGGCCTCAAATCTGAGGTTTTTTGCACACTAAAGATTAAGACCAAATAAATATGAAAGAACGAAGTGGCAGTTCAATGAGTATGTGGAATCTCAACAAGTTTTCAAGTGTCATAAATATTTCCTAAAATATCGCAGTGCTTTCAAGATTACTTTAAAGCACTTAATGCAGTTTCTGGTAATTAAGACCTTTTATTTGGTTTCTTTTTGGTCTGTTGCAGGGCTCCAAAATAACACAAAACCCTTGTAACTGCTTTCAAATGACATTTCTACTGCTATTTTCAGTCAATACGGCATATATTTTATGACATATTATGTATTTTGGTGCTTTCGTGGCTAAACATGGCAAAGACTTGATCACAGTGCTTGGGCTTCCACAAAGAAACACTCTTCTAAAGAGATTTTAGTTGTGTTTTCCTCAGATGACTAATTAGAGTGATTAGTTACCAAATACAAATGTAATTTTGGTGTGGTTTATTTTTCAGTTGCACTGAATGCACCTGGAGAGAAGAGTTTATGCATAAGAATAAATTTCCACATTCCTTAGGCAATCAGAACATAAAGTTTGATGTTCAAGCTTTAGAATCTGGTTTCACTGCTTGTTGTTGGTTCCGGATGCTTTATTTAAGTTCTGATCACCTTTATTTCTCCTTCTAGAAGTCAAAAGGAGCCAGTGAGTGGAACATCAAAAGCAGTATGTAAAAACATAATCTCACCCTTTTTCCTACACACCGTGCTGAATTTTAACCAACGCAGCCTTGTATGAATTTTCCAAGCATTAACATAATGTATTTTCTAGTAAATGTTTAAAATATTGGACTCAACAAGGTAAAAAGTGAGTCATGCCGTTGTTGTGAGGACAGCTCTGTGCAGCTCCGTGCTTCCTTGTTGTGCCCTTAAGTACTTGGGGATTTGTTCCTAAAACTGTGTAATTGCAGTGATTTTGTTGGGGCCCCTCTGAGTAAAAAAATGTCTTTAATAGATTGCTGTGAATTTAAATATCATTGCTACACAACTATGAATTTACATTTGGGAAAGATGTGGTGTTTTTCTTCAGGTTTGCAAACACTGTCATTCTGCTGCTAAAATATTATATAAATGCGAAACACAAGGCAACACTTGACTGGTTTGGATCTGGATTTGCCGCTTTTGTCGAATACTATGTGTCACTCACTTGGTTTTTATATTTTGTCTTGATTTTAATGTAAATTGCATTTATTGTATTGCAACTAAAACAGATGAGTTTTTATTTCTTGAAAACAGTTATTTTTCTCTCTCTCTTTTTTTTGGTTTTTTTTTTTTGTTTTTTTACTAGCATGTGTATCCACACAAAATCAGTCTTCATAAATACAGTTTATTTGGCTTTTTTCCATGTTTCTGTATGTATTTCAAACCAGAAGTTAGTCTGATAGGAATAAATCACTGGAAAGTTTGTCCATAATTGTGGAACAGTAAGACAACAACATTTGAATTTGTTACAGATTTGTTGTGCTGCTGTCCCGCTGTCCCGCTGTTACTACGCTCTGTCTTGAATGTACAATTGAACATGTGTCTAATTTTTTGTGAACAGATCAATGACTCTCCTGCATCTCTTTCTCTGGCACACCTTATTAAGGTATTACAATAGAATATAAGGTATAAATTCTTGTCAAATACTTTAATAATTTCTGGAAGAGAAAATGAAAAGAAACCAACCAAACCAAATCTGAGAGGAAAAAGCTGGGGAGAGTGACAGCTTTGAAATAATGTAATATTTTTCTGTGTTGTGCTTTCTTAAGGTCCAAGTCTCCTGTAGTGCTTTGTCTTACCCTAGAAGTTCGTATACCCACTGCAAGTCACGATCAGGTTCTTCCTGTGCTCGCTCCAGCTCTCGATCACGGAGTCGTTCCCGTTCCCATTCCTACTCGCCATTGCTGCCGTCTCCAAGAAGAGGCAAAGGGAAGAGTCATAACTATTGTTCTAGGTCAAAGTTGCATGGTGATCACCACTCATGGTCAAGGTGTTCTTAAAAGACATGAAGCGAGATGAGGCCAGCCCCATCGCTGAGGAACTGGCCGAAGAGCTCCGGCCCCTATTTGACTCTGTCAGACCCTGTCAGGCTCTTTCAGGCTTTTTCATGCTCTGTCAGGTCCGTTTGGGCTCTGTTGGTCTCTGTTGGACTCTGTCAGGCTTTGAAAGGACCTGTCAGGCTCTGTTGGGCCCTGTTGGGCTCTGTCAAGCCTTGTCAGGCTCTTTCGGTCTTTGTTGGGCTCTATCAGGCTCTGTCGAGCACTGTCTGGCTCTGTTGGTCAGCTTAGTCAGGATCTGTCAGCTTAGTCAGGATCTGTCAAGCCTTGTCAGGCTGTGGCGGGCTCTGTTGGGCTCTGTCAGGCTGTGTCAGGCTCTGTCGGCTTTGTTGGGCCCTGTCCAGGTTTGAGGCTTTGTACAGGCCCTGCCAGGCTTTGCCAGGTGTTGTCAGGCTCTCTCATGCTCTATCGGGCTCTGTTGAATCCTCTTGGGCTTTTTTGGGCCCTGTCAGGTGCTATGGGGTTTTGTCAGGCTCTGTCCAGCCCTGTCAGACTTTGTCTGGCTTTGTCAGGCTTTGTCAGGCTCTGTTGGGCTTTGTTGGGTTTTGTTGGGCCCTGTCAGTTGCTGTTGGGCTTTGTTGGGCTCTGTCAGTCACTGTTGGGCTTTGTCGGGCTCTGCTGGGCTTTGTCAATCTCTGTCGGTCTTTATTGGGCTTTATCAGACTTTGTCTAGCTCTGTCAGGCTCTGTTGGGCTCTGTCAGGCCTGGTTAGTCTCTTTCAGGCTTTATTGGGCTTCCTTCAGCTCTGTTGGGCTTTACCAGGCCCTGTTGGGCTCTGTCAGGCTCTGTTGGGCTTTGTCAGATTTTTCTGGGCTCTGTTGGGTTCTACAGGACTTTGTCGGGCTTTATTGGGCTTTGTCGGTCTTTGTCAGGCCCTGTCAATCTCTTTTGGTCTCTTTTGGCAAAGCTCAACACAGCCCAACAAACCTTGAAAGAGCCTGACAGAGCCCGACACAGCCCGACAGAGCCAGACAAAACCCAGATCCTGACAAAACCCAACAGAGCCCAATAAAGCCTGACAAAGACCTATAGAGCCTTACAGAGCCCAAAAAAGTCTGACAGAGCTCAACAGGGCTTGACCAAGCCTGACAAATCCCAATAAAGCCCAACAAAGTCCCTTAAAGCCCGACAGAGACCCCAAAAGCCGAAGAGAGCCCGACAAAGCCTAGCAGAGACCAACAGAGACCAACAAAGCTCAAACAAGACAAACAGAGCCTGACAGAGGCTGACAGAGGCCAACAGAGCCCAACAGGGCTGGACAAAGCCCAGCAGAGCCCAACAGAGCCCAACAAAGCCCAACAAAGCCCCAAAGAGACCATCAGAGCCTGACAGCCAGGCAAAGTCTGACAGGGCCGGACAGAGCCCGACAAAGCCCAATAAAGACCGAGAGAGCCTGACAAAGCACAACAGGGCCTGACAAAGCTTCAGAAAGCCCCACAAAACCCCATGGAGCCTGACAGAGCTTGAAAAAACCCAACAGAGCCTGACAGGGCCCAACAGTGCCTGATAGAGCTCAAGAGAGCTCAACAAGGCCTGACAAAGACTGACAGACCCCAACAGGGCCCAACAGAGCCCGACAGGTCCTGACAGGGCCTGACAGAGCCCAACAAATCCTGAAAGCACCCAACAAAGCCTGAAAGCACCCGGAAGACCCCAATAGAGTCCAAGAGGACATGAAAAAGCCTGACAGAGCTTGACAGAGTCCGACAGGGCCCAACAGAGCCTGACAGAGTTTCACAAAGCCTGACAGGGCCCAAAGAACCTGATTGTGACTTGCAGTGGGTATATGAACTTCTAGGGTAAGACAAAGCACTACAGGGAGACTTGGACCTTCAAAAAACACAACACAGAAAAAAACAATTACATTATTTCAAAGCAAGCACTCTCCCCAGATTTTTTTCCTCTCAGATTTGGTTTGGTTAGGGTTTTTTTTCTCTTCCAGACAGCAAGTCGCAAGGGCTATAGTGCAGTATCAAATAGCAAGAAAACATGATTTAGCCTGCAGACAGTCACTCCTGATTTTAAAATGCTAGTCTAGTCTGTTTAACTTTACTACTTATTTGGCAATTTGTAGAGGATGCAAAGCACTTGTACTGCAATCCTATATACTATTTAATCCTCTGTACTATTTAATCCTCCATACTGTTTAATCAACACTTCCAGCCAGATGTCCCTGCAAAATCTTGCACCTACCCTGATCTCTGACCAGGAACGGTGACCACATGTTGATCAAATCACCTCTAAAAGCTTCTAAACTCAGTTTCTAGAAACATGACAGATCCTGGCACCATGACTAATAGAGAGCTCTTCAGACTCCTGCCCAAGGGATTTGGGGGATAGAAAACATCAGCTGCCCTGATTCTTTTTTTTTTTTTTTTTTTTTTTTTCCACAAACTTTCCCTTTATTATTTTTTGAAGAGTCATTTCACATTATTCCACATATGTTCATTAGCATCATTCCTCCTCTAAATGTCCTTCACCAATTGAAAATTTCTTTACAAACAAGTCTGATGTTTTAATTCCTAAGTTAACCATGTCAGCAAAAGACTAGTGGAAGTCACCAGTCTGCAGTCCAGGTTAAAATCTCTCTGGGTATCCATGTGAGAGAAAAGAAAAATGAAATGAGGACAGTTTCTCTGACCATATTTGAGCTGTAAATCACACAGGAAACTCCTGTCACTGCAAACCCTGAAGTCATCCAATCCACCCAATGACAGAGATGTGGAATGGAACTCCTCTGGCTTCTTCTAGACAATCTTCTTCTCCATTACAGACATATAAAGCAGTTACTTGGTGTCGAGGGTTAAGATTGCGGGGTGACAATAAAACCCTGGCAGATGTATTGTTAACCTCCTCTCCCCCCCACTTCCCCCTTTTGCCCCTCCCTCTCCCCCCTTCCCACTAAGGACAGGCGATCGGGAGGGAAAGAAGAACAGAGAGAAGAGAGTTGGAAAAATTAAAGATGTTTTACTAATGCTACTAATAAGAATAGAGAAAATAATACAAAATATACAAAACCAATCTTGAAAGTCTCAGTAACTGCAGAGCCGGCCACCAAAGTCCTGGATTAGACTCTGCAGCCAAGTGGAGCTGGATTCAGTCTCTCACTAGGCCTCAGTTCTCAGGGACGACCAGCCAGATCCTCTCCTAAGGTCGGCCATAAGGAAAAAAAGGGCGAGATCCTCGTGGTCTCCCACTTTTATATGAAGTATTCACGTGAATGGAATGTTATACACAGTTGGTCAGTTTCTTAGTCACTTGTTTCTCGTTGCCCCTCTCGCGAGATGTCCATCCATGCTTATCAATATGTTTGCATTCCATTGCTAGGTTTTCCAAAACATGTGTCTGGTTCTCCAGGAAAATGCAGTTAATATGAAGGCTTTAGCTGACAGGCAAAATTCACTGAAAGAGAAACTTGTTTTTAACAAAACCAGGACACTTGGAAAATGAATACGTACGCTCCTTTGGACTCCTTTCCTATTCCATCAGTTCCTGGGAACAGGCTAAAAAGGTTTGTGCTGTTACGAACAGAAATCCAGACATCTCTCACCGTAAGACCCACACTTGCAATGACATTTCACTGATTACTTTAACTAGCAAAAGCTTTTAATCCTTTTGTCAAACATACGGGCTGCAAGGCAAGGAAAGGCAAGGCTAGGCTGCAGGACGTTTATTTCCTTTATATTTTCTACCACATCCACCTTCAGAGGAGGAGGAAAGCCATCAGACCTTATGGATTAGGCCCAAACAAAACCCCCAGCTACTTGAGACAGACTAAGCCTAAAATGCAAAGATCTCTCCATAAAGATGGTTTTTATACTGTACTTCCACAATCTGCTGGCAGTACAAAAAAATCAGCTGCAGATCTCCTTAGGCTGAGTCATGGTGGTTTGGTGCAGGGATCATGCGTATGATGGGAATATTTCACCAGTTCTGCTGTGGTTTTCAGTGTATTACACCAAAACACCCACCTGATGACATCATTTCAACAGCAAAGGCAGCAATTGGCAGAATTCAGCTTCTTTGGGGAACTGAGAAATTGCTGAGCTGATACCAAGTCCTGCAGTGTTCCTGTCACCTGCAGAGTCACCGCATCCTCGCCATGGTAGCGGGCATTGTGACAAAGGTTCTATGTCAGCTGGGTGTGGCAGCCGAGCGCCCCCTAGCGTAGGGGGAGCCTGTCAGCCCAGCCTGTCACTGCCTGCTGTCCCTGCTGTCACCAGCCAGGCCTCTGAAAACTGGCCAAACCATGCCCAGACTTGGGGCCAAAGTGGCCCAAAGTCTCCAAGAGACAAGTTGGGAAGAAAGATATGGGAGAGAGGGAGAAAGCGAAGGGAGCAGGAGAAAGGGAAGGAAGAATAAAAAGTAGTGTTGGGCTGCAGGAGTGAAATGGAGGATTTGAAAGAAAAGAGGCAGGAAGCAGGGGAGTGAGAGAAAAGGAAAGAAGAGAGGTGTCCTGGTTTTGTTAAAAACAAGTTTCTCTTTCAGTGAATTTTGCCTGTCAGCTAAAGGCTTCATGTTAACTGCATTTTCCTGGAGAACCAGACACATGTTTTGGTAAACCTAGCAATGGAATGTAAACTTATTGATAAGCATGGATGCACATCTCACGAGAGGGGCAACAAGAAACAAGTGACCAAGAAACTGACCAACTGTGTATAACATTCCATTCACGTGAATACTTCATATAAAAGTGGGAGATCACAAGGATCTCGTCCCTTTTCTCTTTTGCCTTTGCTTTTTCCCTTCTGCTTATGGCCGACATTAGGAGAGGACCTTGCTAGTCATCCCTGCGAACTGAGGCCTAGTGAGAGACTGAATCCAGCTCCGGTTGGCTGCAGAGTCCAGTCCAGGACAGTGGCCAGCACTGCAGTTGCTGAGACTTTCAAGATTGGGTTGGACTCGATGATCTCTGAGGTCTTTTCCAACCCAGTCGATTCTGTGATTCTGTGTGATTCTGTATATTTTGTATTATTTTCTCTATTCTTATTAGTACCATTAGTAAAACATATTTAATTCTCCCAACTCTCTTCTCTCTGTCCTTCTTTCCTTCCCGATCGCCTGTCCGGAGTGGGAAGCGGGGAGAGGGAGGGGCCAAAGGGGGGAAGTGGTGTGGAGAGGAGGTTAACAATACATCTGCCAGGGTTTTATTGTCACCCTGCAATCTTAACCCACAACAGATAATTGGTGCCCAATGTGTGGCAAGAGAAAGGGGTAAAGTTGAAGATTTTTGGCTTCTCTACTGCTCTGATGTACCTTTCAATTTTCTTGGCACGGTGCCAACTCATAGAGTTGTGATACTCGCGTGTCTTGTTTGCTTCGGACATTATTTAGTGGTATTAAGGCAAAGTGAATTGATTTAAAGATGTTATGGCATAAGTTGTATCAGTTATTTTCTACATTGTGCTCATTGATTCCATATCTGTGTTGGGCCTTCTTTTTAAATCGAAGTATTCACTATATATAAACAAGGAACTTGACAACGGTCATGATGATACTGTGTGGTTTGTCACTGGTTTATTTCATTATACTGCAGCCGCTAATGAATTTCTACTCGCTTCTGCTTTACCTTGAAAAGCCTCCAGGAGAGATTAAAGAGCAGTATGGTTCTGTGTTTGCTAATTGGTCAAGTGAATCTTTAGAAAGGCTGACTAACAATACTTTCTTTTTTTCGCTAGGACAGTTCGCAAATGTTTTAGAGAGCTTTGAATATCCTTGGAGTTTTGATAGAACTGTGATGGTGTTATCTGGTTTGCTGAATGTGTGTCAGTTTGTGTTACTCTTAAGAGAAATAGGGTTCAACAGGAGGTTTGTGTCTCTTTTTAGTCCTGAGATTTGCGGTGCGTCTTCGGAAGCTTTAGCAAAAAGCTCTACTAGCCGCTCGAGAAAGAGCAAAACAGCGAAAGCTGCCGCTGCAGCCACTGCCCCCCCAAAGGTGGTTTCGCAGGCTGAAGCTACAGCTCCTCTGCAGAGGTCCTCTGCCAAGGCCACTGCAGATAACATTACTTCTCCAGCCTCAAAGGCTAACAAAGCAGCCCCCACTTCTTCACACACTGGTCACTGTTGCTGCTGTAACCACAGCAATCACTGTGACAGTCATTCAGACTCTGGAAATGAATCAAATGATGGTGAACCCATATCAGCATCAGTTGCTGGTTGTAAGAAAGTCACTAGAAAGACTACCCGTGCAGCAGATGTTGGCACAGGGCCACCATCAACCCAAGGGGCACCATCAGGACAGGGAGGAGATGAAGTGACCACCACTCGGTCCTTTTCTCCAGGTGAGCTGAGAGATTTGCGAAAAGACTTTAGTCGTCGTGAAGGCGAGAATATTTTAACCTGGCTGCTCCGATGCTGGGACAATGGGGCAGAAACAATTGAATTGGAAGGTGGTGAAGCCAGGAAGCTGGGATCTCTGTCAAAAGATTCCACCATTGATAGGGCAATTTCAAGAGAGTCTAATGCCACTACCCTCTGGACCCGACTCTTGGCAGCTATGAAAGTAAGATTTCCTTACAAGGAAGATTGTATATCCAAGTTAGGGAAATGGAATACTATGGAGAGAGTTATTCAGTTCCTGAGAGAATTAGCTGTGCGAGAGATCATTTATTTTGGGCCAAACAGCCAAGAGGGGACAGACCCAGATAGAATCAATTGTACACGACCTCTGTGGCACAGATTTGTACAAAGTGCACCACCTGCATATGCTCAGTCATTGGCAGGAATGGTCTGGTCAGCTGGAGGTGCACAAGATATTACTGAAGTGATAGAGCAGCTCCGGAACTTTGAGGACAGCCTTGCTGGTTCTCTATGGGCTTGTGTCTCTGCTGTGGAGAAACTGTGAAAAATCTGATGACCGGTTTGAAAAGCTGTTGCAAGAAATCAAAGAACTCAGAGAAGACACATACCATTCACGACCTGCACAAACCTGTGTTTCAGCTGTTAGGAAAAGGCGTTTCCAATCTCGAGAGAGAGGACAGAGGCAGCCCACAAAAAGAGGTTCACTGTGGTTCTTCCTACATGAGCAGGGAGAAAACATGAATAAGTGGCATGGAAGACCTACCTCAGAACTTCAAGAACGCGTACGTGAGATCAAAGGAAAAACTCCTAGGAAGGTGGCTGCTCCAGTTTACAAAAGGAGCAGAAGAGATTCTGATGCTCTTGAAGGAACCTCTAATTCACACCAGAGACTGTGCAAAGCAGAAATTAGAGGTGCCCTGCCTCCAACCAGGTGGAGGAAAGGGATAACAGAGTTTATTGGACTGTACAAATATGATGGCCTGGTACAACACACCCCCAGGAGTACAAAGCTTTAGTGGACACTGGTGCTCAGTGCACGATAATTCCATCAATCCATCAATATTGTTGGAGTGACTGGGGGATCCCAGGAACTGACTGTTGTAGAGGCTGAAATGAGCCTAACTGGAAAAAACTGGCAAAAGCATCCCATTGTGACTGGTCCAGATGCTCTGTGCATCCTTGGCATAGACTACCTCAAGAGAGGGTATTTTAAGGACCCAAAAGGGTATAGGTGGGCATTTGGTATAGCAGCTGTGGACACTGAGAAAATTGAACAGCTGTCTGATTTGCCTGGTCTTTCAGATAATCCTTTGTGGAGTTTTTGGGCTGTATGCTGTGAACAAGCCAGGGCTTGAGGTGGCTGGGGTGCACTAGGACCGCACGGAAGTAAACAGAAGCTGGTCTGCCCTCGACCCAGGCTGCAGGAGGCCGCCGTCGTCGTCGCTGCGCATGTGGACAGTGCCCTGCAGCTAATCACCATCGTCGGGGGGGGAAGAATGACTGCAAGTGTAACCAATCGTAGCCCGTGCTTGCCGCATGGCCTTTTGGGTATAGAGTATATAAGGGTTGGAAAAACGTGGTCTTGGGGACATTGATATTCAGTGTTGTTAAGAGTTCATTAAAGGGTATTGATGTTAAATTCATATTGAATTAGACTCATTACTCTCGCCGGCCCGCCCGTCATGCTCAAAGAGCTCCTGCCGGCAATTTTGCATTCTCCACATCGTCTCACGACAATCCTTCTGTTGTAGGACTGCTGATGGTTGACGATCAGCAGGTGCCAATTGCTACCACGTCGGCAATATCGCACCAATCGAGACTCATTGATTCCTATCCAGAAGTTGATCCGTCAATTGAAAAGCCAGCGTGTGATCAGTAAGACTCGCTCACCTTTTAACAGCCCAATCTGGCCAGTGCGTAAGTCTAGTGACGAGTGGAGACTAACTGTGGACTATCGTGGCCTGAATGAAGTTACGCCACCACTGAGTGCTGCTGTGCCTGACATGCTAGAACTGCAATTTGAACTGGAGTCAAAGGCAGCTAAGTGGTATGCTACAATTGACATTGCTAATGCATTTTTCTCTATTCCTGTAGCAGCAGAGTGCAGGCTGCAGTTTGCTTTCACCTGGAGAGGCATCCAGTACACGTGGAATCGCTTGCCCCAGGGGTGGAAACACAGTCCTACCATCTGCCATGGACTGATCCAGACCACGCTGGAGCAAGGTAAAGCTCCAGAACACTTGCAATATATTGATGACATCATTGTATGGGGCGACACAGCAAAAGAAGTCTTCGAGAAAAGTGAGAGAATAATTCAGATTCTTTTGGATGCTGGTTTTGCCATAAAACGAAGCAAGGTCAAGGGACCTGCACGAGAGATCCAGTTTTTAGGAATAAAATGGCAAGATGGCCGTCGTCAGATCCCAATGGATGTGATCAACAAAATTGCTGCAATGTCTCCACCTACTAATAAAAAGGAGACACAGACTTTCTTGGGCGTTGTAGGTTTTTGGAGGATGCATATCCCTGACTACAGCCAGATTGTGAGCCCTCTCTATCGAGTGACTCGAAAAAAGAACCAGTTTGAGTGGGGCCCTGAACAACGACAAGCCTTTGAACAAATGAAGCGTGAGATAACTCATGCGGTGGCCCTTGGACCAGTTCGGACTGGACTAGATGTTAAAAATGTGCTCTACAGCGCAGCCGGAGATAATGGACTTACCTGGAGCCTCTGGCAGAAAGCACCAGGAGAAACCCGAGGTCGACCCTTAGGTTTTTGGAGTCAAGGATACAAAGGATCTGAGGCCAACTATACTCCAACTGAAAAAGAGATACTAGCAGCATATGAAGGAGTTCGAGCTGCTTCAGAAGTGATCGGTACTGAAGCACAGCTCCTCCTGGCACCTCGACTGCCGGTGCTGAGCTGGATGTTCAAAGGGACAGTTCCCTCTCCACATCATGCGACCGAAGTTACGTGGAGTAAATGGATTGCATTGATCACGCAACGAGCTCGAATTGGAAATCCCAATCGCCCAGGGATCTTAGAAGTGATTACAGACTGGCCAGAAAGCAAAGACTTTGGGATGTCTCCAGATGAGGAGGAAGTAAAACGTGCTGAAGAAGCACCACCGTATAATACTCTTTCAGAGACTGATAATCAATAAGCACTGTTCACAGATGGATCCTGTCGTCTTGGAGGTAAACATCGAAGGTGCAAAGCTGCTGTGTGGAGTCCCACACGACAAGTTACAGAAGCCACTGAAGGACAAGGTGAATCGAGACCATTTGCAGAAGTGAAAGCCATCCAGCTGGCTTTGGACATTGCTGAACGAGAGAAGTGGCCAATAATTTATCTCTATACCGACTCATGGATGGTAGCAAATGCCTTGTGGGGGTGGCTACAGCAATGGAAGAAAAGCAACTGGCAGCGCAGAGGTAAACCCATTTGGGCTGCCACACTGTGGCAAGACATTGCTGCTCGGCTAGAGAGCCTGCCTGTGAGAGTTCGGCATGTAGATGCTCATGTGCCTAAAAGTCAAGCCACCGAGGAACATCTAAACAACCAACAAGCGGATCAAGCTGCTAAGATCAAAGTAGCTGAGGTGGACTTGGACTGGCAACATAAAGGTGAACTTTTCCTAGCTCGGTGGGCCCATGATGCTTCAGGGCATCAAGGTAGAGATGCAACGTATAAATGGGCTCGCGATCGAGGGGTGGATTTAACTATGGACACTATTTCACAGGTTATTCATGAATGTGAAACTTGCGCCGAAATCAAACAAGCGAAACGGTTAAAGCCTGTATGGTATGGGGGGCGATGGTTAAAGTATAAGTATGGAGAAGCTTGGCAGATTGATTATATTACACTTCCACAAACACGTCAAGGTAAGCGTTATGTACTTACAATGGTGGAAGCAACCACTGGATGGTTGGAAACATATGCTGTACCTCATGCTACAGCCCGAAACGCTATCTTGGGCCTTGAAAAGCAAGTCCTTTGGCGACATGGTACGCCAGAAAGAATTGAATCAGACAATGGTACTCATTTCAAAAACAGTATTATAGACAATTGGGCCAAAGAACATGGTATTGAGTGGGTATATCATATTCCATATCATGCACCAGCCTCTGGGAAAATTGAAAGGTACAATGGTTTGCTAAAAACTACACTAAAGGCAGTTGGTCGTGGAACCTTTAAAAACTGGGATTCACATTTAGCAAAAGCCACTTGGTTGGTCAACACCAGGGGATCAACCAATCGATCCGGGCCTGCCCAATCAGAAATTCTACGGACTGTAGAAGGAGATAAAGTCCCTGTAGTACACATGAAATACATGTTAGGAAAGGCAGTCTGGGTTCCTCCTGCCTCAGGCAAAGGCAAACCCATTCGCAGGATTGTTTTTGCCCAGGGACCTGGCAGCACCTGGTGGGTGATGCTTAAGGATGGAGAAGGTCGGTGTGGACCTCAAGGGGATTTGAGTTTAGGTGAAAATATTCAATACTGAACTGCAGGATGTGAATTGCCATACTAACAGTATTTAATAAGTGTCTTTCAGATCAAAACAGTGATGATGAAACCAGAGCTGGCTTCTTCGAGTGGCGCCTGACAAATTCTTCGAAGTTGATGTCTTTAACCCACAAACAGTGGTCATGAGATGCACTTGTACCATTTTTCCTGCCCTGGGAGACTGTTGTGACAAAATGAACTTAATGAACTTTTTAAAGGATGGTCCACTGATTAATTACTCCTGTGTATATATGTATATATATATATATAGTAGTAGTGATTAATTAGATTGTGTTGATAGATTGTATTGATAAGGTTTAAGTATTCAGTGAATGGCATATTATAAGGGGTGGAATGTCCTGGTTTTGTTAAAAACAAGTTTCTCTTTCAGTGAATTTTGCCTGTCAGCTAAAGCCTTCATATTAACTGCATTTTCCTGGAGAACCAGACACATGTTTTGGTAAACCTAGCAATGGAATGCAAACTTATTGATAAGCATGGATGGACATCTCGCGAGAGGGGTAACGAGAAACAAGTGACTAAGAAACTGACCAACTGTGTATAACATTCCATTCATGTGAATACTTCATATAAAAGTGGGAGATCACAAGGATCTCGTTCCCTTTTGCCCTTTTCCCTTCTGCTTATGGCCGACATTAGGAGAGGACCTTGCTGGTCGTCCCTGCAAACTGAGGCCTAGTGAGAGACTGAATCCAGCTCCGCTTGGTTGCAGAGTCTAATCCAGGACTTTGGTGGCCGGCTCTGCAGTTGCTGAGACTTTCAAGATTGGTTTTGTATATTTTGTATTATTTTCTCTATTCTTATTAGTAGCATTAGTAAAACATCTTTAATTTTTTCCAACTCTCTTCTCTCTGTCCTTCTTTCCCTCCTGATCGCCTGTCCTTAGTGGGAAGGGGGGAGAGGGAGGGGCAAAAAGGGGGAAGTGGGGGGGGAGAGGAGGTTAACAATACATCTGCCAGGGTTTTATTGTCACCCCGCAATCTTAACCCTCGACATGCTGCAATCACATCTTCTCCAAACTGAAAAGTATTAAAATACACCCTTTACAATAGAAAGACTTTTTTATCAGAAGCTTTTTGAAATCTTTCTCCATAACTACACAAAGAAAGCTCTCTAATTAACTATACAAGATTGGAAGGACATTACAAGAAGAGACATGGTTTATTAGAGCTTTCTTGAGTGTAATGAGCCCCATGGTGCATTTGGTGCTGAGTCCTTGAACATTACTCAGGTGCTGAGAGGAGATTGCACAAACCTTTGAGAAGTCAAAGCCAGAAGAAAAAAGCACTAAGTTCCTTGAAGTATTAATGAGTTCCACTGAGGGCAAGTACCAGCAAAGCCTCCCCAGGGACTCGTTAGAGCAGAGAATTGGAGGCCATGATGGCAGATAAACAAAGGGAAACGTGCAGGCAGCTGAGGTGCTGAGAAAACCCTGGTTTAGTTGGATGAAGCAGAGAGGCCAAGGCCTGACCCCCAGCCCCTGGGAAGGCAGATCCTGTCCCTCACACATTGCTCAGGGCTCTTCCTGGGGCAGGGGGATGTGGGCTGTGTGGTGCTGAGTGAAGGACAACGGTGTGACAGTTCCCAACCTTACTGGGGGTGTGCTAGGAGGCCATGAGGTGCCCCAGTGCCTGAGGACAACATGTCTCCTCACAGGCCTTGGTGGCAGAGAGAATTGCCATAGCCAAGGGGACAAAGACCTGGGTTCTCTTGGTGACATCCAGCCTTGCCAGTGCCCTTTGCCATCTCCACCACAGGTTGTCCTACACTGTCCCTCAGCTGCTTCTGTTTCCCTGCAGGCTGTAGACACCTATCTTGCTTCCTCCCCTTGCTCTCACCCTGGTATTTCCATACATTGACTGATGTGTCTCCACTCTCATGCTCTGTTCCTGGAAACACAAGTACATGGACTGATCTCCTGCTCCTTCTGGATGATTTCTCGTACCACAGCACTGCCCTTTGAGTGACATTTCTTTCTGCTCATGTCCAGTCTCCACCTTCTAATCTAGAACGGTGTGGCAGTGTTTCTCTGCTCTGCTGTAGAAAGGAGGATCCTGAAAATTACTGATCTGTCAGCCTCTTACCTGTGCCTGGGAAGATCACGGCTCAGATCCTCCTAGAAGCTGTGCAAAGGCACAAGGAGGACAGGGAGGTGATTTGAGACAGCCATCACGGCTTCAACCAAGGGCAAGTCCTGCCTAACTAACCTAGTGGCCTTCTACGATGGAGTAACTACATCAGTGGACAAAGGAAGGGTATGGATGTCATCTATCTGGACTTCTGTAAAGCCTTTGACATGGTCTCTCACAACATCCTTCTCTTTAATTTGGAGAGGTATGGATTTGATGGCTGGACTGTTCTGTGTGTGAGGAACTGGCTCAATGGTCGCACCCAGAGAGTGGTGGTCAAAGGCACAATGTCTGGATGGCCACTGGTGACAAGTGATGTCCCTCAGGGGTCCATACTGGGATCAGTACTGTTTAATATCTTCATCAATGACATAGTGGGATCAAGTGCAGCCTCAGCAAGTTTGCAGATGTCACCAAACTGAGCAGTGTTCCTGATATGCCTGAGGGACAGATGCCATCAAGAAGGGCCAGGATAAGCATGAGAAGTGGACCCATGTGAATCCCAGGAAAGACATGAGTGTGTTGGAGAGGGCCCAGAGCAGGGTGACCAAGATGATCAGAGGGATGGAACAGCTCTGCTGGGAGGACAGGCTGGGAGAGTTTTTGCAGTTCAGCCTGGAGAAGAGAAGGCTCCGGGGGGACCTTATTGCCGCTTTTGTGTACTTAAAAGAAGACAATAAGAATGATGGGGACAGACTTCTGAGCAGGACATGTTGTGATAGGACAAGGGGTCATGGTTTTCAACTAGAAGGGGAGAGTTAAAGGCCAGACATGAGGAAGACATTTTTTACAATGGAGAAGATGAAATAACAGCACCAATTGCCCAGAGAGGTGGTGGATGCCCCATCCCTGGAGACATCCCAGGCCAGGCTGGATGGGACTCTGAGCAACCTGAGCTGGTTGAAGACATCCCTGCTCATAGAAGGTGTTGGACTAGACGGCCTTTCAAGCTCCATTGCAACACTCTCTATGATTCTATGATTCCTTCTTCCAAGGAAAGCTCCACCACCTGGGAAATGACCCTTCAAGCAGAGAATCACAGGATCATAGAATCATAGAATCATTTGAATTGGAAGAGACCATTAAGATCATGGAGTCCAACCATAACCTAACTCTAGAACTAAACCATGTCCCTAAGAGCTTCATCTATACGTCTTTTAGACACCTCCAGGAATGGTGACTCAACCACTTCCCTGGGCAGCCTGTTCCACTGCTTCACAAACTTTTCCATGAAGAAATGTTTCCTAATATCAATTCTGCACATTTTCTGGCACAAGCTGAGGCCGTTTCCTCTCATCCTATCACTTGCTACTCAGGAGAAGACCAACACCCTCCATGCTACAACCTCTTTTCAGACAGTTGTAGAGAGTGAGAAGGTCTCCCCTCAGTCTCCTTTTCTCCAGGCTAAACACCCCCTTGTCCCTCAGCTGCTCCTTAGAAGTCTTGTGCTCCAGACCCTCAACAGCCTTGTCCCCCTCCTCTTCACTCGCTCCAGCACCTCAAGGCTTTTGCAATAGTGAGGAGCCCAAAACTGAACCAAGGATTTGAGTTGTGGCTTCACCAGCATCAAGTACAAGGGGACGATAACTGCCCTGTTTCTGTCCACTACTCTATTCTTAATACAAGCCAGGAGGCCATTGGCCTTTTTGGCCACCTGGGCACACACTGGCTCATGTTCAGCTGCTGTCAATCAACACCCCCAGATTTTACATCTCTGCTTCTGCCTCTTTGTTTTCTTCTTCTTCTGTCTATTCTGACGTGAAAGAGCTCTCCATGGAAAAGATTCATGGAATCCTACAATAACACAGGTTGGAAGAGACCCCTGAACACCATCTCTGTCCCAATGACCTTTATGGCACCCCAAGGAATAGCTGACAGCGGTTGTGCTCTCTTGGGTTCATCTCACCACATGCACACAGTGGACATGCACATGATGTGTATGTTTACAACTCATCTGCACAATGAAAACATGGACTTTTGACCTAGTGTTTCATAGAATCTTAGAATGTCCTGAGTTGGAAGGACCCACGAGGATCATGGAGTCCAACTCCTGTCCCTGCACAGGACACCCCACAGGTCACCCCGTGTGTCTGAGGATGTTGTCCAGTCTCTCCTTGATCACTGTCAGGTTGGGGCCGTGACACCTCCCTGGGGAGCCTGTTCAGTGTCCAGCACCTCTGGGGGAAGAACCTTTTCCTCATGTGCAACAGACCTTCCCCTGGCACACACTTCTTCCATTCCCTTGGGTTCTCTCAGTGGTCACCAGTGAGAAGAGATCAATAACTTCCCTTCCTTCTCCCCTTGTGAGGAAGCTGTAGCCACCATGGGGTCTCCTTTGAGTGTTTTCTTCAGCTCTGATGCTCAGAAACCCCTTGGTTTGCTTTCTGAAGCAGAAAGGAGAAGCCATGACCTTCAGGCAATGGGAAGGGGGATCCTGTCCCTCACAAACGGCTCAGGGCTCTTCCTGGGACCGTGGGATGTGGGTGTGCAAGGCCCAGGGAAGGACAACACTGGTACAACAACTTCCAGCTTCCCCATGGGGCTGCAAGGAAGCACCGAGGCCCCAGTGCCATGAGGACAGCATGTCTTCTCCTGGGCCCCAGTGGCAGAGACAACTGCCCTGGCCAAGGGGACAGAGACCTGGGTTCTGTGAGTCCCTTCCAGCCTTACAGTGCCCTTTGCCATCTCCACCACAGGCTGTTCTACACGGTCCCACACCTTCCCCTCTTTCCCTGCAGGCTGCAGACACCCATCTCGCTTCCCCACCTGCTCTCACCCCAGCATTTCTGCACCTTCACTGCTGTGTCTGCACCCTCACTGGCTGCTCTTTGGCACACAAACCATGGGCTGATCCCTCTGGGTGACCTCTTGAACCACAGCACTGCCCTTCCAGTTTCATTTCTTCCTCCTCATATCCAGTCCTCACCTTCCAAGCTGTACTTTCTGACATTTTTTTGTCTTTCCTGCCTCTTCCCACTATCAAGGGAAGCTCAGACACTTCAGAAACTGCCCTTCATGCAGGAAACCCAACCTGTTAGGCTTCTTATGGTCTTTTACCTGACCATAGAGAAGTCATCTCACCATGATCTTCTAAATCCCACAACTGCTGCTGTTCTTTCAGCTTCTCTGACAGACATGACCATGTTGCTGCTGCTGTCCCATCATGTTCTCAGGTGGGATGGACATGACAACCCATCTCTCTTCCTGGGTAGGGCCTGTGGGCACTTTGGCAGAGGTTCTTTCCCAGCCATGTCCCTGCTGCTGGGCTGTCACCTCCAGACACAGAACTGACCTCACTGTCCCCTTCACAGCCACATGATTCCGCCTGGATTATGAGTGTCTGAGACACAACTGACCTCATAATACCACACACACCCATCCCCCTCCTTGGCACCCAGGACCTGACCAAGACTGAACTGTGCTCTACACAGTCCTACCCCTGCCCCTCTTTCCCACTGGCTGTAGACATCCATCTCGCTTCCTCACCTTGTTCAAATATGTCAAATATATTTCCTACTAACAATGAGAGTGAAAAGCACTCCTCACTGGAACTTCTGTATTTATGTTAACACAGCACATATGTCCTCTTTTGCCTTTTTTTTTTTTCCTATTCTTCCACCTATTCTCTCTCCAGAAACCTGTCCAAGGCAAAAATTCTGTCCAATAACAGAATAACTCAGGTTTGCAGAGAGCCCTTGTCTCACTCGTCTCACTCTCCTGCTCAGGGCAGAGTGAACCAGGTGAGGTTGCTCAAGGCCTCCACCCAGGTTTGCATCATCCTCAAAGGCACTAAAGATTCACTCTGTTACATCATAGAAGGGGAGAATAAAGATGTTCAACAGTGTTGTCCAAGTGCTGGTCACTGAGGGATGACACCAGTAACTGGCTGCACACAGGACTTTGTACCACTGGTGACATTTGTGCTGGATGGTTCAGCCAACTTCCCACCCAGCATCCACTTCTTGAGCCCCATCAGCACCACTCTGGCCAGAAAGAGACCATGTCTGAGCCTTGCAAATGCCCTGTACACAACATGCCTTGCTTTCCCCTGTCCATTTGGGTTCAGCAATCCCTTCCTTGTCCTTCACATTCCTGGAAATGGCTGCAGGAGGACATGTCCCATCCCCTTCCAGGGAGGGAAGAATGGTGGCCAGCCTGTGTTTATCCCAGTTCTAATTCCTGCTCTTCTTGAAGATGGGTTTGAGGTTTTTGTTTTCTAAGGACCCCAGAACCATTCTGGTTTTTACGGCACTTTTGAGATCACAATCTGGAATCACAAGAAAGGGTGACAGAGCAGACTGGAGCACTTGAAATGATCCTTTCCAAGGCAGCTGAGACGAATCTCACTGATCCAGTGGGGTTTGTTCCTGGAGTCACACACAGAAATGTCAGGTTCTGTCAGGCATCCATATCTGAGTTGGTCTCAGGACTCCTTGTTCACCCAGGGATGCTCAGAGACAGAATCTGTCCCTTTTACACACAGAGGCAGGAGTCACAGTGTCCCTCTGGCCTCCTGTTTCCACTCCCAAAGGACGGGAGACACCTCAGCCCTGTGGTGTGTCACCTGCTCTGCACTCATCTGAGATGTCCCACGTCATGAGGAATGGACACAGGGAGCTCAGTCAAAGGAAGCACAACCCAGTGCTGCATTCAGGTCATTTTCCACAGGTTGTTCCTCCCAATATGAAGTGACCTCAAGACCTCGTCTGTCTCGCAGGCCTTCATGGAATGGAAAGGAATAGTTGATGGTGTTTGTGCTCACTCAGGTTCATATCACCTCACGTACATGATGTGCATGCTCACATCTCATCTGTACAAGGAAAACATGGACTATTCATTGAGTGTCCATCCATGGAGAGAAAACAGCCTCTGTGGGTGAGAAGCCAGTGCTGGAAATGGTGGTTGTGAGGGGCCAGTCCATGGTGACTGACCTGGGGCTCCTTCCATGGGGTGTCCAGTGCACAGGGGCACAGCCCAGCCCCTGCTCTGCTGGTCCTGCAGGTCTCTGGCAGGAGCCTGGCTGTGAGAGGACACTGCTGTGTGCCAGCCCTGCACACACACACTGCTCAGCTGTACTCTGGTGTTTCATCTGTGGGTCACTTTCTTGAAAATGTTATTGAGAAAAACTTTGTAAGAAGATGTAAACCTTCAGGTCCTGCCCTGACCAGATCACCTTTCTGTCTGGAAAGGCTGTTGTGAGGCCAGCTCTGTCACAGCAGTGCCCATTGCCTGTCCCTGCCTGCGCCCACAGCACTGACACACAGCAGGACGGTGACCAAGCTGCCAGAGCACTCAGGCCTTGCACCAACACAAGGGATGGGAAGGAGAGTGTGGGAGTGGAACCAGAACAGCTCTGGAAGAACAAGCGCTGGTGCTCCCTGGCAGGGCTGACATGATGGACTCTTTTCCCTCCTCCCATGGACAGGAACTGTTCCTGCAAGTCCAAAAGGCCTTGTAGGAAGGATATAGTGAAAATCAAGTCACTACAGGACCCTTTACTTTGTTTAAATACACACAGATCATGGCTCCTCATTTACACAACCAGGGGTTATAAAAGAAAAGCAGACAGTGATTTGGAAAGGGGATGACAACATTATCAGAACGAAAAATGCCAACGACAACAGAAAATACAGATGAGAAGCTGGACCTGCAACAAGTTACATTAAAAATTGTATGTAGAAGCAGATGAGCAGTTTATTGCTTCAGAAAACACTAAGATATGAGTTTCCACAGAGCATCCTTGAGCTCCTGGTTCCTCATGCAGTAGATGAGGGGGTTCACTGCTGGAGGCACCACCAACTACAGAACAGACACCACTAGATCCAGCCATGGGGAGGAGATGGAGGGGGGCTTCAGGTAGGCAAACATGGCAGTGCTGAGGAACAGGGAGACCACGGCCAGGTGAGGGAGGCAGGTGGAAAAGGCTTTGTGCCGTCCCTGCTCAGAGGGAATCCTCAGCACGGCCCTCAAGATCTGCACATAGGACACCACAATGAACACAAAACACATGAAAACTAAACAGGCACTAACCACAATAAGCTCAAGTTCCCTGAGGTAGGAGTGTGAGCAGGAGAGCTTGAGGATCTGGGGGATTTCACAGAAGAACTGGCCCAGGGCATTGCCCTTGCACAGGGGCAGTGAAAATGTATTGGCCGTGTGCAGCAGAGCATTGAGAAACCCAGTGGCCCAGGTAGCTGCTGCCATGTGGACACAAGCTCTGCTGCCCAGGAGGGTCCCGTAGTGCAAGGGTTTGCAGATGGCAACGTAGCAGTCGTAGGACATGACTGTTAGGAGACAATACTCTGCTGTGATCAAGAAGAGAAACAAAAAGAGCTGTGTTGCACATCCCAAGTATGAGATGGCCATGGAATCCCAGAGGGAGTTGGCCATGGATTTGGGGACAATGGTGGAGATGCAGCCCAGGTCCAGAAGGGAGAGGTTGAGCAGGAAGAAGTACATGGGGGCGTGGAGGTGCTGGTCCCAGGCTATGGTGGTGATGATGAGTCCGTTGCCCAGGAGGGCAGCCAGGTAGATGCCCAGGAAGAGCCAGAAGTGCAAGAGCTGCAGCTCCCGTGTGTCTGTGAACGGCAGGAGGAGGAACTGGGTGATGGAGCTGCTGTTGGGCATTTGCTGCCTGTGGGCATGAGGACCTGTCATAGGAGGAAAAGATAGTGAAGGTTTAGATGAGACTTCTCCGGGAATAATCAAAACCATTTCCCACGGACCCTCCCACCTTGTCACACAAAGAGACACTTTTCTTTTTCCAGGAGAACGTCCTGGCTGGAGCCCTTGTTGGTGCTTGATGAGTGTGCAATGAAGAGCAGGGTCTCTGCCCTGGGGCTCCTGAGGAGTCAGCCTGACCCTGTGTGATTGGGTGGGCAGGGGCCAGTCCTGGGGTTCAGCTTTGTCAGCTGGAACCGCTCCTGGTGCAGAAGAGACTGTCAGCATCTGTACCCCCAGGCCTGACAAACTGAGTTGGAGAGGTTTGGCGTTTCTACAACTCCTTCTCCCCTCCCACCCTGGGGAGTGTTGTTTGGTGTCAGAAACCCTCAGCATTTCTGCTGCACTCAGAGCGAGTCCTGCGAGACCAGAGGGTGCCTGTGAGTCAGTGCAGAGTGAGGGCAGCTGGTCTGTCCCTCTGTCTTGCTTCAGCTGCCCTGGGCTGGCACCTTTCTGAGATGGAGGCTGATCAGACTCCCATGTTACCCTGAAAAGCCACCAGGCACTGCTGAGAGCAGAGGGACCCACCTCAGACCATGACAGGTCTCACCCTTTCTGAAGGTCTCAGCACCCAACGTTTAGTCCAAGACACACACGGCTCAATCCCCAACCCCACAGACTGCATTGCCCACAGCCCACAGGGCAGAGCAAAGCTGGGACACGTGTGCCCATGGACACACCTGCAGGAAAGGACCCACAAGATCAGGCTGTGACTCTGCAGCTGAAACTGCCATCCCCAGAGAGCCTGACAGCAAGAACAAGATCCCAACAGCAGTGACCCAGAGCAGGGGAGCAAGAAGGAAAATGCGGTGAGGGTGGGTGTGCGAGAGGCCAGGGCAGAGGCAGCCGGGCACTCAGACAGCGTCACCCTTCCCCAGCTGTGCAGCCGCCTCCCAGACACCAACAGTGCCGGGCAGCTGCTCTCAGCCCCTGTGCTCTGCAGAGGAACTGGAGCTCTGGCTGCACAGGAGCTGCTTCATGCCCTGGAGCCCCCGGCCCTGAGGGCAGAGGCTTTGCTGGGTGGGACAGGAGGCCAGGGGCTGCTCACAGGAGGGATCTGACCTGCAAGGGATCGTGCAGAGTTTCCTGCTTTCTTCCTCCTACAGCATTTCTGTTTTCATTTTCCTCTCCTTCACAGATCATTTCCCTGCTACCGGGAGATTTTCCTCCTGGGAGGTGTTTCCCTGTCCATGTCTCTTCCCTGTCAGTGCTCACAGACCATCCCACCCTCTGTGCCCTCAACCTGGCCCTACAGATCCTGTTTGTTCACAGGGCACTTCCTGGGGGCATCTTCCTGTTTGCAGGCTGGAAAACAGGACAGGTCAGACTAACGCTGATGGGTTAAGCAGATGTGATGCTGCTGCTGTCCACAGGCAGAGCAATGGCTGAAGGGATGTTCCTAGGCTTCTGGCAGATGTACTAATCTGCAGTTCAGGAGTCCCAGTGACTTGTTAAAACTTGAGAGCTCCTTTTTCATTTATCCTTTTTTACACCCTCCCTCCTCCTAGTCTTGCAATAGGAAACTGAAAGTACAGACTCGGGAAAGCTCCTAATCTTGTTAGTAACACCTGTATAGATCTTCTCCTTGAAACCTCCAATGGGAAGCAGTCTGGAATGAGCTGGAGCTGTGAGCAGCTCTGACCCATGGAGAACCCAGCAGCACAAGGACCCTGCCCTGCTGGGTGTCGCTCCTTCCCCCCACAGCTTCTTCCCTCAGTGTTGTTGGGATCTCCCGGGCAGGCTGAGCGCTGACCCTGGCAGGCGGCAGAGTCCCTGCCCAGCACAGCCCTGGGGTGCAGGGACCCTGCTCTGCAGGACAGCCCTGGGCACCCCTGCCTGCACATTGACATTTACACTCCACAGCCATCCTGGGGAGAACGCAGCATTGACGTCTTGTCACTCTGACAGCGCAGAAGACAACCCCTGCTCTGCAGCTCATCCTCTCCTCTGCATCAGAGAATCTCTGAGAGTTGTACTTACATCTCGTGTAGGCTCTGCAATGTGACAAATTTCTGAGATCTTAACATGATTTGCAGACACAATGCCCTGCAGCCACAGGCTTAATATCTGAGAAGATTTCTCCTCAGGTGGTCTCTCAGCATCCTCCCACCCCAGACTATGTTTCCTTCTCTCTGCCTGTCTCCTGTGCGTTCGGTGCTGCAGGCAGAGGCCTCAGCCCTGCTGTGTGTGCAGAGGAGCTGCTCCTGGACAGAGCTGTCTCTCTGCAGCGCTGCCGCTGCCATGAGCTCCCTGTGTCCCAGGAGCCCAGCCCAGCTCAGCAGCACAGGAGCAGCCCATGATGTCCCTTTCTCTGTCCCCTCTGGGCTCCTCCAGGTGTCCCTGGGGCTCCAGAGGCACATCCTTTCAAATAACCTCGAGTAATCAGTGATAGTTTTTCTCTCTTCTCTGTACAGACACTTCTTACCAGCATTGTGTTCTTTGTATCAGAAAATAAATTGGTATGAGAATCATCTTTTTTTGTCCCATCATTAGGCAGGACACCAGGAATGTTACAGCAAAGGATCTAATTTCTCCAAGCTGGGGGAGGAATATCTTCCATTGAAGGGATTTAGGCATTTTATTCTGCTTTTATATTTCTAGGTATAGAGAGACATTCATCAATCTTTGGCCATGTCATGGCTGTGCTCTGAAACAAAACCTTTGCACACACGGGCTCTTGGACACCTGGTACCAGGTTTCCTTGTGGCAGGTCAGAGCAGGCCAGTGATAAGGTGCCTGGAGTTTCTCACAGGCCTATGCTATCTAACACAGAGGTTCTACTCATCAAACACACAAGATCAGTAAAACAATTAGTGTGATGTATCTGCTTTTTCTACAGACAGGTGCAATTCACTTGAGCCTATTTACATTTAACTAACCTCTTCCTCCTCCTTGCACTACATTCCCATACATTCCACCCCGCTCACTCCTGTGACTCACTTCTGCTGGGGCCGATAAAGCCAGAGTTGTTCATTTGGGCTTGTGAGGTGTGGCACAGGGTAATTTACAAAGGTGCACAATAAACACATATAGAAAAGGGAAAAAAAATATTGCTACAGTAATGCATAAGTTCTACAATAATCAGGTGTCCCATTCATCTCATCAAGGAATTAAATGAGTCATTTAGCTGGGCATTATCAGTAGATTGTTTCACTTGCTGCATTAGTTCCAAAGATGTGAGATGTTGTCTTCCATGCTGGCTAGTTCATCATCTGTGTTGAAGCAAGACATACCTTCAAAAGCAAAGCAGCATTTGCAGCCACTACCTATTCAGAGAAACAACAATACGAAACATTAATGTTAAAACCCCTTAGCATAGCACAATTCTATAATACAACTACGATTGTTGTCATGATAGTGAAACACATTGTTAAGAGATCTGCAGTCGTTAATTTCTCTAAACATTAAAGGCAGATGATTAGGGTAGAGGTTGAACAAATCTAAGTTTACCAGGACAAATCTATGTTAATCAACAGGAGTTTTGTCACCTTCCAGTAATACATACGCTGCTGCTCCAGCTCCTTCAGCTGGTATCACTCTGGGTTTAACAACCTGCTGTGTGTTAATTGCCCACACAGACTGGAAAGTCGTGGCCTGCACTTTTTCAGATTGGACTTCAGTTGGATGTTGGGTCTGTGACACCAATAACATTGTTCCAGTGCTGTCTCCTCTAGATAAAACACAGGTGTTCACTGAAGATACCTGAAATACAAGAACTTGAGAATCTGGTATTAGCAAAGGATGTAACATAAGAAGAGAAGTCAGGGTACAAAACCACACAGCATTCTGTGGAGTCATATGAATTTTTACATCTAGATCAATAGGCTGCAGTCCCACTTCACAATCCATTGCTGTGAATAATTCCATTTCCCCTGTAGTTAGTCCTGACACTATCCACAGCAGTGCGTACATATTCCAACCCCCTGGTTACATTAGGGGGCTGATACAATCAACCTGACAGGTATGCAAGGCCCACTGACCCCGTTTTATCTTTCCCCATGGCCTACAAAATGCCCTTAAACATACCTGAGTATAAGTAGCACAAAGGTGTGCGCATGTTTTACAAGTCTAAAATAGCAAAGGGGTTTGATTGTTAGCCATGTTCCCTGCATGTGCAGTATAAGCTCATTGATGTCCACAATCTATATGCACATTTAGATCATGAGCATGCAGCTTGGCAGAATCCATATTATTTACTTCCCTATTGTTTTGTGACTTAAATGTATCCACTTTATTGTGCTCTTCTAGTAACCCTTCACAAGAGGAATCCACCTCCACAGAAAATAAAAGGAATACAGGTTTTGCAATGCCCTAAAAGTCCCCCAAAGGCATGCAATTGTTTTACTGTGGCTGGTACAGAAAACTGCTGGACTGTTTGGTGTTTCTCTAAGCTGTCCATGTCAAATTATTCCTAAAAGTAGTACAGTCGCACTAGGGCCCTGTGTTTTCATTGGATTAGTTGCCCGGTCTTGGTCCTGTAAATGAAATTTCAGTGATTTGACAGCTACTTCAGTTTCTTATTGTGACACTGCCATGATCATCAATATAATGGCAACCAGAAATGGTACCTGACCAGAGTGCAACATTAGCTACTATCGTTTGGTGGCAATTGGAGGGAGTGTGTTTGTCAGGCAACATGGGGGTACTACAGAAATGCTGCTCGCTATTGTAGGAGGAAATTCATGCTGTCAAAGATCAATTAGAATTGAAGCTGTTCAATAGTGTGAAGAGCAATTTAAAAAGCTTTTTAAATATATTAATGGCAAAAAGCAAACTAGAAATAACTTTGGCTCATTACTTGATGAGCACAGTCACCTTATTAACAGGGACATAGACAAAGCTGAGATGTTTAGTGCTTTCTTCACCTTGGTCTTCAACACTGATGATGGACTTGTGGGTCCCCATAACCCTGGACCAGGAAACCACAGCTGTGAGAACGGCAAGCTCCCAAACAATCCGGAACTTGTACTGGATGTGCTACTCCAGCTGGATCCCTGCAAGTCGATGAGGCCTGATGAGATTCATCCAAGATTGCTTAAAGAGCTGGGGATGTCATGACAGAACCTGAGGGAATTGCAGGAAGATGTGCCAGGGGAGGGCCAGTTGGACATGAAGAAAACGTTCTTCACCCAGAGGGTGCTGGAGGCAGGAACGCTGGATGCTGTCACAGCCCCAAGCCTGACAGTGTTCAAGAAGAGACTGGACAATGTCCTCAGGCGCACGGTGTGAACTGTGCAGGGACAGGAATTGGACTCAATGACCCTGTGGGTCCTTCCAAATCAGGACATTCTATGATTCTGTGTATCCCTGAGGCAATACTTGGAAAGTACATTGCTTTTGTTGCCAGGTAAAGGCAAACTGATCTCATATTGAGTTGGCAGGTGGAAGTGGCACAGTGCGGGTGATGGGGCTAGGGACAGTCAGCTTTTTTGCATAAGCATTAACTTTTGCCATTGGCAAAACTTTTCTGATGTTCTGATCCCATCTATTTCTGACCGTGGGATACCAGCTTGTACAAGATCATTCTACATTTGTGTCCTCATAACCCATACTGTAATTCCATTTTGTTTTGCTGCCTTTCCTTTATTAACCACCGAAACAGAGGGTCCCAAAATTACAGCCAAAATTTACCCCAAGGAATTTACTAGAGCACCTACGTTACCCGTAGCATTTGTCACTGCTGCTGTAGTCAAGGCTTTTAGTGAGGCAGGCACTCCTCTAAAAAACTGCATTCTGACACTTGTTATTGCTACTTTGTCCAGATTGGATCCTAAAAACAATGCATGAGCCATCCCCATCTGCCACACCACATTAATACCTTTTCGCATTGCACAGCAGGTTCTGAGGGATGACACTGATTTGACAGGTTCAGCATATGCTGGCAAAACTTCTGCACACAACCATTGATATGTTGTAATGTGATAGCTTCACAGTCAGGACCTCTCAGATGGGTAAATAATTACCAAACCCATCTGCTGGCTAACTTGTGAGAAGAATCCAGTGCTGCTTTCCATGGCAACACATGCAGAGACATTTCCATTGCCTGGGGGGTAATCACCGCCCCATTATCAATCTCAGGCCATGCCTCTGGTGGACCCAGCTGATCCAGGAAAGTGGCCACGGGGACCCAGCACTCAGTATTGGGCCGTCCCTGAACACAGGGAGTCACCAGCACGGCCGACCCAGTCCTCGACCTTTTTGCAAACCATGGCGTGGCTGTTTCTGGTGATGCTGACCGTGCCAAATGTGTGAGCTGACATAGGCGGGTCACAGGAACAACCACAAACTGCAGATGAAATGCAAAGTGTAATTTATTTTCTTTACCTTGCTAACTGGGGGATCCCCAAAAAAGCACCTGAGCACCTGGGCAGATGTGACACAAGCAAGAGTGCAGGTGCTGCAGAACTCAGTCCTGGCTGGATCCCAGGGCCTGCTGGTTTCACCTGTATAGCAGGGATTCATGCAGGCATGGTTTACCACATTGCTTTGATATTTTCGTGGAATAGAGCAGGAATTTCAGGGGTGTTTGAAAAGATGCCTTTAGGACTTTCGCAAGTCTATGTTATATAAAGACACAGGCTCAACTTGTGAAGCATACAAGGCTAAACAAAAATTAGTGTGATTTGCGTTTTTCTACACCCCAGGTACAGTTACTTAAGTGTATTTACAAATCTCCTCCTTGCCAATCTTCCATTGTATTCCCACACCTACAATTAGTGTCATGCTCAGTATAAAGCTGGAGCTGGCATTTCTGACTGGTTACTTCAGTTAGTTCCAGCTACTTTGGTTAGTTTTGTTTGGACGTTCCGTTCTGTTGGGAGTTTTGAGTGAGTTCAGACTTTTGCTGTTCTGACATTTTGCAGTTGGCCCTTGGGCCTTTTTGCTCTGTCTTGCTGGGATTGGCTGTTTGGGACCAAGGTGCTCCCTTCTCCAGGACTGGCTGTTCCGTGTGACTGGAGTTACATGAGGGAATGCACTGAGTATATTTTCTTAATTTAATTTAATCTGATTTTTTTTATATTTCATTTTATTTTTTTAAGTTTAATTTAATTATATATACAGTAGTAGTAGTAGTATATTATAATATTCTTATTGTCTTATTAAAACGCTTTTTCTGAACCCATGGGTTTCTCCCTTCCCGTCAGTTATCTTCCGTATCCCACTTCAGAGGTTGGGGGAGTATGTGAGCAGCTGTTGTGGTCTTAGTTGCTGGCTGGGGTAAAACATTGACAGGAAAGGATAATAGTGGCTCAAGAACTCTTGAAAATCACTTTCCAAGATGATGACATTGTTGTGTGCTTTGTTTGTTTTTGCTGGGTTTTATTTGTTTTTGTTTTGTTTCAGTTTGGTTTGGTTTTTTAGTGGGAAACAGCATGAGAAAGGGAAACCACCATAAACTGCAGCTCTGGAGGTCCAGAGTGGACCTCAGGATAAAGAAATGTCATTCTGAGCACAGTTCTGTGGTCATTCAGAGGGACCCTGGATCAGCCATGGCTTTGTGTTTCAAGAACAGCTGGTGAGGATGGAGAGACAGCAGCACAGGTGGGGACACACTGGGTTGAGAACAAGGTGGGGAAGTGTATGGGGTGTCTGCAGCCTGTGGGGAAACAGCCACAGGCCTGGGACAGTGTAGGATGGACTGTGGTGGAGATGGCCAAGGGTGCTGGCAAGGCCGGATGTCCCTGAAAGACACAAGGTCTTTGTCCCCTTGGCTCTGGCTGATGTCTCTGCCACCGAGGCCTAAGACAAGACATATGGTTGTCATGGCCATAGCACCCCATTGCCTCTTTTCACCCCCCATAGAGGCCAGGAGGTGTCACACCATTGCCCTGTACTGGGCATCACACTCCCCACAGCCCCAGGAAGAGCCCTGAGCCACACGTGAGGGACAGGATCTCCCTTCCTACGGGCAGGGGCTCAAGGCTTGGCCATTGTCCTTCATCAAACAAACCAAGGGTTTTCTCAGCATCAGAGCTGCTGCACTTGCCTTTGCCTGATGCAATCACTGCCTCCAATTATCTGCTCTAACGAGTCCCTGGGGAGGCTTTGTCAGGAACAGCCCTCAGTGGGGCCCATTAATGCTTCAAGGTACTTTGGAGTTTGCTTCTGGCTTGGACTCTTGAGCAGATTCTTCAGTGTGTCATTGGTACCTGAGGTTCATGGACTCAGCACGCCACGGGGCTCATTAAAACACAGAAAGCCCTAACAAGCAATGTTTCTTTCTGTAATTTCATTAAAATCTTCCAGACTTGTAGAACTAACTGGAGAGGTTTCAATGGGACACTTGCTGATTAAGATTTCAAAGAAGATTTAATGAAGGAGGTTTATTATTTCAAGGTTGTTTTCTGTCATTTTCCAGTGTATAGAAGAAGTGACAGCAGCATTCTACACTGGACATTGATCGCGAGGGTCTCCTAAGGACATCTGGACAGGCAGGAGAACAGTCCCTTGAGGCTGGACACTGTATGGACAACCTCGCTCCTCACCCCCACCCCCAGTCTGCCAGTTCCCTCATTGGCCACCAGAGATTGCATCACTTTTCCTACATCAGACTTCTCCACTGAGCTCTGCAGGAGATGCTGCAGCTCCTGTGCACCAGCTCCACCTGCTCTCCTGTGCAAACACAATGAACATGTTGACTGCCATGTTAATTAGAGCTCTGAGGAACAGGGCAAGTTTGTAACTCCCTGAAGCTCAAAGCAGAAACCAGACAGTTGAGAGGCCACTGAATGACCAAAGAGCAAGTGGAGGAGAAACCTGAGAGCACTGGGAAGGGCAAACGTCCAGACAGTGCTGGAAAGTTGTCCTTGGACGGGGCATTTAATCAGGAGAGGTGGGAACTCCTGAATGACGAGGGAGATGAAATCATAGAGTGTTGGTAATAGAAGTACAGGGGAAGACCAATATTTCTTCTCCTTCCCTTATTAAAATTCCCCATAATTCCCTTTTTGCCTTTTTTATTATTTTAATATGTTTAAAAACCAACCAAACAAAAAAACTCCAATCAAACAAACAAACCAAAGAAACAAAAAACTGCACAAAAACAAAGCAAAAAACAAACCCGAAAACAAACACAAAGAAACAAAACCCCAAACAAAACAAAAAAATCCCCAAAAACAACAAAAAACTCCAATCAAACAAACAAACCAATCAAAGAAACAAAAAACTGCACAAAAACAAAGCAAAAAAAACCCCGAAAACAAACACAAAGAAACAAAACCCCAAACAAAACAAAAAAAATCCCAAAAAACAACAACAAAAAAGGAGAGGTTTCCAGGCAGACATCAGTCACCAGCTGTCTCACCATAAACAGCCAGTGCCATTTTAGGGGTCCAGTGTACCTGAGGTGCTGGCCTGGGATTGGCATCTCTCACACAGGACCTGGGGAGACCAGAGCACCTTGCAGTGCAGGTGGAGCCTGGGCAGGGGTTCCCAGGGCATCTACACTGGCACCAGGTGTTTGTGTCCCTGGAGCTGAAGACATTTGTGTCCAAAATCCATGCCCAGTTCTGGAAAACCGTTCCCTTTTCAAAGAAAAGAAACCACACCAAAGGAAAATAAAGTATGTTGACACAATGCTTTGCTTTGGATCTTTGATTTCAGTTCTTCTTATTTTAATAGTCATTGACATTAACTGACATCTGATGGGCCTGCAGGCATGAAGCCAAGATCATATTGTGTCTTGCACAGCGCCCCTTGCCCTCTGAACCTTCCCTGCCCAGGACTCCTCACACTTTGCCCAGAGCGAGTCACACTGAGGTGTTGGCTGGTTCACTGGCTGAGATGTTGGTTTAGATGGTCACCTACAGCACAGGTGGATCCTGCCCCGTCATCGTCTGCTCTGCTCCAGTCTGAAACAGAGCCCAACATCACAATGGGATCACAAGAGAACTGAGGTTGAAGGGACATCAGGAGTCTGCAGTCCAACCTGTCACCAACTGGGTCACACCAAGGTGTTCAAGCTTTGATTCAATCAGAGCTTTAGCAGGACTAGAGAGAGAAGTGATCATCCCTTTGTACTGGGCACTGGTGAGGCTGCACCTTGAATCCTGGGGTCAGTTTTAGGCCCCTCATGGACACGAAGACATTGAGGTGCTGGAGAGAGTTCAGAGGAGGGTGACAAGGCTGGTGAAGGTTCTGGAGCACCAGTCTTATGAGGAGCAGTTGAGGGACCTGGATCTGTTCAGCCTTGAGAACAGGAGGCTGAGGGGAGACCTTGTCGCTGTCTACAACTACCTGAAAGGAGGTTTTATCATGGAGGGTGTTGGTCTCTTCTCCAAGTAACAAGTGATAGGACAAGAGGAAATGGCCTCAAGTTGTACACGGGGAGGTTTAGATTGGATATGAGGAATAAATTCTTCAGGGAAAGGGTTTTCAAGCAATGGAACAGACTGCCAAGTGAGGTTGTGGAGTCACCGTCACTGAAGGTGTTTAAAACACAGATAGATGAGGCTCTTAGGGACATGTTTTAGTGCAAGGTTTAGGTTATGGTTGGACTCGATGATCTTGAGGGTCTCTTCCAACCACAATTTTTCTATGATTCCATGATAAGTCATTTTTGCTATTTTCTTTCTCAGAGGACCATGCAGCCTCCCTGAGAGCCAGGACTTTTCTGAGGTGTTTGGGAGATGTCTCACGGTCACACCAGCCAGTTCCACCAGCCCCTGTCTGTCCCTTCCCAGACCAAACCTTTTCTCCATATCCCAACTTTCCAGGCGAGTTTCTGGGACACAGCAAATGCTGTCCAGGGTCTCTGGGCCTGTTCAGAGAGAACAGCAGGCCAACATGTTGATGGACTCTCTGTGCACCTCAAAGCTTTCCTGACCATTTTTCTCAGTGCTCCACTTGCACCCAACCTTCCTGGTCCTTGAGCTGTACATGAGGCGATTGATCAGGGATGTGGGAAAGGAGTAGAAAAAAGACTTTGTCAAACTGTCTTGGGAGGGCTGTTCTGGGCATCCCACAGTCAAGGATGAGGGTGTTGGAGAAAACAGTGGCATTTGTGAGAGGTCCAGGTGGAGAAGGCCTTGTGCCTGTCTACACTGGGGTAGAGAGCAGTGATGCATTCATGGGATGCCCATGTGAACAGGAAGGGGACAAATGGCTCTAAAATGCCTTCCAGCCAGTTCTTTACCCATCGCAGATACACCATCCAGGCCATGAGCTGCAGCTTCTCCAGGAGATGCTGTGGGATACGGTGTCACAGGCTTTACTGCAGTCTAAGTGCACAACACCCACAGCCTGTGTGGCGGATTCACTTCCCACGACAGACCTTCCCTCATCTGCTCTGCCGGTCACCTTGTCACAGAAGGAGATCAGGGTGGTCAAGCAGGACCTGCCTTTCATCCAGACATGCTGATTGGGCCCGATGGCTTGTCTCGTATGTGTGACCTCACAGTCCTTTCCCAGCCGTGTTCCTGCTGTTGGCCAATCCCGTGCAGAGGCAGAAGTGACCTCACAGTGCCCTCCACAGCCATTGGCTTCCTAATGGACTATGAGTTCCTGAGACACAGTGACCACATGGAATTGTACCCACCAACACCCTCCTTGTGGTCCAGTGTGTGAGCAGATAAAACTAAGCTGCTTTCATCAAATGTGTCTAATAGATTTCCTATCAAGGGTTTGAGTGGAGAAACGTTCCTCAGAGGAGCTGCTGTATTTACTCTGCGGCATTTTACGTCTCTGCTTCTGCCCCTGTTTTTTTCTTCTCCTTCCTCCGTCTATTCTGACGTGAAAGAGCTCTCCAAGGAAAAGATTCATGGAATCCTACAATAACGCAGGTTGGAAGAGACCCCTGAACACCATCTCTGTCCCACTGACCTTTATGGCACCCCAAGGAATAGCTGATGGCATTTGTGCTCCCTTGGGTTCATCTCACCACATGCACACAGTGGACATGCACATGATGTGTATGTTAACATCTCATCTGGACAATTAAACCATGGACTTTTGACCTAGTATTTAATAGAATCATGGAATGTCCTGAGTTGGAAGGACCCAAAGGATCATGGAGTCCAACTCCTGTCCCCGCACAGGACACCCCACAGGTCACCCCGTGTGTCTGAGGACGTAGTCCAGTATCTTCTTGAACACTGTCAGGTTGGGGCCGTGACACCTCCCTGGGGAGCCTGTTCAGTGTCCAGCACCTCTGGGGGAAGAACCTTTTCCTCATGTCCAACCTGAACCTCCCCTGGCACAACCTTCTTCCACTCCCTCGGGTTCTATCATTGGTCACCACAGAGAACAGATTAGTACCTTCCCCTCCCTCTCCCCTTGTGAAGAAGCTGTAGCAACCATTAGGTCTCCTTTGAGTCTTTTCTTCATCTCTGATGCTCAGAAACCCCTTGGTTTGCTTTCTGAAGCTGAAAGGAGAAGCCATGACCTCCAGGCAATGGGAAGGGGGATCCTGTCCCTCACACACGGCTCAGGGCTCTTCCTGGGACCGTGGGATGTGGGTGTGCAAGGCCCAGGGAAGGACAACACTGGTACAACAACTTCCAGCTTCCCCATGGGGCTGCAAGGAGGCAGCGAGGCCCCAGTGCCATGAGGACAACATGTCTTCTCCTGGGCCTCAGTGGCAGAGACAACTGCCATGGCCAAGGGGACACAGACCTGGGTTCTGTGGGTCCCTTCCAGCCTTACAGCGCCCTTTGCCATCTTCACCACAGGCTGTTCTACACGGTCCTACCCCTGCCCCTCTTTCCCTGCAGGCTGCAGACACACATCCCGCTTCCCCACCTGCTCTCAGCCCAGCATTTCTGCACCTTCACTGATGTGTCTGCACCCTCACCGGCTGCTTTTTGGAACACAAACGATGGGCTGATCCAGCTCCCTCTGGGTCACCTCTTGCACCACAGCACTGCCCTTTCAGTGACATTTCTTCCTCCTCATATCCATTCCTCACCTTCCTCTTGCACCACAGCACTTACACCACTAGTATCTTGCCATGATCTTCTAAATCCTATGAGTGCTGCTGGCCTTTCAGCTTCTCTGACAGACACGACCATGTCCCTGCCGATGTCCCGTCATGTTCTCAGGTGGGATGGACATGACAACCCGTCTCTGTTCCTGGGTAAGACCTTTGGGCCCTTGGGCAGAGGTTCTTTCCCAGCCATGTCCCTGGTGCTGGGCTGTCACCTCCAGACACAGAACTGACCCCACTGTCCCTTCACAGCCAAAGTGTTTCCACTCAATTATTAGTTTCGGAGACTCAATTGACATCATAATCATACACCCATCCATCCCCCTTCTTATGGGCCGCGACCTGACTAGATAAAACTATGCTTGTTTTATCAAACTGATCAAATCTATTTCCTACTAAATATCTGAGAGGAGAAGCATTCTTGACAGGAATGTGAAATGTTGAAACCTTTTCTATGTCCTCTCCTACCTCTTTTACTTTTTATTGTTTTCCTTCTTCCTGCTTGCTCATGGTGAATTCGCTACCTGAAGTGCAGAGCCAATCCCACACCCAGAGATGAGATCTTGTTTATTCCAGAGTTGTGCAAGTCTGGATGCTGGAATGAAACCAGCACAACAGATAGAGAAGGAACATCTATTATATACAAATCTTATCCCTAAATTCACACCCTCCCAGCAGTCCTAAAGAGCCAAGTGTTCACACATTGGCGTATTGGTTACATAATCACCACTACACATGCTTGTTGAGAGAGGGTCCCGGGCTGAGCCTGGGGCTCCCATCCTGGGGATGTGTGTTTTAGTATTATAATGAGCGTAAAAGGAGCAAAGCTCAGCTAAAGGACACTTTATGTAACAGTCTTGAGACAGATGTTAAAACAAGACTCAGCTAATTGTGCACGCTCCAGAGTGTCTGCGCTGCAAGGACAGTATTCTTTGCAGGTTCTGATTAGGTGTTTTAAACGTCGCTTTTATCTTTGTTAGAGCAGCAGACTGACCAAAACTGAGAGGATTTACATATTTTAGTTTAGGAATTGTAGGATGGTGTTTTTGCTGACTCAAGTTCTTGTCACCTCACATACATGATGTGCATGGTCACATCTCATCTGTACAATGCAAACATGAACCTCTCACCTACTCATTCAGTGTAATTCCATGGAGGGACAAAGACCTCTGAGCTGGGGTGAGAGGCCAGAGCTGGAAATGGTGTTTGTGAGGGGCCAGTCCAGGTGATAGACCTGGGGCTCATTCCATGGGGTGTCCAGTGCACAGGGGCACAGCCCAGCCCCCACTCTGCTGTTCCTGCAGGTCTCTGGCAGGAGGCCTGGTTGTGAGGGGACACTGCTGTGTGCCAGCCCTGCACACACACACTGTTCAGCTGTACACTGATGTTTCATCTCTGACCATTTTCTTGCCCATATATTTGAGAGAAGGTTTGGAAGAAGAGTCAAACCTTCAGGCCTTGCACTGAGGAGATCACCTTTCTATCTGGAAAGCCTGTTCTGAGGCCAGCTCTGTCACAGCAGTGCCCATTGCCTGTCCCTGCCTGCGCCCACAGCACTGACACACAGCAGGAAGGTGACCAAGCTGCCAGAGCACTCAGGCCTTGCACCAGCACAAGGGATGAGAAGGAGAGTGTGGGAGTAGAACCAGAACAGCTCTGGATGACCAAGTGCTGCTGCTCCCTGGCAGGGCTGCCATGATGGACTCTTTTCCCTTCCACCCATCACGGGAACCATCCCTGAAGCTTTAAAAAGCCCTTGCAGGAAGGATATAGTGAAAAACGCGTCACTAAAGAGCCCTTTATTTTGTTTAAAGACAAGGAGAGCACAGCTCCTCATTTTAACAACCAGTGGCCATAAAAGAAAAGCAGACAGAGAATTAGGAAAGCGGATGTCAACATTATCACAATAAAAACCCTACTAACAACAACAGATAATCCAGATGACAGGCTGGGTCTGTAGTTACATTGAAACAACTATGCAGAAGCAGATGAGCAGTTTATTGATTCAGAAAACCATCCAGTCATCAATTTCCTCAGGGCATCCTTGAGCTGCTGGTTCCTCATGCTGTAGATGAGGGGGTTCACTGTTGGAGGCACCACCGAGTACAGAACAGACACCACCAGGTCCAGGGATGGGGAGGAGATGGAGGGGGGCTTCAGGTAGGCAAACATGGCAGTGCTGAGGAACAGGGAGACCACGGCCAGGTGAGGGAGGCAGGTGGAAAAGGCTTTGTGCCGTCCCTGCTCAGAGGGGATCCTCAGCACGGCCCTGAAGATCTGCACATAGGACACCACAATGAACACAAAACACATAAAAGCTAAACAGGCACTGACCACAAGAAGCCCAAGTTCCCTGAGGTAGGAGTGTGAGCAGGAGAGCTCGAGGATCTGGGGGATTTCACAGAAGAACTGGCCCAGGGCATTGCCCTTGCACAGGGGCAGTGAAAATGTATTGCCTGTTTGCAGAAGAGAATTGAGAAACCCAGTGGCCCAGGCAGCTGCTGCCATGTGGACACAAGCTCTGCTGCCCAGGAGGGTCCCGTAGTGCAGGGGTTTGCAGATGGCAACATAGCGGTCATACGACATGATGGTGAGGAGATAAAACTCTGCTGAAATGAAAAACAAAGACAGAAAGACCTGCGCAGCACAACCTGAATAGGAAATGGCTCTGGTGTCCCAGAGGAAATTTGCCATGGACTTGGGGACAGTGGTGGAGATGCAGCCCAGGTCGAGGAGGGCGAGGTTGAGCAGGAAGAAGTACATGGGGGTGTGGAGGTGCTGGTCCCAGGCTATGGTGGTGATGATGAGTCCGTTGCCCAGGAGGGCAGCCAGGTAGATGCCCAGGAAGAGCCAAAAGTGCAAGAGCTGCAGCTCCCGTGTGTCTGTGAATGGCAGGAGGAGGAACTGGGTGATGGAGCTGCTGTTGGACATTGGCTGCCTGTGGTATGAGGACCTGTGCAAAAAGGAAAAGACAGTTACATGTTAGGGGTGTCTTCTCTGTGGAAAATGAGCAGGCTGTTTCCCATGGAAAACCACCTGCCCGATGGAGGGATGTTTCTGCACATTCTCTCTTTCTACCAGCTGAGAAAAACAGTTCATCACAGTTTAAAATGCAGCCTGGGCATCTGTTTTCCGTGAACACACCTCCAGGGCAAGACCCCCTGAGTTGGTGTGAGAACAAAAACTGACCCACACTCGCACCCCAAGCCCAGAGAGCAAGAGCACCAGGGACAGGTGGAGAAACAGGGAAGGACACTGCAGTGCTACCAGAAAACAAAGCAAGGACAGAAAGGCAGACGGGCATGCTGTGGAACCTTCTCCTTACCCAGCTGTGCTGCTGCCACTAACATGGTGACACTGTAGAGCAAGTACTTTTAGCACCTTTTTTGTGTACCACCTTGCAGGAACCCTTCACCTGGAGGTCCAGCTGCTGAGGTGGAGACTCGTGACCTGGACCCCATGGCTTTGGGGCAGAGGGTCTGCTGGGGAGGAGAGGAGACCAGGGGTTGCACTGGGAAATGTGTCTGCACTGCAGGTGATGGAAGACGGGGTCCTGAATCCCCTCCCCAGCATTTCAGGTTGTAGCTCTCTCTCCCTGCCCATGTCTGTGCTGCCTGCAGCTGTGTCTCTGTCCCTGGTCTGCTCCCTGTCAGTGTCATAGACCCCACCCCACCCGCTGTGTGCTCAGCTCTGTCCTGCTCACACCTCCTGGAACTGCCCAGGGGCCGCTCTGTGTATACAGGGGCTCAGGAGCAGCTCAGACAAGTCCTAACCAGAACTGGGGTCTCAGTGTCTTTTCCAAAGAGAAAAATAAATCCCCATCTCCCACTGCACACCCAGCCAACCAAGAGTGGAATACTGAAAGCACAGACTCCTTCCCTTGCAGCTGTTGCTGTATCAATGTCATTGTTCAGAAGGACCCTCTGCCATGTCTGTGGGGGGATCTGGAGCTCTGAGCAGCCCTGACCCACACAGCCCCCTTCAACCCCACAAGCTCCCTGCCTGCCCTGCCGGGGGTCGCTCCTTCCACCTACAGCTGCTGCCATGGGATCTCCCGGGCAGGCTGAGCGCTGACCCTGGTAGGCGGCAGAGTCCCTGCCCCGGCACAGCCCTGGGGTGCAGGGACCCTGCTCTGCAGGACAGCCCTGGGCACCCCTGGGTGCTCACCCGGCTTCACAGCTGTTCAACATGGCCTGACAAGAGCCCCGTCCTTACAGATCCCACCAGCTGTGCCTGTGCCAGTTTCAGGAGATGCCTTCAGGAGCTACAGCTGCACTGCCCTGCACCCAGAGACTTACCATGGCAAGGGCTGCAAAGGTTTCTCCTCCAGTGAGCTCTCAGTCATCCTCCCAGTCCTGACCACCTTTAATCTCTCTCTGCCTTGCTCGTCTCCTGAGATCCCCAGGCAGAGCCCTCAGCCCTGCTGCGTGTGCAGAGGAGCTGCTCCTGGGCAGAGCTGTCTCTCTGCAGCGCTGCCGCTGCCATGAGCTCCCTGTGTCCCAGGAGCCCAGCCCTGCTCAGCAGCACAGGAGCAGCCCAAGGCACTTTAATGACCCCTCTGGTGGGTTTGGTGCTGAGTCCATGGACATCAGACCCTGAGGAGAAGCTGAAGGAACTTCTCAGGAAGTCAAACTCAGATGCAAACTCCAAAGTTTCCTGTAATATTAATGGGTCCCACTGAGGGACACAACTGAAGAACTCACCCCAGAGGTTGTTTAGAGCAGAAAACTGGAGGCAGTGATGACAGGTCAGGAAAAGTAATGTAAAGGTGTCTGTGATGCTCAGTAAACCTGGATGTGTTTCATTAACCAAAGGGCTAAGCCCTGACCCCGAACCCTGGGGAGTCAGATCCTGTCCCTCCCACTTTGCCCAGGGCCCTTCCTGGGACAGTGTGATGTGGGGCTGTGCAAGGCCAAGGGCAGGACTATGGTCCCACACCTCCCAGGTTCCTGGCTGGGGACAACGAGGGTTTTGGAGCTCATTGACAACATCTTCCTGACACGGGTGACTGAGGAGTCAGTGGGGTGAGGTGCCCTGTGGGACTTCACACTTACAAACCAGAAAGAGTTGGTCAGGATGGAACAGTCAGGGATGGGAAAGTGGAGCTGAGGCTCCTGGGAGATGAGAACAAGGCCAAGAGCAGGATTTCAGGAGAGCAAGCTTTGGCCTGCTGAGGGACCTGCTTGGGTCATGTGGGATATGACCTTGGTGTCTGCAGAGCTTTTCTCTCACATCTCCTCCCTCCTCTCTCCCACCTGCTGTGGTGCAGCGTTTTTTACCCTTTCTCAAATACAATATCCCAGAGGTGCTGCCAGCATCACTGAGTGGCTCAGATTTGGCAAGTAGTGGGTCCATCTTGGAGCAGCTGATATCGGCTCTGTCTGACGTTGGTCAAACTCCTGTTGTCTTCTCAGAGAGGTGACAACTGTAGCACACCAACACTCACCCCCAGTTCCAAGACTTTGCCATGTAAGCCCAGTACAGGGTGACAACATGTTGTGTGCTACAAATCACTTGATCATGGAGAAGAAATGGATCTTCTGTCAGCAACTCGAGCAAATCACCAGTGAATGAGTACGTTCCTATGGGGAACTGTAATTGCCCTGACATTCACTGGCCAGGAAAAGCTGCAGGTGCCAACAGTCCAAAGGATCTTGGGCCAACTGCTTAACACGTCTGCCTGATGGGCCAACAAGGGTGATGCTCGTCTGGATCTGGAACTGGAAAACAAGAAAACCCTGGTGAGGGATGTGAACATCAGTGTCCACCTTGGCTGTTGTGAGCAGGACACAGAGGGGTCCCAGGCACCAGAGGGGAGGGAGGAAAGCCAGCAGCAGAGCACAGGCTGGTAGAATCCAGAAGAGAAGACTTTGACTTACTGGGGGATGGTGGGCAAAGTGGTGACATGGAAGTGGATCTGAAGGGTGAAGGAGCTCAGGAAATCTGATAATCCTTAAAGGACAGGCTGCTCCAAGCACAAGAATGATCTCTCCAAGTACCCATGAACAGAAGCATTTATCTCATGAGGCTGCTTGTCTGACCTGATGGAGCTGCAGGGCAAAAAGGCAGCACACAGGAGGTCGGAGCAGGGGAAGCTGCAAAGGAGGAATTTAGAAACCTTGTCCATGGATGTGGAGATGATGCCAAAGCTGCTCTGGACTTGATACCTGCACGGGAAGGGCAGCAAGATGAGCTGACAGAGCTTCACTTGCAGTAAGAGAATAGACAGGGTGAACGTGGGCCTGCTGCTGAACTTCATAAGAGTAGAATCAGACGGGACTGAGGTTCTTCATGGCTTCGTTGCCTCCATCTTCACCAGCAAGGTCTCCTGGGACTTGGTTCCTGAAGGCAGGAGTCTGGAGAACACCCAGCAGTGGATGGGGCTCAAGTCATGGGTGACCTGAGCAAACTCAAACACCGTTACAGAACAGGAGATGGGTCACTTGACCAGCTCCCTGAACACAAGTATCGCTGTGCTGTGGCACCTGAGATTGCCAGGAATGCCCACCTCTTGGTCCAGAGGAGTGTAACTCCTCTTGAGGTGTCCTGGCCTGTCTCCTCACTCATATGGTGATTTAGTTACGCATTTTTCTGACAAATTCAGTCTCTACTAGGAGACACTCCACATCAATGTGAACTGGAGGCTGCTGATTCCACCTGTTCTGGAAAGAGAGGGAAGGGCGAGCAGGGAAGGAAATAGAAGAAATTTGGCTCTATTGCTATTTATTTTAGAAATGGTCTCTGTTTGGCTATTCCTGAAGTCTCTCTAGTCATCCACACCGAACTTGCAGTCTTTAGGAAAATGATGCACAGAGCCTTGGCTTGTAAGAGCATTTTCGATGTTCATGAGCCCTCTGGTGCCATTATCCTGAATTGCAGATGCTGAAAGAATGAACAAACCTCTAATGAAGTGAAAGGCAGAAGCAAACCCCAAGTTTCTGAGGGTGTTTGGGACCCCATGAAGGATCATCACTGACACAGCTGTGAAGGAAACAACCAGTGCATGTCCCTGTCCCTGGAGGCTGGTGAAGGAAAGACTTGGAGACACTGGTTACAGGTGGTGAAGGGGATGTGGAGGTGGCTCTGATGCCATGTCAGCCCTTCATGTCTATCATCAGGATGACTGAGCCCTAACCCCAGGACCAGGCAAAGGAGACCCCTTCTCTCTTACATTTCTCAGGCTCTGCCTGTGGTCACTGGGAGGGTATTTGTGTTTTGGGGGTGCATTTGGTGCCAAGTGCTGTTGCTTTAACCACAAGGCTCTGGTTTCTGAGGATTTGGCAATGCCTGTGAGGTCCTCAAAACTCATTCACCTTCTTTCAAACACCTGGCAATGGTCACAAATCACCTGAGCTGTCCCAGTCCCAAATTTGCTCAAATCCTCAATTTGGATCCATGCCCCAGCATTGAAATGCACACGTTCCTTCTGCTGCTGCCCTAAAATAAAAAAAAAAAATCAGCTTATTCCACATTAGCGTGACCAGCCCATGCTCTCCAGGTCCTCTTCTTGCCTTTAACGCAGTTTCTGCTACGCATAGACTACTGTCTTCCTGCACTCCCATGTGTCTCACAAACCTTTCACTCTTGTTGTTCTGTAATGGGCCAGCGCTCCAGGAGGTTGGTGCTTCCTCCAGGTTCATGGATGATTCCTGAGGACCATCCAAGTGTGGGCAGTGTAAGAGAGGAGCAGAGCAGGGTCAGCTCATGGGCCATGACTGAGCACAGCCACCCCAGCAGCAGCCATTCCCCATCTCCCAGGCACAGCCATACCCACAGCATGCAAATGGCACTGCCATATATGATTAGTCTGAAGGAACCCTACCCCCAAAAATCCTCCTCCTATTCCCCCTCCACCCACAAACATCAGCCACATTCCACTTGTGGCTCAGACATGGTTGTGAGGATTTGCTGAAGTCATCAGCCATCACCCTTTTCTACCCCACATCCCCTGACCCTCACCCACACCACACATGGCCGGTCACTGCTGCTCAGGGGCTCTCGCTCTTCAATAGAGGCCTCGAGCATGGTTCTTGGTTCTCCCTGGTGCTTGTTATAATCCTCCTCGCTCCCTCCAGAGCTCATGGTGAGATTTCTTGCTCATGACAGGCCCTTTGTAACCATCTCTTATGAAATGGCCATCTTTTTGTGATCATCTGTGCAGGTGTTACCACAGAAAAGCATCCAATATATAAAAATCTGATAGCAAGTGAAATGCAATAAAACCTGGCTGAGCCAGCCCCATAGCTGTATCTTTCCAGCAAGGAGTTTCTCCTGAGAAAGGGATTCAGCCTCTGTCATTCTCTGCAGAGGCACATGAGCAGTGTCCATGCACCTGGGGACACAAAGGGTGACTTTTGCCAGACCACACTTTATCAGAACCACTTAGATATATCCCTATGGATGACCCCATCAAACCTTAGAGTGCAGCAAAGATTGGAGCTGCGAGCTCTCTTCATCTGCCCTGTGTGACACATGTAAAATAAACTAACCCCATCAAAACATTGCTTTTGATTCTCTTCACAACCTGAAGCACCATAAGGGTCAGAATTTGAGCCAGGATTCCCAATGAGGACTCACACGTCCTGCTCTTCAATTTTAGGTGTTCACTGGAATCTCAGCAGACATGTCACGCTGATATCTGGGGTCAAGGAGCTGGTCAAGTGTCTCATCTCCATTTCTGTAACGGTGGCTTTTCAGCCTGGCTGATGTGCAGACTCTGTACATGGATGCTGACACCTCTTGAACAACCTGCTCTGAAAGGATGAACAAGGTGGTGTGTTCCTTCTGCAAGGGTATTAGGACAGCAAAAAAGTCCCTCGGTTGGGGCAAATGAAAAGGGATGGAAAAGATGTGGTCAGAACTGTTTATGATTACTTGTTAAAGCAGCCCTGCACCTCATGTGAATGATTCATGTGCTCAGGGAGAACCTGAGAGCTTTGTCTAAACTGAAAACATAAAGGAGAAGGAAGGACAGCGTCATTCAGGCTCAAAGGGACCTCATGAGGTGTCTTGACCAACCTCCTGCTCACAGCAGGGTCAGACCAGATTACTCAGGGCTTGATCCAAACACATCTTGGTCAGTTTCTGGGACAGAGTGAGTGCGCACTCCTGGGAAACAGCTTCCAGTGCTTGACTGTCCTCATGACTGGAAAGTTTCTCCCTTTCTACAGCACCTTTCCAAGCCCAAACATCCAGATTGTTTTTTACTCATCTACTTGCACACTGACACAGACCATAATATCCCACCTTGTACACAAGAATATTGTGGGGGATGATGCTGGATTCCTTGCTGACTTCCAGGTAACAGACCACCACTGCTCTGCCCACGTCCACAACCCTGTCCTTTCCTCACAGAAAGCAAAGAGGATGGACAGACACAACCTGCCCTGGGTAAACCCTGTCACCTTCTCTTCCTGACACCCAGAAATGGGGTCCCAGTGGACATGCTCTGGGGCACAGCCCTTAGTTTCCCTGCTCACCCATTGGCCATTTTGAAAAGTGCACACACTGTGTGAGCCAGTGGTCAGGGAGTCCCCCCAGTCTCCATGAGCTTTCCAAGATGGTGGAGAGTGGCTTCATTGTGACATCGTCCTGCTGTCCCAGCTCCTGGGATGCTGCCCCTGCTGTCCCATAGACTGGAAAGGATTGTGCTAGTTCCAGTGACCCTGACTTGATCCACATCCACTGCTGGTTGTTCTGCAGATTCCCGTCTCACGTCACAGAGGCCTGGGACACATGCCTGGTGAAGAGGGAGGACAAGAGGACACAGGGATTCTCACCTCTTTCCCTTATTAAATTCATCAGTAGCTACAAAGTGTCTTTGTTTCTCCTTTAAGTGTTCCTGCAGTAGCAGCAGCTCATTATGGGGCCCTTGAATTGCCTTCCAGGTCTAGACTGAGTTCTGATCTGGACTGTTGCTGTGCTTGGAGCTGCTGTCCTTGCAGAGCAGATGAACTCACTCCTGCCACCCTGCCTGGCAGTTCATTCCATCCGTGTCACAGCTCTGTCTGCAGCACTGACAGCTCCAGCTCCCCCAGTCAGATCCCTGGCTGAGGACATTGCCTCACATCTGGGCTGAACCACCCCAGCTGTGGCACCAGCCCAGCTCTGACCTGCCACAAGGAAACCTGGTACCAAGTGTCCAAGAGCCCATGTGTGCAAAGGCTTTGCTGCAGAGCACAGACATGACATGGCCAGAGATTGATGAATGTCTCTCTAGACCTAGGAGTATAAAACGAGATCAAAATGCCTGAACTCATTCAACTGAAGCTATTCCTCCCCCGGCTTGGAGGAATTAGATCCTTTGCTGTAATATTGCTGGTGTCCTGTCTAATGATGGGACAAGAAAAGTTGATTCTCATACTAATTCATTGTTTAATACAAAGAACACACTGATGTGTCTCTTCAGAGGAGAGAGAATAAACATCACTGATTACTTCAGGTTGTTTGAAAGGATGTGCTCCTGGAGCCCCAGGGACACCTGGAGGAGCCCAGAGGGGACAGAGAAAGGGACATCATGGGCTGCTCCTGTGCTGCTGAGCTGGGCTGGGCTCCTGGGACACAGGGAGCTCATGGAAGCGGCAGTGCTGCAGAGAGACAGCTCTGCCCAGGAGCAGCTCCTTGCACACGCAGCAGGGCTGAGGGCTCTGCCTGCAGCACCGAGGGCACAGGAGCCAGGCAGAGGGAGGGAAACACAGTCTGGGCTGGGAGGATGCTGAGACATCAGCAGAAACCGAATCTTCTCATATATGAAGCCTGTGGCTGCAGGGCATTGCATCTGCAAATCTTGGTAGGATCTCAGAAAGCTGTCACATTGCAGAGCCTGCGAGAAATGTAAGTACAGATCTCAGAGATTCTCTGATCAGAGGAGAGGATGTGCTGCAGAGCAGGGATTGCCTTCTGCACTGTCAGAGTGACAAGATGTCAATGCTGCATTCTCCCCAGGGTGGCTGTGGGGTGTAAATCTAAATGTGCAGGCAGGGGTGCTCAGGGCTGTCCTGCAAAGCAGGGTCCCTGCACCCCAGGGCTGTGCCGGGCAGGGACTCTGCCGCCTGCCAGGGTCAGCGCTCAGCCTGCCCAGGAGAGCCCAACAACACTGAGGGGAGAAGCTGTGGGGGAAAGGAGCAACCCCCGGCAGGGCAGGGTCCTTCTGCTGCTGGGTTCTCCATGGATCGGGGCTGCTCACAGCTCCAGCTCATTCCAGAATATTGACAAGAGGAGGTTTCAAGGAGAAGAAGAAGAAGACAAAGAGTACTACAAAGATAAGGAACCTCCCTGAGTTTGTGTTTTCAGTCTCCTACTCTGGGGAATGGGTGGTGATTAAGGCCGTTCTTAATTTTAAACAAATACTTGAGACACATAAACTGCAGTAGGTCTTCAAGAGAATCCTGACATGCCTTGCCTCTCCTCTGTCTATGCAGAACCAGCATCACCTTGGCTGGACACCTTACGCTTAATCTGTAATTTGTTTTCCAGCCTGCAAACAGGAAGATGCCCCCAGGCAGTGCCCTGTGAACAGGCAGGATCTGTAGGGCCAGGGGGAGGGCACAGAGGGTGGGATGGTCTGTGAGCACTGACAGGGAAGACACATGGACAGGGAAACACCTCCCAGGGGAGAATCTCCAGGCAGCAGGGAAATGATCAGAAATGAGAGGAAACCGAACCCGGAATTGTTATGGGAGGGAAAAGAGAGAAAACTCTGTATGACCCCCTGCAGTGCAAATCCCTCCTGTGAGCAGCCCCTGGCCTCCTGTCCCACCCAGCAAAGCCTCTGCCCTCAGGGCCGGGGGCTCCAAGGCATGAAGCAGCTCCTGTGCAGCCAGAGCTCCAGTTCCTCTGCAGAGCACAGGGGCTGAGAGCAGCTGCCCGGCAGTGTTGGTGTCTGGGAGGTGGCTGCACAGCTGGGGAAGGGTGACGCTGTCTGAGTGCCCGGCTGCCCCTGCCCTGGCCTCTCTCACCCCCACCCTCACCACATTTTCCTTCTTGCTCCCCTGCTCTGGGTCACTGCTGTTGGGATCTTGTTCTTGCTGTCAGGCTCTCTGGGGATGGCAGTTTCAGCTGCAGAGTCACAGCCGGATCTTGTGGGTCCTTTCCTGCAGGTGTGTCCATGGGCCCACGTGTCCCAGCTTTGCTCTGACCTGTGGGCTGTGGGCAATGCAGTCTGTGGGGCTGGGGAATGAGCCATGTGTGTCTTGGGCTAAGCGTGGGGTGCTGAGACCTTCAGAAAGGGTGAGACCTGTCATGGTCTGAGGTGGATCCCTCTGCTCTCAGCAGTGCCTGGTGGCTTTTCAGGGTAACATGGGAGTGTGATGAGACCCTATCTCAGAAAGGTGCCAGCCCAGGGCAGCTGGAGCAAGAGAGAGGGACAGACCAGCTGCCCTCACTCTGCACTGACCCACAGGCATCCTCTGGTATCACAGGACTCGCTCTGTTCTCCCTGAGTGCAGCAGAAATGCTGAGGGTTTCTGACACCCAACAACACTCTGCAGTGAATATGGGGGGAGGTGTAAAAAAACCTGGAACTCCTAAACTGCCTTCACCATCTCTGTTCCCTATCACTGGGAAAGCAAGTGCTGACAGCCCTTCTGTGGTAGCAGAACCAGGACAGTCCCCACCGTTCCCGTGGCCCCACTTCTGCCCAGCTGGGCTGACTTATCGACGGCCCATGGGCAGAGGCCCTGCTCTTGGTTGCACATTTTCCAGCCCCAAGCAGGGCTGCAGCCACAGTGCTGAAAAAGGTACTCCTAGAAAAACAAAAGAGTGTCTGTGTGTGACAGGGGAGGGTCTATGGGAGTTGGTTTGATTTTTGTCAGAGGACTCTTCCCTGGCTTCTCACTGTCTTTTTTTTTCTCATGACAGCGCCCCGTGCTCAGGAAAAGCAAATGTCCAACAGCAGCTCCATCACCCAGTTCCTCCTCCTGCCTTTCACAGACATACGGGAGCTGCAGCTCTTGCACTTCTGGCTCTTCCTGGGCATCTACCTGGCTGCCCTCCTGGGCAACGGACTCATCATCACCACCATAGCCTGGGACCAGCACCTCCACACCCCCATGTACTTCTTCCTGCTCAACCTCGCCCTCCTCGACCTGGGCTGCATCTCCACCATTGTCCCCAAGTCTATGGCCAATTCTTTCATGGATACCAGGGCCATTTCTTATATGGGCTGTGCTGCCCAAGTCTTTCTGTTTTCCTTTTTCATTTCAGCAGAATATTCTCTCCTCACCATCATGTCGTACGACCGCTACGTTGCCATCTGCAAACCCCTGCACTACGGGACCCTCCTGGGCAGCAGAGCTTGTGTCCACATGGCAGCAGCTGCCTGGGCCACTGGGTTTCTCAATGCTCTGCTGCACACGGCCAATACATTTTCACTGCCCCTGTGCAAGGGCAATGCCCTGGGCCAGTTCTTCTGTGAAATCCCCCAGATCCTCAAGCTCTCCTGCTCACACTCCTACCTCAGGGAACTTGGGCTTCTTGCGGTTTGTATATTAGTAGTATTTGGGTGTTTTGTGTTCATTGTGGTGTCCTATGTGCAGATCTTGAGGGCTGTGCTGAGGATACCCTCTGAGCAGGGACGGCACAAAGCCTTTTCCACCTGCCTCCCCCACCTGGCTGTGGTCTCCCTGTTTGTCAGCACTGGCATGTTTGCCGACCTAAAGCCCCCTTCTATATCCTCCCCATCCCTGGACCTGGTGGTGTCTGTTCTGTACTCTGTGGTTCCTCCAGCAGTGAACCCCCTCATCTACAGCATGAGGAACCAAGAGATGAAGGATGCCTTGTGCAAACTCATATCCTTCTGTTTTCTGAAGCAATAAACTGGACATCTTCTTCTATATAAGATTTTTTATGTAGCTAATTACAAGCCCAACCTGTCAACTGGATTTACTGGTGTTGTTGGTTCTTTTCTTATTGTGATAATGTTGTCAACCCCTTTCTAATTCACTGCTGGCTTTTCTTTTATAACTGTTGGTTGCTTAAATGAGCAGCAGTGCTCTCCTTCTCTCTAAACAGAATAATGGGCTCTTTAGTGACTTGTTTTTCACTATATCCTTCCTGCAAAGGCTTTTTGGAGCTGCAGAGACAGTTCCTGTGTGTGGGTGGAAGGGAAAACAGCTCTGGCATGACAGCACTGCCAGGGAGCAGCAGCGCTTGTTCTTCCAGAGCTGTTCTGGTTCCACTCCACACTCTCCTTCTCATCCCTGGTGTTGGTGCAAGGCCTGAGTGCTCTGGCAGCTTGGTCACCGTCCTGCTGTGTGTTAGTCCTGTAGCGCAGGCAGGGACAGGCAGTGGGCACTGCTGTAACAGAGCTGGCCTCAGTAACAGTACTTGCACAAGGAAAAGTGATCTTCTTTGGGCAGTGCATGATGGTTTATATCTTCTTGCAAAGTTCCTCTCAAACTTATTCCTACAGAGGTGGCCACAGATGAAACCTCAGTGTGCAGCTGAACAGTGCGTGTGTGCAGGGCTGGCACACAGCAGTGTCCTCTTGCAGCCAGGCTCCTGCCAGAGACCTGCAGGACCAGCAGAGCAGGGGCTGGGCTGTGCCCCTGTGCACTGGACACCCCGTGGAAGGAGCCCCAGGTCAATCACCATGGACTGGCCCCTCACAACCACCATTTCCAGCTCTGGCCTCTCACCCCAGCTCGGAGGTCTTTGTCCCTCTATGGAATTACACTGAATGAGTAGGTGAGAGGTTCATGTTTGCATTGTACAGATGAGATGTGAGCATGCATATCATGTATGTGAGGTCACATGAACCTGAGTCAGCAAAACCACCACCCTACCTAAAATATGTAAATCCTCTGCTAACCTAAGCTAAAATATGTAAATCCTCTCAGTTTTGGTCAGTCTGCTGCTCTAACAAAGATAAAAGTGACCTTTAAAACACCTAATCAGAACCTGCAAAGAATACTGTCCTTGCAGTGCAGACACTCTGGAGCCTGCACAATTAGCTGAGTCTTGTTTTAACATCTGTCTCAGGACAGTTACATGAAGCGTCCTTTAGCTGAACTTTGCTCCTTTTACGCTCATTATAATACTAAAACACACATCCCCAGGATGGGAGCCCCAGGCTCAGCCTGGGACCTTCTCTCAACAAGCATGTGTAGTGGTAAAATGATTATGTAACCAATATGCCAATGTGTGAACACTTGGCTCTTTAGGACTGCCAGGAGGGTCTGAATGTAGGGATAACATTTGTATATAATAGATGTTCCTTCTCTATCTGTTGTGCTGGTTTCATTCCAGCATCCAGACTTGCACAACTCTGGAATAAACAAGGTCTCATCTCTGGGTGTGGGATTGGCTTTGCACTTCAGGTAGCGAATTCACCATGAGCAAGCAGGAAGAAGGAAAACAATAAAAAGTAAAAGAGGTAGGAGAGGACATAGAAAAGGTTTCAACATTTCACATTCCTGTCAAGAATGCTTCTCCTCTCAGATCTTTAGTAGGAAATAGATTTGATCAGTTTGAGAAAACAAGCATAGTTTTATCTAGTCAGGTCGTGGCCCATAGGGAGGGGGATGGATGGGTGTGGGATTATAATGGCAGTTGAGTCTCCAAAACTCATAATTCAGTGGAAAGGCTTTAGCTGTGAAGGGGACAGTGCGTTCAGTTCTGTGTCTGGAGGTGACAGCCCAGCAGCAGGGACATGACTGGGAAAGAACCTCTGCCCAAGGGCCCACAGGTCTTACCCAGGAAGAGAGACGGGTTGTCATGTCCATTCCACCTGAGAACATGACGGGACATCGGCAGGGACGTGGTCGTGTCTGTCAGAGAAGCTGAAAGGCCAGCAGCACTCATGGGAATTAGAAGATCATGGCGAGGTTGCTTCTCTCTGGTCAGGTAAAAGACCACAAGAAGCCTAACGGGTTGGGTTCCCTGCATGAAGGGCAGCTTATGAGATGGTCGAACTTTTCTTAATAGTGGGAAGAAGCAGGAAAGAGAAAAAAGAATTCTACTTGGAAGGTGAGGAATGGATATCAGGAGGAAGAAATGTCACTGGATGGGCAGTGCTGTGGTGCAAGAGGTGACTCAGAGGGACCTGGATCAGCCCATGGTTTGTGTTCCAAAGAGCAGCCAGTGAGGGTGCAGACACAGCAGTGAAGGTGCAGAAATGCTGGGGTGAGAGCAGGTGGGGAAGCGAGATGGGTGTCTGCAGCCTGCAGGGAAAGAGGGGCAGGGGTAGGACCGTGTAGAACAGCCTGTGGTGGCAAGGGCGCTGTAAGTCTGGAAGGGACCCACAGGACCCAGGTCTGTGTCCCCTTGGCCAGGGCAGTTGTCTCTGCCACTAAGGCCCAGGAGAAGACATGCTGTCCTCATGGCACTGGGGCCTCGCTGCCTCCTTGCAGACCCATGGGGAAGCTGGAGGTTGTTGTCCCAGTGTTGTCCTTCCCTCGGCCTCGCACACCCACATCCCACGGTCCCAGGAAGAGCCCTGAGCCGTGTGTGAGGGACAGGATCCCCCTTCCCATTGCCTGGAGGTCATGGCTTCTCCTTTCTGCTTCAGAAAGCAAACCAAGGGGTTTCTGAGCATCAAAGCTGAAGAAAAGACTCAAAGGAGACCTCATGGTGGCTACAGCTTCCTCACAAGGGGAGAAGGAGGGGAAGGTACTGATCTATTTTCTCTGGTGACCAACGACAATACCCAAGGGAATGGAAGAAGGTTGTGCCAGGGGAGGTTCAGGTTGGACATGAGGAAAAGGTTCTTCACCCAGAAGTGCTGGACACTGAGCAGGCTCCCCAGGCAGATGTCACGGCCCCAACCTGACAGTGTTCAAGAAGAGACTGGACAACGCCCTCAGACACACGGGGTGACCTGTGGGGTGTCCTGTGCAGGGACAGGAGTTGGACTCCATGATCCTGGTGGGTCCTTCCAACTCAGGACATTCTATGATTCTATGAAACACTAGGTCAAAAGTCCATGGTTTCATTGTACAGATGAGATGTAAACATACACATCATGTGCATGTCCACTGTGTGCATGTGGTGAGATGAACCCAAGGGAGCACAAATGCCATCAGCTGTTCCTTGGGGTGCCATAAATGTCAGTGGGACACAGATGGTGTTCGGGGGTCTCTTCCATCCTGTGTTATTGTAGGATTCCATGAATCTTTTCCTTGGAGAGCTCTTTCATGTCAGAATAGACAGAAGAAGGAGAAAAAAAGCAAAGGCAGAAGCAGAGATATAAAATGTCCCAGAGTAAATACAGTAGCCCCTCTGAGGAATGTTTCTCCACTCAAAACCTTGATAGGAAATCTATTAGATACATTTGATGCAACCAGCTTAGTTTGATCTGCTCACACACTGGATCACAAGGAGGGTGATGGTGGGTACGATGTCATGTGGTCACTTGTGTCTCAGGAACTCATAGTCCAGTAGGAAGCCAATGGGTGTGGAGGGGACTGTGAGGTCACTTCTGCCTCTGCAGGGGATTGGCCAACAGCAGGAACATGGCTGAGAAAGGACTGTGAGGTCACACACACGAGACGAGCAATCGGGCCCAATCAGCATGGCTTGATGAAAGGCAGGTCCTGCTTGACCACCATGATCTTCTTCTATGACAAGGTGACAGGCTGAGCAGATGAGGGAAAGTCAGTCATGGGGAGTGAATCTGCCACACGGGCTGTGGGTGTTGTGTCCTTAGACTGCAGTAAAGTCTTTGATACCATATCCCACAGCATGTCCTGGAGAAGCTGCAGCTCGTGGCCTGGATGGTGTATGTGCAATGAAGGGCTGGACCAAAAGAATTGTGGTGAACAGAGCCAAATCCAGTTGGCGTCCCGTCACAAGTGGTGTCCCCAGGGCTCAGTATTTGACTCAGTTCTATTATAGCTTTATCGATGATGTGGATGAGGGGATCGAGTGCACCCTCATTAAGTTTGCAGATGACACCAAGTTGGGTGGGAGTGTTGATCTGCTGGAGGGTGGGAAGGCCATGCAGAGGTATCCGGACCCACTGGATCATTGGGCTGAGGCCATTTGTATGAGGTTTGACCAGACCAAGTGCCGGGTCCTGCACTTGGGTCACAACAACCCCAGGCTCAGGGAAGAGTGGCTGGAAAATTGCCTGGTGGAAAGGGATCAGGGGGTGTTGATTGACAGCAGCTGAACATGAGCTGTGTGTGCCCAGATGACCAAAAGGGCCACCAGAATCCTGGCTTGTATCAGGAATGGTGTGGCCAGCAGGAGTAGCGTGATTGTGACACTGTTCTCAGCGCTGATGGGGTCGCATCTTGAATCCTGTGTTCCGTTTTGGGCCCTTCATCATAAGAAGGACATTGAGGCACCAGAGAGAGTGCAGAGGAGGGAACGGAGCTGCTGAGGGTCTGGAGCACAAGTGTGATGAGGAGCGGCTGAGGGAACTGGTGGGTTCCTTCTCGCTGTCCACAACTGTCTGAAAGGAGGTTGAACATGGAGGGTGTTGGTCTTTTCTCCCAGGTAGCAAGTGATAGTACAAGAGGAAATGGCCTCTAATTGTGCCAGGGAAGGTTCAGATTGGATATTAGGAAAAAATTCTTCCTGGAAAGGGTTGTCAGGCATTGGAACAGGCAGCTCAGGGCAGTGGTGGAGTCACCATTCCTGCAGGGGTTTATAAGATGTTTAGACGAGGTTCTTAGGGACACAGTTTAGTTTTAGATTTAGGTTGTGGTTGGAATCAATGGTCGTGAGGGTCTCTTCCAACTGAAATAATTCTATGATTCTCTATTATCAACTGGAATATTCTTCTATCACATCTTCTAAGTGCTCTTCACATATCTGCCTCTATACCTACAGTCCTGAAACTTATCTAATTAAATGCACAAGTGTTGAATACTAATTGTAAATGATGAAAGCACCATCGCTCTATCAGTCTGGTCTGATACCTGCCAGTCCCAGGCAAACACCTCAGGTACACGGGGGCCTCTCGAGGTTTGTACTGGGTGCTGATAGTGAGACCATGGAGCTCAGCCCGAAAACCTGAGAACTCCCCTCAAAACCTAAAAACCAAACCACCACCACCAACAACAAAAAGAACAAAAAACCACACACTCTTTTTTTCATCAGATGAAATAATTCAATATTTCCAATAAAATGTCTGTGGAATTTCTATCCAGCCAAAATATGAATTTTCAGAATGTGTATGGACTGTGGGAGATGAAACATTGGCCTTTCCCTGTGCTTGCAGTGCCAGAACTCTGTCTATCACTACGTGTATTTAATCCCCTGGACATCCAGGAGTTTCCACCTGTCCTTACCCAGCTCACCGTGTCTGAACTCATCTCTTCAGAAGCCTGTCTGGACATTTGCACTTTCCATCGCTCCCCAGAGGTTCTTCACCTCTCACTCTTGGCTCATTCAGAACCTCTCAGCTCTCACTCTGCTTTGAGCTTCAGGCAGGTAAAGTCTTTCAGCAGTTGCTCTCGTACTCCCTATAGGCAACTCTTCAATTATGGCAATGGACATTGCTGGAAACTACTTAATTTAACCACAGAACTGAGAAACATCATTAAGTTCTATTGTGTTTTCTTTTTTTTTTTTTCCTTTTTTTGTTTCCTCTAATTAAAAATTCCCCGGTGCCTGTTTACATCCAGTTCTCTAAGGAAACATGAAGCAACTCCTGCAAAGAAGCTGTAACAATCAGTGCAAACTTCAGTGCAGAATCTGATGTAAAGAAATGTGCTGGTGATGGTTTAAACTAGAAGAAGGGAGAGTCAAGGAATGAAATGAGGAAGAGATTTTTTACACTGAGGGTGGTAAAACTCTCGACAGGCTTCCCAGAGAGGTGGTGGATGAACCATCCGGGAGACATCCCAGGCCAGGCTGGACGGGGCTCTGAGCAGCCTGAGCTGCTGAAGATGTCCCTGATCGCCGAGGGGAGTTGGACCAGACGGGCTGTGAATGTCACTTCCAACTCAAACTACTTTGTGATTCTAGGATTCAGTGACAGGAAAGACTGGATGCATCGATGCTGATAACCAGAAAAGGTCTTATCTGGCTTGCGCGAGCCAGGCCGGCAGCTTCACCCAGCAGATCTCCCCACCCGAGTGGAGAGCTGACCCACTTCTGTACAACCGACCCTGCCCCTGCCCCACAGTGCCCAGAGGATGCTGCCCAGGGCCCCAGGATGGACATTTGTGGGGAAGTATTGGGAGCACTGGGAGGTTTACTGGGAGCACTGGGGGTTTACTGGCATGTCTTGGAGGTTTCCTGGGAACAATGGGGGTTGCTGGGATCGCTGGATAGGATAGTGGGGGTTAGTACCTACACTAGCAATATTAGTGGGGGAGTACTGGGAATACTGGGAGGGTTACTGGGAGCATGTGGCGTTGCCTGAGTGTTACTGGGAGTACTGGGTGGTTACTGGGAGCACTGGGAGGGCTACTGGGAACACTGGGGGTTTAGTGGGAGTCCTTGAAGGATTACTGGGAACAATGGAGGTTGCCGTGAGCACTGGAGGGTTTAGTGAGGGCCACTGGGTGCTCTGGGGAGGTGGCTGGGAACACTGGGGGTTGCTGGGGAGTTACTGGGAGCAATAGGTGGTTACTGGAGCACTGGGAAGGTTACTGGGAACAGTAGGTTTATTAGTGGGGGGTTGCTGGGGCTTTACTGGGAGGGTTATTGGGAGTGTAACTGGGAACATTAGAAGGATTAGTGCGGGGTTATTGGGAACATTGTGGGGGTTACTGGGAACATTCCAGTTGGTGGGGGTTTACTGGGAGCACTAGGTGGTTGCTGGGAGCACTGGGAGGGTTATTGGGAGCACTGAGGGTTTATTGGGAATTTTTGGAGGATTACTGGGAACAATGGGGGTTGCTGGGAACACTGGAGGGGTTAGTGGGGGGTTACTGGGAGCACTGGGAGGGGTTACTGGGAACAGTGGGTGTTGCTGAGGGCTCACATGAAAGCACTAGGTGGTTACTGGGATCACTGGGAGGGCTAGCGGGGGATTCCTGGGGGCAATGAGGGGGTTGCTGGGGCTCACTGCAAGCACTGGGGGGGTTGCTGGGAGCACTGGGAGGTTTACTGAGAGCACTGGGTGGTTTACTGGGAGGATTACTGGAAACAGTAGGACGATTAGTGGGGGGTTACTGGGAACACAACATGGTTACTGGGAGCACTGTGGGGGCCTGCTGGGAGCACAAGGACAGTTAGTGAGAGCACTGGGGGTTAACTGGGCGTTCTTGGAGGATTACTGGGAACAATGGGGGCTGCTGGGAGCACTGGAAAGGTTAGTTGGGGGCTACTGGGAGCACTGGAGGGGTTAGTGGGGGTTGCTGTTACCACTGGAGGGGTTACTGGGAGCACTGGAGGGGTTAGTGGGAGGGTTCCTGGGAGCACTGGAGGGGTTAGTGGGAGCACTGGAGGGGTTAGTAGGAGCATTACTGGGAGCACTGGAGGGGTTACTGGGAGCACTGGAGGGGTCAGTGGGAGCATTACTGGGAGCACTGGAGGGGTCAGTGGGAGGGTTACTGGGAGCACTGGGAGCATTAGGGTGATACTGCTGTGGGTGTCCATCACAACCCACCAGCTCAGGGTGAGGACGTTGCCGAGGCCTCTCCAGCAGCTGAGAGCGGGCTCAGTCGCAGGCCCTGCTTGTCGTGGGGGTTTGAACTCCCCTGATGTTTCTGGAAGGACGACTCAGCCAGACACAGTCCAGGAGGTTCAGCAAGTGCATCCATGGGAACTTCCTGATGCAAAGGGTGGAGAAGCCGACCAGGAGAGGAGCTGCTGGACCTCATCCTCACTAACAAGGAGGGGCTGGTTGAGGCGGTAAAGGTTGAGGGCTGCCTTCGCTGCAGCAACCATGAGATGGTGGAGTTCAGGGTCTCGTGTGGCAGGAGCAGGATAGCAGGCAGAATTGCAGCCCTGGATTTCAGCAGGGCAAACTTTGGCTTTTTCAGGCAATTGCTGGGGGAAATCCCATGGGCAAGGCTACTTGAAGGTAAATCCATAAATCCATGGGTCCAGATGGGATGCACCCGCGGGTGCTGAGGGAGCTGGCTGAGGTCATTGCTGGGCCACTCTCCATCATCTTTGCTAAGTTGTGGCAAATGGGAGAAGTGCCTGAGGACTGGAGGGAAGCAAATTTCACTGCAGTCTTCAAAAAGGGCAAGAAGGAGGACCCGGGGAACTCTAGACCGGTCAGCCTCACCTCCATCCCTGGGAAACTGATGGAACGACTTCTTCTTGGTGCCGTCTCAAGGCGTATCAGGGATAAGAGGGTCATTAGGGGAAGTCAACATGGCTTCACCAAAGGGAAGTCGTGCTTGACGAACCTCACTGACTTTTATGAAGACATAACGAGGTGGATACATGATGACAAAACAGTGGATGTGGTCTACCTTGACTTCAGTAAAGCCTTTGACACAGTCTCCCACAGCATCCTCACAGCTAAACTGGGGGAGTGCGGTCTCGATGATCGGGTAGTGAGGTGACTGGGAACTGGCTGAAGGGAAGAAGCCAGAGAGTCGTGGTCAATGGGGCAGAGTCCAGTTGAGGCCTGGATCTCGTGCAGTGCCTCAGGGGGCAGTGCTGGGGCCAGTACTATTCAATAAATTCATCAACGACTTGGATGAGGGAATAGAGTGACTGTCAGCAAGTTTGCTGAAGACACCAAGCTGGGAGGAGTGGGTGACACTGGAAGCTGTGCTGCCATCCAGAGACCTGGACAGGCTGGAGAGTTGGGCAGGGAAAACGTAATGAAAAATAACAAGGGCAAGTGCAGAGTCTTGAATCGGGGCAGGAATAACCCCAGGTTATAGTATAAGTTAGGGAAGGACCTGCTGGAGAGCAGTGTAGGGAAAAGGAACCTGGGGGTCCTGGGGACAGCAGGGTGACCATGAGCCAGCACTGGGCCCTTGTGGTCAGGAAGCCAGTGGGACCTGAGGGGGATTAGAAGGGGGTGGTCAGTAGGTCAGAGAGGTTCTCCTGCCCCTCTGCTCTGCCCTGGGGAGACCACACCTGGAATATTGTGTCCAGTTGTGGCCCCTCAGTTTCAGAAGGACAGGGAACTGCTGGAGAGAGTCCAGCGCAGAGCAACAAAGATGATGGAGTGGAGCATCTCCCTTATGAAAAAAGGCTGAGGGAGCTGGGGCTCTTTAGTTTGGAGGAGACTGAGGGTTAACCTCATTAATGTTTATCAATATGTAAATGGTGAGTGTCACAAGGATGGAGCCAGGCTCTTCTTGGTGACAACCGATGATAGGACAAGGGGTAATAGGTTCAAACTGGAACTCAAGAGGTTCCACTTGAATTTGAGAAGAAACTTCTTCTCAGTAAGGGTGCCAGAGACTGGACCAGGCTGCCCAGGGAGGTTGTGGAGTCTCCTTCTCTGCAGACATTCCAACCCGCCTGGACACCTTCCTGTGTAACCTCATCTGGGTGTTCCTGCTCCGGCGGGGGAAATATAATGGATGATCTTTCGAGGCCCCTTCCAATCCCTGGCATTCTGGGATTCTGTGATTCTGTTATGGGTCCTTTGAATTGCCTTAGAGGTCTGGACTGAGCTTTCATCTGGACTGTTGCTGTGCTTGGAGGCTGCTGTCCTTGCAGACCAGATGAACTCACTCCTGCCACCCTGCCTGGCAGTTCATTCCATCCGCGTCACAGCTCTGTCTGCAGCACTGACAGCTCCAGCTCCCCCAGTCAGGTCCCTGGCTGAGGACATTGCCTCACATCTGGGCTGAAACACCCCAGCTGTGGCACCAGCCCAGCTCTGACCTGCCACAAGAAACCTGGTACCAAGTGTCCAAGAGCCCATGTGTGCAAAGGCTTTGCTGCAGAGCACAGACATGACATGGCCAAAGATTGATGAATGTCTCTCTAGACCTGGGAGTATAAAACCAGAATAAAATTGCTAAATCCATTCAACTGAAGATATTCCTTCTTCAGCTTGGAGAAATTAGATCCTTTGCTGTAACCTTCCAGGTGTCCTGTCTAATGATGGGACAAGAAGAGATGATTTTCATACCAGATTATTTTCTAAGAGAAAGAATATAATGCTGGCAAGAAGTGTCTGTGCAGAGGAGAGAGAATCAACATCACTGATTACTTGAAGCTGTTTGAAAGGTTGTGTCCCCGGAGCCCCAGGGACACCTGGAGGGAGCCCAGAGGGGACAGAGAAAGGGACATCATGGGCTGCTCCTGTGCTGCTGAGCTGGGCTGGGCTCCTGGGACACAGGGAGCTCATGGAAGCGGCAGCGCTGCAGAGAGACAGCTCTGCCCAGGAGCAGCTCCTCTGCACACGCAGCAAGGCTGAGGGCTCTGCCTGCAGCACCGAGGGCAGAGGAGACAGGCAAAGAGAGGTTAAAGACAACATGGGGTGGAGGATGCTGAGAGACCACTGGGAGAGAAATCTTCATAAATATTAAGCCTGTGGCTGCAGGACATTGCATCTGCAAATCATGGCAGACTCTGATAGCTGTCACACTGCAGAGCCTATAAGAGACATAAGTACAACTCTTAGAGATTCCCTGATGCAGAGGAGAGGATGTGCTGCAGAGCAGGGGTTGCCTTCTGCACTGTCAGAGTGACAAGACGTGAATGCTGCGTTCTCCCCAGGATGGCTGTGGGGTGTAAATGTAAGTGCGGAGGCAGGGGTGCCCAGAACTGTCCTGCAGAGCAGGGTCCCTGCACCCCAGGGCTGTGCTGGGCAGGGACTCTGCCGCCTGCCAGGGTCAGCGCTCAGCCTGCCCGGGGAGAGCCCAACAACACTGAGCCTGGAGTGTCCTTGGCTGGGAGGGCAGAGCTGAGATCCTGTTCATGTACAATGAGAGCGGTCAGTGGTTTGGAGATCAGCCCTTGGAAACCGTATTGCTCTGCTCTCAGCAGTGTCCGGTTTCTACTCAGGGGAACATCTGGGGCTGATCATCCTCCAGCTCAAAGAGATGCTGGCACAGGGCAGCTGAGACCAGGACTGATGGACAGACCAGCTGTCCCCACTCTGCACTAAGGGACAGTCCCTTTGTCTGTCAGCATCCACAAGGTTTCACTTGCAGTGAAAACATCGTTAAAGCATTTTTGCCTTAACAAACAAACAAACAAAACCTCCTCAGCCGTGGTGGGGTAGTTAGAATAAAATAAGGAAAACAAGATCTCTACAGCTCTGCTCTGCCATTAAGTGAAATGGGAGAGACGGTGCTCAAATGGACTTTGATATCACGAGTTGATATAATGTGAGACCACCCCATTTCTCTCTTTTCCTGTTGCTGTAGGGCAGGACTGAATTCAGTATAGTCCACAACAAAGATGCCTCTTCTCAATGACACCGTCAGCCAGCACGAACCACAGCTCGTAAAAGGGACCTGAACAGGGTAAGTCAGTCTAGGGGATTTCCATGAGAACTGGAACACATTTTGCTCAGAGAACTCTGCCCTAATTTCTCACTGCCTTTTCCTCATTGGACAGGTCCCCATGACCAGAAACAGCAAAAGTCCAACAGCAGCTCCATCACCCAGTTCCTCCTCCTGCCGTTCACAGACACACGGGAGCTGCAGCTCTTGCACTTCTGGCTCTTCCTGGGCATCTACCTGGCTGCCCTCCTGGGCAACAGCCTCATCATCACCACCATAGCGTGGGACCAGCACCTCCACACCCCCATGTACTTCTTCCTGCTCAACCTCGCCCTCCTTGACCTGGGCTCCATCTCCACCACTGTCCCCAAGTCCATGGCCAATTCCCTCTGGCAGACCAGGGCCATCTACTATGCAGGATGTGCTGCACAGCTCTTTGTCTTTTGCCTTTCAGTGGAGTTTTTTCTTCTCACAGTCATGGCCTATGACCGCTATGTTGCCATCTGCAAACCCCTGCACTACGGGACCCTCCTGGGCAGCAGAGCTTGTGTCCACATGACAGCAGCCGCCTGGGCCAGTGGGTTCCTCTGTTCTCTGCTGCACATGGCCAATACATTTTCACTGCCACTTTGCCAAGGTAATACCGTTGAACAGTTCTTCTGTGAAGTTTCCCAGATCCTTAAGCTCTCCTGCTCAGATGCTTGTCTCAGGGAATTTAAACTTCTTGTTTTCAGTACTGTTGTCTTTTTAGCATGTTTTGTGTTCATTGTGCTGTCCTATGTGCAGATCTTCAGGGCCGTGCTGAGGATACCCTCTGAGCAGGGTCAGCACAAAGCCTTTTCCACCTGCCTCCCTCACCTGGCCGTGGTCTCCTTGTTTGTCAGCACTGGCATGTTTACCGACCTAAAGCCCCCTTCCATCTCTTTGCCATCCCTGGATCTAGTGGTGGCAGTTCTGTACTCATTGGTGCCTCCAACATTGAACCCCCTCATCTACACCCTGAGAAACCAGGAGCTCCAGAATGCAGTGTGGAAACTGATGCCTGGATGACTTCCAGAACCTCTAGACTGTCCATCTCTTTCAACATATGACTCATAATGTAACTCATTACAGGTCCATCCTTTCTCATTAGTTTGTTATTGTTGTCATCAGTTTTATGTTTGTGTTGTCTTTTGTTGTGCCTTTTTTTTTTTTTTTAACTTTAATAAAGTTATCCACAAAGGAATGTGGACAGCCCATTTCAACTTCATTATCTACTTTCGCTAGTGTGACCCTGTGACTATGTGAACATGGGGCTCTACTCTATTTTTAGTTAAAAAAAAAATAAATGTACCTGTAATGACTTGTTTTTCTGACTGATACCCAAGTATCTACAAAAGAACCAAAACTCCTTCCTTGCAAGTTCCCTACCACGTGCAAGGGGAAAAGAGGGACCTAAAACCTTCCACGGCGAAAATGCAACGGGGCAGTCGTGGAGGTGCCCTCCTACCAGGAATGGGGAATGTTCCCATCCCTTAGAAAACCCTTCTCTCCCTCATGGCCTGCATGGTGTTTTTGTTTGGGAAACCCCTCATTATTGTGCAGGTGGTGACAAAACAGCATTTTCACATCCCCATGAACTTCTTCTTGGGACATTTGTTCTCCCTGGAGACCTTCTGCATATCCACTCCCCTATCCCAGCTGATGGGCAGCTTTGTGGCTGGGGACAGCACCATCCCTGCTCATCATTGTGTTAGTGCTGTTTCCTGCACCTTGTCCTTGTACAGAGCGCTCACTACTGGTGACCACATCCTACGATCAGTACTGGGCTGTGTGTCATCCCCTGCCCTGTACAAGACTCATGACCTGGGACACCTGTCTCCAGTGGCAGACACACTAGGGGTTCCTCTGTCATCTACAGGAATCGTTTCAGTCGTGTCCTGTGTACAGTTCTGTGGCCCCAGCAGAGCTGACCTCTTCTGTGATTTACCGTATTGCTGGAGCTCTCATGCAGTGACACCGTGACACTCAGGCTCTCTCCATTCCCATTCTCCTCTTCCTGTTCTCAAGGTTACCCTCTGTGTGTATTAGATCTCCGTGGGTAGGCAGAAGACATTCTCCACCTGTTCCTTTCTCCTCACCAATGCTGCTGTTTTCCACAACACCCTCATCCTTGTCTCTGTGATGCCCAGAACAACCCTTTTGAATAGTTTAACGAAGCCCATCCTCATGCTCCTTTTCAATCCCCCCATCTACAGACCGAGGACCAGAAAGTTTGCAGAGAGGGAGACACTTAGAAAATGCTCAGGAAAGCTGTGAGTGGCACGGAGGCCCCATTGGAGTCATGGGCACACAGGAAGAATTCACTTCTGATTCTCTTCCAAACAGTGCCTGATGAGCTAGACAGGTGTTTACTGTGCCCCTGGCACTCCCCTGGAACTGTGAGATATGGAGAAAACTTTTGATGTAGGAAGGGCCAGAGAGGTGCTATTAGAGCTGGCTGCAGTCATTGTGAGATCTCTCCCAAACATCTTGGAAAATCCAGAGAGAGCAGGGAGATTCCAAGATCCTCAGAAAAGGCAAATAACAAAGCCGGCTTCCAGAAGGACAAGAAAGAAGACTGGGACTATTACATTTAGATCAGCTTCACTTCAGTCCCTGGGGAGGTGATGAGGCAAATGCTCTTGCAACCATCTCCAGGCCATTGAAGGACAAGAAAGGGACGGCTGAAACTGCGTGAGAGGAGAAAGAAGGGCATGTTGTGTACCTGGACTTTTGCCAGTCCTTGAATGTGGTATCCCAAAGTCTTAGAGCAGGTTTCTGATGTCTGAACTGAAGATCTGGATGATGCGATGGGAGGGAAGTTGGCTGGCTGATCAGGAACAAATGCCATCAGCGGTACTGATGGAGCCAGATACTATCAGCATCCCTCAGTGACCACAAAAATTACACAAAAATGGCTTAAGAGCCTAACAATGCTGGAAATGAAGACTTTTTCAACTATTTCATAGAGATTGTTGTTTGTTTGTTTGTTTGTTTGTTTTTTCTGCATAGGTTTGTATAAAATTTACATTTTAGGCTTGATTCAGTTGTCCACACAGAGGTCTCCACTGTCTCCAAGATACTCTGGGTAACTGAGGCACCCAGGAGGGAAAGATAAGCCAGGATCCCTTCTGGTTCATGCGCTGGTTTGCAGGCACGGTACCTCTGGGGTGGTGCAGGGCTTGACCTTCCTCCAGTGCTGCTGGGTGGGCTGTGAAGAGGCTTCTCCAGCACAGAAGTACAATGAGTGCCTTTGGATGCTGGCTGAGAGGTCACTTCTGACTGGTCAGCACAGGGGACAGAGACACTCTGAGGTCATGAAGGTCATCAGAAAGCTTCCCCCAACAAGATGACACATGTAGGGAGGTCAGGGGGAACCTGTGCAAGAGAGATGGGAGATTTGGGGGAAGGGAGAGAGACTTTGCCAAAAGAGATGATGTTTTGGCGATGTTCTTGTGAAAACAGACTGTGAAAACATTTCTGTTTAGCCCCTTCTCGCGGTTTAGCCCGAGCTAGCAATCACAACCACGATAGCTGCTCACTCACTCCCACCCCCCACCCCCAAATGGGGGAGAGAATCGAAAGCGAAGGGAGAAACTCCTGGATTGAGATAAACACAGCTTAATAAAATAACAAAATAATACTAATATACCACCACGGCTAGTAACACATATAAAATGGAAAATGGAATATAAAATAAGAAACTCAATGCAATTCCTCACAAGCTCTGCCTGCACCAAGCAGCTGGTCCAAGAAAGAGAGAGAGCAGCCTGGTCGTGAACACCTGATCCCAGGGGAAGAGGGAAAAGTGCAGAAAGGCCCAGAGGTCATTGCAAAATGGTAAAATGGCAAAAGGTCAAACCAAAACAAGCTCCCAAATGGAACTCCACCGAAACACAGCAGAACTGAAACAGGTCTCAATCTCTGCATCCAGAAAACCCTGCCCTCCTTCAGCATGAAGCCTGATGCTAATGTCATGGAATATTCTCATTGGTCAGTCTGGCTGTCAGTCAAGCTCTGTCCCATCCATGCTTCCCTTCCCAGCTGCTTCGCACCTGTGGGCACAGAGCTCAGAAAGACCTTGGCTCCCAGACAGCAAAAAGATAATAGGCTCTTGTATTCTCTTTGTTCCACTTCAAAACCACTGGAAAGTTACTTGGAGAAAAACATTATCTCTGTCCCGGGGTGTTATCTGATTTTTCCCAAACTAAATCCAAACAATGACCATTCTAGCTGCAAAAAAGTTTCTAACTGCATGAAGAAAATTAACTCAGTTTCAGTCAAACCAACACAATGAGATTTGAGCAACCTTTTCTAGAAGAAGATGTGGGTCAGAGGGACTGGAACTAGATGATCTTTAAGGTCTCTTCCAACCCAAATCATTCTAAGGGAAGAGGGAGATGTGTTCCCTTATCCTCTCCACAAGAGAGAATACCTACCCCAACACAGTAAAGACATCAATACCAGGGCAAAGAGCGTAGACTTTGTTTGTATTAACATGTTCCCAAGCTCAGCAAAATCAGGAGATAAGTAGCACAGACAGAAAACTCAGTGACCTGCGCAGACACTCTCCACCAAATAGCTACTATAACTGTAGCACCATTAATACAAAACTGCCCTTGTCTCATGCCCCACATTGGGCACAAAAAGGCATGTAATGGGTTAACCTGGCTGCCACATTTTAGTTTCCAGCAAACCACTCAATCACTCCCCTGCTCGAGAGGACACGGGGAAGAAAAACTCATTGTTTGAGATAAAGGCAGTTTAATAAAGAAAAGCACAGATTGCCTGTGGAAGCAAAAGGATTTATTCTCTGCTTGCCATCAGCAGGTGATGTCCAACCCTTTCCTGGGAAACTGGGCATCAGTTCATGTAGCAGTTGCTTCAGAAGGCAAATGCCTTAATTATGAATCCCCCCTGCACACCTCGGTCCTTCTCATGGCTTTTATTGCTGAGCATCGCAAGAGGACAAGCAAGCTCCAGCTGGTCTGACTATACTGACTGACTTCCATGGTCATGGGGAACCTGAGAACATTCCCTGATGTGTTCAGGGGAAGACTCAGAGGGGAAGACACCACAACACCATTCGGGTTTCCACTCTCCTGAATGGGAGTTCAGGAGGTCTCAGGTCTGACCTCCTCCCCACAACACGTTCAGCTGTGGAGTGAGACCACGTTGCTCAAGGCTTTACCATGTGGGGGCTGGAAAACATCCAAGGACAGAGACAGCAAAACAAAGCTGGGGAAGCTGCTCCAATGCTTTGATACCTTCACGGAGAAGAATATTTTCCTTATCTACATCCTGAACCTTCCTCATTTCAACATCTGACTATTGTCTATTATCCCCCTGCCAAGCGTCTCCATAACAAGACTGGCTCCACCTTCTGGGAAAACCTCCCCGCAGGGACAGAGAGGCTGTTACAAGGTGCCCAAAGCCTTCTCCAGGCTGAACAAGGCCCTTTCCCTCAGTTTCTCCTCCCAGCAAGTGTCCCAGTCCCTGAGCATCTTAGCAGCCCTTCACTGACCTCTCTCCCAGTTATCAACATCTTCAGAGGTTAGTCTATGCCAGGTGCAGGACCTGCCCTTTGTCCTTCTCTGTCGTGATGTTCCTGACAGGACAGCCCTCCTGCCTATGAGGTTTCCCAATTTAGCATCATCAACAAATGTGGTGAGAGTTGTCTCCTTAAGGTCACAGATTATCAAAGTATTAAACTGCCGAGGTCTCAGCAGAGTCCCCTGTGCTGCCCCACAAGCCCCCAGTAAGTCCCAGTGGTCTCGAGGTTGGGCATGAGACCCCTTCACCACTGCTCTGTCAGCCTCATATCCAACTGTTTTCACCCATCTGTTTGTCAACCCATCCGAACGTAATGGCCTACCTCGGGTACAAGAACATTGAGGGACACCATGCCAAGAGCCTTGCTGAAGCTCAGGTAAATGACATCCACTGTTCTGCCCTCACACAGAAATGCAGTTACTTCATCATGAAGGCAATCAAGTTTGTGAGACATTAATTACCCTTGCTAAGTCCATGCTGATGGTTTTCGGACACATTTTTCTCTTTTAGGTGCCCAGAAATGTCACCCAAGAGGACTCATTGGACAGGTCACTCCTCACCAAAGTGTTCTTGTACAGCTTGCGGTTCCCTGGCTGGCACTTTTGACTGCAACATTGGGTTTTTCTCACTCACAAGAGACCTCTACCAATCCTGTGACCTTTCAAAAGGGATATTCCAAAGATGTGTTGATCTCCTGCAACATCCTTGTCACTATTGTGCCTGTCATATGGTGTATTTAATTTCTGTGATCTTTCACGTATTTTCACCTGTCCTGATATAATGACTGTTTCTAAAGTCCCATTTTCAGTTGCAGACTCTCTAGACATTTCCATTATTCTCCAGTTTTCTCTTTCTCTTATTCTTTATTCATTCAGATTGCTCTCAACTTGCCAGCTGCTGTTTTGAACTTCAGGTAGTTAAATGTTTGCCTGTTTTGCAGTAGTCTAATTATCTCCTTAGTCAACTCTTTAATTATGTTTGTATCTTTATCCTTTTATCTGCTTATTTAAAACATTTCTCATAAGATTATCCCTTGTTGAAAGACAACCTCATTAGAGGCAGCTTGTACTTAACTTATGGTGGAGGACTGTGTTTTATTATTTTTGAAGCTTGATTGTGCTTCACTTTTCTTTGTTTGTAATTAGGAAAAATAATTCGGTGTCTCTGTGTAGCCAGCTTTCTAGGTAGAGCATTTGGGAGATGGTGCAAAGGAGCTGTAACATCCAGCTGCAGAGAAATGTGGACAAATCTGATGTAACAAAAAGTGAGAACAAGTCCCAGGGGGCAACGAGAGAAAGGGTAAGGTTGGGCAGGTGAGGAGGAGCATTGTCCATACCATGTTGGACCTCAAGGGACTGCTTTTCCTACCTGTCCAGACCTACTGAGGAGACATTCTGGATCATTATCAACCAGAGAACGGTACTATCACCTCTTCACTGAGCTGAAAAGGAACATAATATGCCCTTCAAAATACAGAATAATTACTGCTAGGTGCTTTTTGAAATCTTCCTTCTCAGCTACATTATGAAACAGCTCAAATTAGTTGTAGTGTCTTGAAGACTTGAAGAAAATTACAGGAAGGGAAATAGTTCATTAATACTTTCTGTATTTTTAATACTTTCTGTATTTTTAATGAGCCCCATAGTGTATTTGGCCCTTAGTCCATGAACTACAGAAACTGAAAGGAGACTGAACAAATCGCTCAAGAGGTGGAAGTCAGAAGCGCAACTCAAAGTACCTTGAAACATTGATTGACCCCACTGAGGGTCATTATTGACAAAGACTCTCCATGGACTCGTTAGAGAAGATAATTGAAGGTTGTGATTGCAGGTAGGAAAAGGCACTGTACAGGTCGTTCTGCTATGGAGAAAATCCTTGGTTTGTTTTACCAGCCTAAAGGCCAAACCCTGACCCCAGGCCCTGGGAAGGCAGATCCCTCATGCCTGGCTCAGGGCTCTTCCTGGAGCAGTGGGGTGTGAGTTTGAGCAAGGTCAAGTGTAGGAAACTGTACAACCCCTCCCGGCTTCCCCAAAAAGGGGCAACGAGAATCAAAGTCCAGAGCCTCAAAACAGTTTTTCCTGGTAGGTCTCAGAGACAGATACAACTGCCATAGCCAGGCGGACAAAGACCTTGGTCCTGTGTGGCCTTTCAGCCTCACCAGAGCCCTTGGCCATGTCTACTTCATGTTTGCTGATACTGTCCCCTTCAGACACCTTTGTCCCTTCAGGCTGTTGACATCCATCTTGCTTTCCTACCTAGCTCTCATCCCAGCATTTCCATACTTTCACTGATGTCTCTCCACCCTCACTGCTCTTTCCTCGAAGCCCAAAGCCATGGGCTGATCCAGGCTCCCTCTGCGTGACCTCTTGTACCACAAAACTGCCCTTGGACTGAGATGTCTTTTTCTGAACCTCCAATCTGAACCTTCCAAGTTGCAATTTGTGGAGGTTTCCTTCTCTTTCTACTACAAAGAAAAGCTCCATTATCTCTGAAACCACCCTTCAAGCAGTTGCAGGCTACTGCTGTAGTGCCCTGAGCTTCCACTTCACCAGGCTTAAGAAGCCCAGGTTTCTCAGCCTCTCTCAAAGGCCCCAAACCCCACCCTGGCAGACCTCTGAAGTTTCTCTGGTTCCCCTCCATTCCTCCAGAACAGGGAGTCCCACACCCAGACACACTAGCCCAGATGTGGCCACCACAGCGCTGATTCAAAGTAGATTATAATTCTGTTGTTTGTTTGGCCACACTCCTCCTAACGCAGCCCCACATGCCCTTGGCCTTACTCATGGTGAGCATGCACCACTGGCTCGTGTGGCATCCCTCGTCATGCCCAGCCCCTTCTGCTCAGAATCACTCCTGAGCTGTTCAGGTCCCAGCCTGCCCTCATGTGTGGGGTTATTCTGCCCCCAGTAAAGAACCGGCAACTTCTCCTTCTAAAATTTCATGAGGTTTTTATTGCCCAATCCCAAAGTTTCTCAAGGTTCTCTTGGAGTGAAGCTCTGCTTTGCCAGTCCATATAGATGGCCTATCAGATTTGTGGTGCCCCTAACAAGATCAGAGTATCAGGCATTACAAGGCACTCCAGATGATTTAAGGAGGTACTAGTTTAATTAAATAGCTGACCAAAGAAGGATCCCCAAGGTCAAATGCTAAGAAAGACTGAATGAGAATACAAAGGAAGCCAAACTCAGGCCAGGGAGGATAACTTGCTGGTATCCAAGAAGGTATGGGAAGGCTGTTTAGATGTCTTCCCAAAGCCTCATCCTCTCCTGGCTTTTCACTTTTGAAGTAAAGGTACACAATGGGCTGCATTAATAGGAGTGTGGCCAGCCAGACAAGGGAGTTGTCATCCCCCTTGACTCATCACTGCCAGAGGGTTGAGGGAGGTCATCCTTCATCTCTACTCAGTACTGCTACAATTTGTCTCGCTCACTTCCCTCAGGGTTTTCTAGCCCCTCCACATCTTCCAGCAGTCCTGCTTTGTCTTCTTCTGAAAAACATATCCAGGAGACCATTCCCACCGTGTTGGATCAAGGAATACCTTCTACCTTCCCTTAAACCAAAGACTTCTAGTAGAGGTCTATGGTATTCAAACTCCCCAATGACTACCAGGGCCTAAAATTGTGAGGCTTCCTCCAGCTGTCTAAGGGACAACTCATTCTCTCCCTAACCTTCATCAGGAGATTCAGTGATCCTGACCAGAACACCATTGTACATGGAGAGTTAGACGTCCACATAACAGTAAACTAGAGTAGACGCAGGGCTGTGCCCATGTACAGCTTGGCCTTTAGTCTGTGTTGTGATGAGCACACAGTTCTGCGAGTTGCAGGATAGACTGGGTTGCAACAGAGAAGTCTGCAGGAAGCTCCCACCTGCTGCCAGTGATTAGGCCAACTGCATGTCCTTATCTTTATGTAAAACTGCAGCAACAAATTCACATGTGAAGAGCCTCTTTTAGGGCCAGTAGAAATGAGGAGTTGATTATTTTTCCTTGTAAGAAAACAATGAATATGATCAGTGGAGCGAAATGGGATAACCCTTCTAGAGATGAGTTCTGCAAGACTAGCTGCACCAGCTGACCAGGCAAAAGTAACCTCACCAGGATCTTCCAAGCCACATGCCGTTCAACTCCAGAGACAGAACTGACCTCACAGCCACCTTCACAGTCCCATGCTGCCTGCTGGAGTAGGAGTTTCTAAGGCAGAGCTGAGCTCAGCACAGCATTCTCACCTGTCTCCTCCTTTTGGTTTACAACCTGATCAGATACAGGTCACCTCACATTCCTTTTCCCACACCCTGAGACTGCTCTGGGACCTCATGTCCTGCCCCCAAGGTGCCAAGCAGCCTAAGTCCAAGTTAGGAAAGGGACTGAAGGTGAGGAATTGAGAGCATGGAAAGGAAGGCTTTGGGTATTAGGCTTTCAGGTTAGGGATTAGAGCTCACCTTCCAGGGTTCAGGATTAGACAAAGGTTTAGCAGAAGGGTTTGGAGCTCTGCTAAGGGCGTCCAGTTAGTGTTTAGGGTATAGGCAGGCTTTGAGTGTTAGGGTTTTGTCAGGCCTGGGGTCAGGGCTAGGCTGAAGGCCAGTATTTTCATGTGTGGGGTAAGTAAGGACAAAGGTAGGGCAAGTGTGAGAGGTTAGGGGTTTGGGCTTTGTTTTAGAGGTAAGGTTTGAGGTTAAGGGTTAGAGTAATAGATTCCTTTCAAGGTGAAGGGGAGCATTTAGGAGTAGGAAAAAGCTGAAACCTTTGCAGAAAAGAACTCAAGGCAGTCACTGAAAAAGTCTTCATTTCCAGCATGCTTAGTTTTTTACGAACTTTCAGATTTTTATTTTTTTTTATTAACAACACTAAGGCCATGTACCAGCAGTTGATCATGTTCTCTTGATTTGTGTGAATAATTTTAGGCAGCCACTTGTGAAAACAATTTTTCTTCTGTATTTAGAGTGCAACATTCTCTCTATGTACTTCTGTTTCACTGGCTTTTTTTCATCCTCTCCCTATTCTGTCTTCAAAGACAGATTCCTTGCATCATAGAATAACTCAGATTGGAAGAGACCTGAATGTCATCTTGTCTGACTGTGCTGCTTGAGGCAGGTGAACTCGATGGGGTAGCTCAAGGGCTCCCCGCAGTTTGCCTTTATCCACAAGGGACCATAAAGTGAGCTCTAACCCATCATAGATGGAGATAATGACAATGTTCACAGGTGTTGTCTCAAGTGCTGGCCACTGAGGGATGCCAACAGTGACTGCCCTCCAGGAGGAGTCCATTCCACTGATGGCATCTGGGCCTGACCATCCAGCCAAACTCCCACACACATTCTCATCTTTATTTTCCATCCAGATATCACTAATACGACTATGGTGGACCATGTCAAAGTCCTTGTTAAAGTCCAGGTACACAACATTCCCTACTTTCCCCTCCCATGCAGGTTCTGCACTCTTTTTTGTTTCCTTCAAGTGCCTGGAGATGTCTGGAAGAGCATTTGCCCCATCACTTCCCCAGGGACTGAGGTGAAGCTGCCCAACCTGTAACTCTACCAATCATCTTCCTTTGTAACCTGCTTGAAGACAATTTTGATATTTTGTTGTGGGGGATTTTAACTTCCCTGATGTTTGCTGGAAGGACCATTCAGCCAGCCAGCCACAGTCCAGGAGGTTCCTCCAGTGCATTGATGATAACTTCCTCATGCAGATGGTGGAGGAGCCGACTAGGCGAGGTGCACTGCTGGATCTCATCCTCACTAACAAGGAGGGTCTGGTCGAAGCAGTAAAGGTTGAGGGCTGCCTGGGTTGCAGTTCAGCATCTTGTGTGGCAGGAACAGAATAGCAAGTAGAATTGCAGCCCTGGACTTTAGCAGGGCTATCTCGGGCCTTTTCAAGTAATTGCTGGGGGAAATCCCACGGGCAAGACTGCTTGAAGGAAAAGGGGCCCAAGATAGCTGGATTGCATTCAGAGATTGCTTCTTCCACGCTCAGGATCAGAGCATCCCCACACGTAGGAAGTCAAGGAAGGGAGCCAGGAGGCCTGCGTGGTTGAATAGGGATCTGTTGGGTATGCTCAAGCAGAAGAGGAGAGTCTACAGGTCACGGAAGCAGGGGCTGGCCACTTGGGAGGAATATAAGGCTGCTGTTAGAGGATGTAGGAAGGCAGCTAGGATAGCCAAGGCCTCCTTAGAATTACAGCTGGCAAGAGGGGTCAAGGACAGCAAAAAGAACTTTTTCAAATACATAGCAGATAAAACACATACCAGAGGCAATGTAGGCCCACTGAGGAATGGGGTGGGTGCCCTGGTGGCAGAAGATACAGAGAAGGCAGAATTACTGAATGCCTTCTTTGTCTCTGTCTACTCTGCCGGAAGCTGCCCTGGGAAGCCCTGTACCCCTGAGACCCCGGATGAAGCCAGGTCAATGGAGGAGTTTGCTTTAGTTGATGAGGACTGGGTTAGGGAACAATTAAATAGTCTGGACATCCATAAATCCATGGGTCCAGATGGGATGCATCCACGGGTGCTGAGGGAGCTGGCTGAAGTCATTGCTGGACCGGTCTCCATCATCTTTGCCAGGTCTTGGGAAATGGGAGAGGTGCCCAAGGATTGGAGGAAAGCAAATGTCACTCCAGTCTTCAAAAAGGGCAAGAAGGAGGACCCGGGTAATTATAGGCTGGTCAGCCTCACCTCTGTCCCTGGGAAAGTAATGGAACAGCTTATCCTTGGTGCCATCTCAAGGCATATCAAGGATAAGAGGGTTATTAGGGGCAGTCAGCATGGCTTTACCAAGGGTAAGTCATGCTTGACCAACCTCATAGCCTTTTATGAGAATGTAACAAGGTGGATGGATGATGGCAGAGCAGTGGATGTGGTCTACCTTGACTTCAGTAAAGCCTTTGACACAGTCTCCCACAGCATCCTCACAGCTAAGTTGAGGAGGTGTGGTCTAGACAATAGAGTAGTGAGGTGGGTTGCAAACTGGCTTAAGGAGAGAAGCCAGAGAGTGGTAGTCAATGGTGCGGAGTCTAGTTGGAGGCCAGTATCTAGTGGAGTGCCTCAGGGGTCAGTACTAGGGCCAATATGATTCAATATATTCATTAACGATTTAGACGAGGGAATAGAGTGTACTATCAGCAAGTTTGCTGATGACACTAAGCTGGGAGGAGTGGCTGACACGCCGGAGGGCTGTGCTGCCATCCAGCGAGACCTGGACAAGCTGGAGAGTTGGGCGGGGAATAACCTAATGAAATTTAACAAGGGCAAGTGTAGAGTCCTGCATCTGGGCAGGAACAACCCCAGGTTCCAGTATAGGTTGGGAGATTACATATTAGAGAGCAGTGTAGGGGAAAGGGACCTGGGGGTCCTGGTGGACAACAGGATGACCATGAGCCAGCACTGTGCCCTTGTGGCCAGGAAGGCCAATGGCATCCTGGGGTGTATTAGAAGGGGGGTGGTTAGTAGATCGAGAGAGGTCCTCCTTCCCCTCTACTCCGCCCTGGTGAGACCACATCTGGAATATTGTGTCCAGTTCTGGGCCCCTCAGTTCAAGAAGGACAGAGAACTGCTGGAGAGGGTCCAGCGTAGGGCAACCAAGATGATTAAGGGAGTGGAGCACCTCCCTTATGAAAAAAGGCTGAGGGAGCTGGGTCTCTTTAGTTTGGAGAAGAGGAGACTGAGGGGTGGCCTTATTAATGTTTATAAATATATAAAGGGTGAGTGCCATGGGGATGGAGCCAGGCTCTTCTCGGTGGCAAACAATGATAGGACAAGGGGTAATGGGATCAAGCTGGAACACAAGAGGTTCCACTTAAATTTGAGAAAAAACTTCTTCTCGGTAAGGGTGACAGAGCACTGGAACAGGCTGCCATGGAGGTTGTGGAGTCTCCTTCTCTGGAGACATTCAAAACCCGCCTGGACAAGTTCCTGTGCGACCTGACCTAGGCGTTCCTGCTCCAGCAGGGGAATTGGACTAGATGATCTTTTGAGGTCCCTTCCAATCCCAAACATACTGTGATACTGTGATACTGTGATTTTATTTCTCAGAGAACCATGGAACCTCCCTGATAGCCACAACTTTTCTGAGGTGTTTGAGAGGCGTGTCACAGAGACACCAAGCCAGCTCCACCAGCAACTCTCTGCCCCTTCCCACACCAAAGGCTTTCTCTATATCCTGTCCTTGCAGGTGAGTTTCTGGAACACAGCAAATGCCATCCAGGTCTTCTGGGCCTGTTCAGAACACAACAGGAGGTCAACAACTCTGATGGTCTCTGTGTGAACCTCAAAGCTTTCCTGACATTTTTTCTCAGTGCTTCACTTCTGCTCAACCTTTCTGGTTCTTGGGCTGCAGGTTGAGCAGGGATGTGAGGATGGTGTAGTACAAAGGCTTTGTCAAACTGTCTCAGGATTGCTGTTCTGGCATCATGCAGTCAAGCATAAGAGTGCTGTAGAAAACAGTGGCACTGGTGAGGTGAGAGGGCCAGGTGGAGAAGGTCTTCTGCCTGTCTGCACTGGGGTGAAGAGCAGCAATGCATTCACAGGATGCCCATGTGAATGGGAAGAGGAAAACTGGCTCTAAAATGCAGATTATGAAAACATGAGTGCCACAGTATTACTGCAGGAACTCTCCAGCAACGTGGCAAAATCGCAGAAGTTATCAACTCCATTGAGGTCACAGAACTCTGTCTAGGGCAAGAATGAAATTATGAGAATAGAAATCCCCATAGCCAAGGCGCAGGTGCCTTCTGGAGACAGACCATCCAGTGCATGACTCTTCCATTCAGGTGGTTTCTTGAGGAAGTTACTCTCAACATGAAGTGACCTCGATACACTGTCCCACAAGCCTCCATGGCCTCCACAGCAATAACTGATGGCATTTATGGTCATTCAGGTTCATCTCCCCCATCTCACAATGTGCATGCTCACATCTTGCCTCATTGAAAATTTGGACTTCTGATCTAGTCACTTGGTGTCCTTCCATGGAGGGAAGAACAATCTCTCTCAGCTGTGGTGAGAGGACAATGACCTACAAGGTGGTTGCAAGGGGCTGGTCTGTGACAATTGTCCTGGAGTAGGTGCTCCATGTTGTCCAGGAGCGTGGGGACAGACCAAACCCTGCTCTGCTGGTCTTTCATGTCTCTCCCAGGAGGCCTGGCTGTGTGAGAACATTGCTGTGTGCCCCCACCATGCACACTCACTTCATCTTTTCACGGGTGGTTTCCTCTCTGGGGCATTTTCCAGCCCAGCTCCTCCCCAGCTCTCCCCACATCCTGCTCCCACTCAAGCCCAGCCCAGCCCAGCAGGAAAGCCCAGTCTGGGCAGGCCCTGTAGAGTGAGATGGAAGAAACAGGTCAGTGACAGTGTCTCTCTGGCTGCCATGCTCAGGATGTCCCGATGCCCGGCAGCCTTCAGCACCCTGTGCCAGCCCCGCTCCCCAGGACAGCACCGAGTCCTGGCCCTGGGGCTCTTCAGGCAGCTCCTGCTGCCCCATGGACAGGGCAGCCTGCCCCAAACTGGCACCCACGGCAGAAAAGGGTTTCTCTTTCCGTGTCTGCACACACATGGTGCCCTGATCTTCTCCTGGGACATCCCATCTCCCCACAGAGCCTTTCCCCAAGGAGAGCACATCTGCACTGGCCTGGCCAGCTGTTCCTGCACCCTGTTCCCACATTCCCCACAGCCCCCAAGCTGAGGCTTTTGCTCTGTGCAGTGAGTGAGCTGTGATGCCCAGGCTGTGGTGACTCTGCAGGGACATAGTGGTCAGGTTGAGAGACAGACCCAGCTGATGTTGGTCACTGTCACTGTGACGGCCTCCCACACGAGCTCTGAGGTGGCCATAGAGGGTGCTCAGAGCTGCCCTGCCTTATCCACCATCTGCCTGGGTGCTGGCCACCAACAACCCAAACCTGAACCACCAGCTCTAAGTCCCTTGAAAGCCAAACTGGGACCCTGATCTCATCCCACTGAGCCCACAGAAAACACAGAAAACAAAGCCTTTTGAGAGTCTATTCCTTAGGCATATTCTTGAGAGCAACTCTGGACAAAAACTTAAGCCTTCAAGCACTGTGCTAAGGAGATTCCCTTGCTGATGGAGATGCTGTTCTGGAGGCAGCTCTGTCACAGAAGTGCCCATTGCCTGTCCCTGCCTGTGGTCACAGGACTGACACGCAGCGGGACTGTAACCAAGGGTCAGGAGTGCTCAGATCTTACACCAACACAAGGGCTCACAGGAGAGTGGGGAAGTGGAAGGAGAACAGCTCTGGAAAGGACAAGGCTGGTGCTCCCTGGCAGAGCTGCTGTGCTGAGACTGTTTCCCTTCAATAATTTCTTTAGTACTTCTCTAGCTTTGTTGGTCTGGCATGGGAGAGCTTCAGGTCTGTGCTGGTTTGACTGAAAAGGATTTTCCTCATGCAGTTAGAAACCTTCATTTTTCATATAAGCATGGTCATTATTTGGATTTAGTTTGAGAACAAGAGATAACAGCCCAGCACAGAGTTGATCTTTGTAATTGCTCTGGTCTGAGAGCCAAGGACACTCTGAGTGCTCTGCCCACAGGTGTGAGGCATCGAGGAAGTGGGGAGGGACGGGGCAGAGCTTGACTGACATCCAGGCTGACCAATGAGAGTGTTCCATCCCATTAGCCTCACGCTTCATCTTTAGGAGAGTTGGGATCTTCCAGCCTCTCTCTCTTGGGCGTTCTTGCTCTTGGGCTCTTTTATTTTTCTTGTGAGTTCTTCCTTAGTTTTTTTATGGGAGCCAGGGGAGTTCAGTTCAGGACGTTTGATTTGGCCTTTTGCCATTTTGGAGAGGCCTCTGCGCTTTTCTGCGTTTTTTCTCTCTTTGGGATCAGCTGTTGGGACCAGGGTGCTGCTTCCTGGGACTGGTAGTGTGCAGACAGAGGTTGTGAGGAATTGCACTGCGTAGCTTTTATCGCTATATTATATATATATTTACTAGTAGTGTATTAGTATTTTGTTATTTTATTAAACTCTGTTTATCTCAATGCAAGTTTCTCCTTTCCCTTTCGAGGGAAGGGGGGGAGTGAGTAGCTATCGTGGTTTTATTGCCAGCGCATTGAGTCTTTGCATTTTGGTTATTGATACTTGGGTGACCCAAGTGACACATGTGGAACTTGTCTGTCTTTCGGAGGGATACCAGTGCATTGGGCCTTTGCATTTTGGAAGCTTTGGTAACTTGGGTAACTTTAAAAAATGGAAAAAGAAAAGAAAAAAAAATAAAAAGAAAAGTAAGGAAATAAGAGAAAAATGATAAAACACTAAATAAAAGAGAAAAACAAGAAAACAGTAATTTGATAAAGGTACCTTTAGTGACTTTGTTGTTCATGCATTAGTAATTGTATCGTTGTTTGCGTCTTTAGTGATTTGTTGCTGTTGTTACTTGTGTCTTTGGTGATTTTCCAGTCCAATACTTACAGTTCACCAATTGTCTGTTATTGTGATCGTGAAATAGGTAGTGGGTAATCGATAGGAGGGATTCGGAAGGAATCCCCTCCCCGTCCCGGGTTGTATTTTGTGACGTTGGAAAGAGATTGTTTGACTCCCTGGGGAACAGCAACCAGGGAGAATCTGTTTGAATTTTCTAATCAATGGAGGCCACTGTAAATAATATGAATATGCTGCACAGATCTAGGTGGGTATACTTTGTGATGTGTAGTATAGTAATGCCTTATATGTAATATATCATAAGAAGTGTATTTTAAATCATATATTGCCTATTGCATAATGTATATTACACAATAAATAAGGATACATAGGCATTATATTTATCCCCTTCAGATCTGTTTGTTTTGACCCTTGAACAGGATAATCAGGGAAAGAGATTGAAACACTATTGTATAGGGCAGATATTGTCAGGGAATATACAGGGAACTTAGATCAAAATTGTCCCTTGGTTGATCCAGGGTGGAATCATAACATTCTTAAATCTAGCAACAGGCTGAATTGTTATTGACAGCGGATTTTATACAGGATTAGACACACTATACCTAAAGCTATAAATATGCTAAAACTTTCTGAGATTAAACAGGATTGTAAGGAATCTCCAACTGGGTTTTTAAATGGTCTTAAAGAGACATCTAGTTACAACAAATGATTGAAAAAAGGTTTAATCAGGTAATAGCTATGCAATTACATACTGCTATGGCTATGCACTATTAAACACAAAGGGGAGATGTGGCAGTGTGCTAAGATCGGGCCTGTGAGAAACTGCGAGAGTCGACAGTGTGAGAACGAGCACTAGTGGAAAAATACAAGCAGCAAGTACCGTATGCTGCAGATACATCAAGAACAGAGGGACTGATACAGGATTGATACATCAAGGACAGAGGGATAGCTTATGACAGACAAAACCTGTGTTTATGGCAGTAACTTTGGTGGGAACACAAAATATATCGTTTATGTAATGACTCACTTTGCAAATCAGCAAATGCTTGAGCAAGAATCATAGCAAGTATAAATGCAAGCCTGAGTTTGTAATAAATGTGTCTCATTGCACCTTCCCGAGAGTCCGTGCCTCATTCACTGCACCCTCACTGGCTGTTTGTTGAGACACAAAGCCACGGGCTGATCCCGACTGCCTCTGGGTGACCTCCTGCACCGCAGCACTGCCCTTCCACTGACGTTTCTTCCTCCTGATATCCAGAATGCACCTCCCAAGTTGTCCTTTTCAGTTATTATTTTTCTCCTCTCTCCAGCCTCTTCCCACTACCATGGAAAGCTTGACTATCTCAGAAACTGCTCTGCAGGCAGGGACCCCAACCCATCAGACTTCTTGTGGTCTTTAGCCTGACCGGAGAAAAGTAACCTCACCATGGACTCCTTATGCACCCATGGATGTTGAGAGACAGAGTGTTTCCCTTGTACACACAGGTGCAGGAGTCACTGTGTCTCTCTGACCTCCTCCTGCCACTCCAGGAGGCTGGGAGGCACCTCAGCCCTGCCATTTGTCACCCTTCTCTGCACTTACATGAGATGCCCCATGGCATAAAGAATGGACATGGGAACTTCAGTTCCAGGAAGCACATCCCAGTGCTACATTCAGGTGGTTCCCTAAAGGATGTTACTCTCAACATGAAGTCACATCAAGATGCTGTCTGTCCCACTGACCTTCATGGAACCCCAAGGAATAGCTGATGGTGTTTCTGCTCACTCGGGTTCATCACCTCAGAAGCACTTCGTGCGTTTGTTTACATCTTGTCTACACAATGCGAACATCCACATCTGACCTACTCAATAGTTGTGATGCCAGGGAGGGTCAAAGAACCTCTTCAAGCTGAAGTGAAAAGCCAATGCTGGAAATGGTGGTTCTGAGGGGCTGGTCCATGATGATTGACCTGCAGCAGGTTCTCTAGGGTGTCCAGTGGACATGGGCACAACCACTCAGTGAGAAAATGATTTACATTATGTATGCTATGCAGAAGATTATGGGCAGTTTATTGCTTCATAAAACAGCCATTCATTAGTTGCCACACTGAATCCTTGATCTCCTGGCTCCTCATGCTGTAGATGAGGAGGTTCACTGCTGGAGGCACCACTGAATACAGAACAGACACCACCAGGTCCAGCCATGGGGAGGAGATGGACGGGGGCTTCAGACAGGCAAACATGACAGTGCTGAGGAACAGGGAGACCACGGCCAGGTGAGGGAGGCAGGTGGAAAAGGCTTTGTGCCGTCCCTGCTCAGAGGGGATCCTCAGCACGGCCCTCAAGATCTGTACATAGGAGAAAAAAATGAAAACAAAACAGCTGAAGACTACTAAGAAAGAAACCACCAGAAACCAAACTTCCCTGAGGTAGGTGTCTGAGCAGGAGAGCTTGAGGATCTGGGGGATTTCACAGAAGAACTGGCCCAGGGCATTGCCCTTGCACAGGGGCAGTGAAAATGTATTGGCCGTGTGCAGCAGAGAATAGAGGAACCCAGTGGCCCAGGCAGCTGCTGCCATGTGGACACAAGCTCTGCTGCCCAGGAGGGTCCCGTAGTGCAGGGGTTTGCAGATGGCAACGCAGCGGTCGTAGGCCATGATGGTGAGGAGCCAATACTCTGCTGAAGCTAAAAAGACAACCAGAAACACTTGGGCAGCACATCCTGTGTAGGAGATGGCCCTGGTGTTCCAGAGGCAATTGGCCATGGACTTAGGGACAGTGGTGGAGATGTAGCCCAGGTCAATGACGGAGAGGTTGAGCAGGAAGAAGTACATGGGGGTGTGCAGGTGCTGGTCCCAGGCTATGGTGGTGATGATGAGGCCGTTGCCCAGGAGGGCAGCCAGGTAGATGCCCAGGAAGAGCCAGAAGTGCAAGAGCTGCAGCTCCCATGTGTCTGTGAACGGCAGGAGGAGGAACTGGGTGATGGAGCTGCTGTTGGACATTTGCTACCTCCAAGCATAGGGCACTGTTACAGAAGGAAAAGACAGTGAGACGTTAGGGGAGGCTTCTCTGAGCAGAGTCAAAATCATTTCTCATACACCCTCCCCCTGCTCCACACCCCCCTTGTCCTTTTCGAGACCTTCCCTCAGCTCCATGTCTGAGCCCTGGGTGGTGCTGGCTGGAGGTGCCGTGAGGAAGCAGGGCCTGTGCCCGCTGGCTGCCGAGGAGTCAGCCCTGCTCTGCAGCAGTGGGGTCATGGGAACGGGGGGCAGGGAACAGTCCTGGGGTTCAGCTTTGTCACATGAAGCTGCTCCTGGTCCAGAAATACCTGTCAGCATCTGCACTCCCAGGGATAAGGAAATGAGATGGCAGAAGGCAGTTTGAGAGGTTTGGGGTTTTTTACAGCTCCTTCTCCCCTCTCACCCTGGGGAATGTTCTTGGGTGTCTGAAACCCTCAGCATTTCTGCTGCACTCAGGGAGAACAGAGTGAGTCCTGCAAGGCAAGAGGATGCCTGTGGGTCAGTGCAGAGTGAGGGGACCTGGTCTGTCCCTCTGTCTTGCTCCAGCTGCCCTGGGCTGGCACTTTCTGAGATGGAGGGTGATCACACTCCCATGTTACCCTGAAAAGCCACCAGACACTGCTGAGAGCAGAGGGATCCACCTCAGACCACTACACATCTCACTGTTTTCTAAGGTCTCAACAGCCCACATTTAGCCCAAGGAACAAGTAGCTCATTTCACAAACCAAACAGCATTTTGTCTGTCACACCATTTCTGTGCTTCTCCTTGAGACTTTCAGATAACACAGAGATGCTGTAGGATGGGTTTGCATCCCGGAGGGGAGCTCACAGCTGGTTGATGGAAACCTCATGCAGATAGCCAAGTGTCCGAATGATGGCATTTCATTCAGGGAGATTCAACCCTACAGACTTCATTGCCCACACTCCACAGGTCAGAGCAAAGCTGGGACACTTGTGCCCATGGACACACCTGCAGGAAAGGACCCACAAGATCAGGCTGTGACTCTGCAGCTGAAACTGCCATCCCCAGAGAGCCTGACAGCAAGAACAAGATCCCAACAGCAGTGACCCAGAGCAGGGGAGCAAGAAGGAAAATGCGGTGAGGGTGGGTGTGAGAGAGGCCAGGGCAGAGGCAGCTGGGCACTCAGACAGCGTCACCCTTCCCCAGCTGGGCAGCCACCTCCCAGACACCAACATTGCCGGGCAGCTGCTCTCAGCCCCTGTGCTCTGCAGAGGAACTGGAGCTCTGGCTGCACAGGAGCTGCTTCATGCCTTGGAGCCCCCAGCCCTGAGGGCAGAGGCTTTGCTGGGTGGGACAGGAGGCCAGGGGGCTGCTCACAGGAGGGATCTGACCTGCAGGGGATCAATCAGAGATTTCTACATCCTCCCTCCCACAAGAGCTCTGGTTTTTCTCCTCCTTCCCAGATCATGTCCCTGCTGCCAGGAGATTTTCCTCCTGGGAGGTGATTCCCTGTCCCATGTCTTTTCCCTGTCAGTGCTCACAGACCCCATCCCAAACTCTGTGCCCTCACCCTGGCCCTACAGACACCTGCCTGTTTGCAGGGCACTGCTTGGGAGCATCTTCCTGTTTGCAGGTTGAAAACAAAGACAGGTGGGTGATCCTGCTGGGTCCAGCAAAGGCGATGCTGCATCTGTCCATGGGCAGAGGAGTGGATGAAGGCTCATCAGGAGGCTCCTATCAGACCTACTAACTGCTTGTAGTTACAGCTGAGTGGTCTCAGTGATTTGTTCAAGTATGAGAGCTACTCTTCCATTTCTCCTCTCAAATTCCCCAAGAGAAAGAAATTGAAAATAAGGACTTGGGAAAGCTCCTTAGCTTTACTGTAACCCCTTCCTTTACCTTCTCCTTGAAAAAGCCCATTAGAAATGTCCCTCTGAAGGTGCAGCAGAGAAACTCACCTCTATATAACATGTTTTCTCTACACTGGAGAAACTGCAACGTCCCTCCTGACAGATGCCACAGCTTGTGGAATGTTCCAGCTTTAGCATCTCTCCAGGACCTGCAGCTGAATTGGGCTATGGCCAGAGACTTACTCTTTTCAGGGCTGTGAAGATTTGTCTCCCAGTGATCTCTCAGCATCCTCCACCCCATGTTGTCTTTAACCTCTCTCTGCCTGTCTCCTGTGCCCTCGGTGCTGCAGGCAGAGCCCTCAGCCCTGCTGCGCTTTGCAGAGGAGCTGCTCCTGGGCAGAGCTGTCTCTCTGCAGTGCTGCCGCTTCCATGAGCTCCCTGTGTCCCAGGAGCCCAGCCCAGCTCAGCAGCACAGGAGCAGCCCATGATATCCCTTTCTCTGTCGCCTCTGGGCTCCCTCCAGGTGTCCCTGGGGCTCCGGGGACACAACCTTTCAAACAGCTTCAAGTAATCAGTGATGTTGATTCTCTCTCCTCTGCACAGACACTTCTTGCCAGCATTATATTCTTCCTCTTAGAAAATAAACTGGTATGAAAATCATCTCTTCTTGTCCCATCATTAGACAGGACACCAGGAAGGTTACAGCAAAGGATCTAATTTCTCCAAGCTGAAGGAGGAATATCTTCAGTTGAATGGATTTAGCAATTTTATTCTGGTTTTATACTCCTAGGTCTAGAGAGACATTCATCAATCTTTGGCCATGTCATGTCTGTGCTCTGATTCAATGCCTTTGCACACATGGGCTCTTGGACACTTGGTACCAGGTTTCCTTGTGGCAGGTCAGAGCTGGGCTGGTGCCACAGCTGGGGTGTTTCAGCCCAGATGTGAGGCAATGTCCTCAGCCAGGGACCTGACTGGGGGAGCTGGAGCTGTCAGTGCTGCAGACAGAGCTGTGACGCGGATGGAATAAACTGCCAGGCAAGGTGGCAGAAGTGAGTTCATCTGCTCTGCAAGGACAGCAGCCTCCAAGCACAGCAACAGTCCAGATCAAAACTCAGCCCAGACCTGTAAGGCAATTCAAGGGCCCCATAATGAGCTGTTACTACTGCAGGAACAGTTAAACGAGAAACAAAGTCACTGTGTGGCCACTGATGAATTTAATAAGGGAAAGCAGCGATATTCTCTGTGTCTCTTGTCCTCCTGCAGGTAAATAATGGAAAGTGGCTCAGTGATCCCCTCTGCCAGTTCCCTCAGAACCCTCGGGTGTATCCCATCTGGCCCCACAGACTTGTGGGTTTCCAAGTGGTGTAGCAGGTTGCCAACCATTTCCCCTTGGATCATTGGGGCTTCACTCTGCTCCCCATGTCTGTCTTCTGCTTCCAGGGGCCGGGTACCTGGAGCACAACTGTTCTGACTGTTAAAGACTGAGGTGAAGAAAGCATTTAGTACCTCAGCCTTTCCACCTTTTTCACCCCCCACCACCTGGATTCCTCCTTTTGTGCTCTGCCCGCTCCAACAGTTTGTCACTTGGTTATATGGTCAGTTTATCCTCAAGCCACTGAGAGCTTCTGTAAGCAGTGAGACAGCACACAAAGCCCATCCCCTCTGCTGCCCACCCTTGGAGTTCCCTAGAAATCTCTACAAACCCACTAAAGGAGCAGCTTCACTGCTGTTCAGATCAGCCAGTCAGGTGAACACGGGGCTCTGGAACATACCACAGGGCAACAGGGCAGTCCCGAGGGGACATGAGGGCAAAGGGGGACCTGGAGACACCTGAGAGCACCCAGGTGCCCAGGGCTGAACTGGCCTGTTCCTCCCAACGGGACATGCTGCCCCTCGCTCCCCAGGCGCAGGGTCACAGTGGGGCCCTTTGTGACCTCACATTGTGACACCCACTGCCCTGCCTGTGCTCAGCGCAGCTGCAGCCCCAGCCCACACTGTCCGGCAGGACGGTGACGAGACAGGGTGTGAGCACGGAGCTGGCGAGAGCCCCCGAGCGTAGCCCACGTCTTTCATTGAGTTTGAGATTTAGAGAATCTTTCTGGTTGGAAGCGAACCTTTAAGATCATCGAGTCCAACCATACCCTCACTTCAGCTGCCCCTGGCAGACTCCCCTCTGCCCCCGGCAGACTTGTGCTGAGGACTCCCCAAGTGCAGCCCACGTCTTTCCCGGCTGCCCTTGGCAGACTCGTGGTGTTTCACCAAGTCTTCCCAATTCCTCACCCATACCTCTTTCCCCAAACCCACGAGATGGCAGACAAACACCTCACCTGCCCCATGGTGGCCCTGGAGGAGGACAGGGCTCCCCAGGAGAGCAGCTCTCCAGCAGAGCCCCAGGAGCTGTGCATGGCCCAGGACCTGGAGATGGGTGAGTGAGGGGCCCTGATTGTCTGGGCAGGGCGGGGGCCAGCGAGCGCTCCCTGCTCAACACCAGGACCACGTTTCCCTGCACGCTGGCAGGGGGGTTCCACAGGTGTTGGCCATGATGCTGCCTGAAGTCCAGGGCTGCTCCGAGCTGGGAGCCGGCCCCAGCACAGCCTGTGCTGGCAGAGGGGACCCAGCTCCTGCTGCAGGGCACGGGCAGCGAGAGGCAGCTGGGCAGGCAGGAGGCAGCCGTGCTGTGGGACGGGGACCTTTCCTGCCCGTCTGAAGCGAGTTTCTCACCCGCTGCACTGGGGGCTTTCCCCGTCCTGCCTGGCTCCAGCATCGCAGCCCGTCTGCCGGGCACCCTGCAGCCCTGACACGCACAGGGAGACTGTGCCGGGGGATGATCCAGGTCAAGACTCCAGAGGGAAAGGAAGGTTGCTCAGGGCACAGAAGTCAGAGTGTAGAGTTGTTGCACTTTTGGCAAAGTGAGCAGGGGCACACGCTGTTTTCCAAAACTGCTCCTTGACCAGGAACTTTCAAGAGCAGTGTTAGGCTTCCCCCAGTTTTTCTGTGTGGGAGCTTAGAGCTTGTTTTCCTGGGTGCTCCTGTACAGAACTCAACTTTTAAATCTGCTTCTGTGCAAGAACATGGACTCATCTCTCTTCCAATGTGGTTTCTTGGCAGTCGTTGCTGAGGGAATGGCTCCGCCGCAGAGGATCCTCTTTCCCCCAGAGAAGATTTGCATGGCCTGGCAGCACAGCCAGAGAGCTGGAGCGGGACTGCACAACCTGGGCAACACGTGCTTCCTCAACTCCGTCCTGCAGTGCCTGACCTACACCCCGCCTCTGGCCAACTACCTGCTCTCTGGGGAGCACAGCCGGGCCTGTGAGTACTTTTGGCAACATTCCTTGTACATCTGTTGAGCAGGGCCCAAGGGCTTCCAGAATCTGGAAGCCGATCTAGGAGAAAAGTGGCCCTCCTTTGTCAGCTCCCTGAGTTGGTGTTCTCTGAACACTCAAGCCTAGAAGCAGCTTGTTGTATCTGGATGTGTTCATCTTCAGAAAGGCACCTCTTTCTATCCCAGGCTCTTGGTCCCTGTTCCTGCAAGTTAAACTCCTTTGCTTATTGCACAGAAAGCTTCCGTCAGTTCAGCATCCCCCTGAAGAAAGTTTTCTGTGCATTAAAATGTCCCGGGCTTGTTGGGACTTGGGCACCTTGGGAGGAATGGAGAATTCTTAAACTGCAAGACCTGAATTACGTTTCCCATCGCTGTGGATATTTTGCAAACCTCAGGAGCTTCCCTCTCCCATTCCTCCCTCCCTCTTCAGGTCGCCGGAAAATCTTCTGCGTGATGTGCAGGATGGAAGAGCACGTTCAACAGGTCCTGCATTCCTCAGCCAGTGCCATCGAGCCTTGGGCTGTCGTCGATGTTCTCACACGTGAGTCCGTGCAGGTGCTGTGACATGATTGATGCCGTTCTTGTAGGAGAGAACTAGTAACTTCTTCTTTCTTAGAAATAGGAGAAAATTTCGAGCATGGCAGGCAGGAGGATGCCCACGAGTTCTTACGCTGCATCGTGGATGCCATGCAGAGAGCTTGTCTGAGAGGAAACAGAGAGTAAGCAAGCAAATTGTGTTTCCAGCGTTCCCAAGCCCTTTGGAGTCCTTGATGTCCTCCCCTCAAGGAGAACTATGCCCAGGGCTTTCAGACAAAGCCAGACTCTGGGAGGAGATAACTCCACCTTCCCATTGGTTTGCAGCTTGGACATCTCCTCTCAAGCCACTACCATCGTCCATCAGATCTTTGGGGGCTTTCTGAGATCCAGAGGTACTTTTCCACAGCTATTGCTCTCCTTGGAATTGTCTGTGCCCTCCTGTCTGCCTGCGACAACAGCCGATGGTGTGATTGGTGCAGTGGGCGTGAAGAGGGTAACCCGGCACAGTCAGTTGACTTCCCCTGTTGCTGAGCATTTCCATCTGCCTTCCAGTCACATGCTGGAGCTGCCAAGCGGTGTCCGATTCCTACGAGGCCTTCCTGGATGTTCCTCTGGATATCAAAGTAAGAGAGTTTGTAATTGTGCTTCAAGATGTCCCAAGGCCCCTGTAGCTTTCCAGATTCCACACAGTTGGCTTAAGACTGTGTCTGACAAGAGAGGTTGGTGGTGGGCAGGAGGTGGAATGGACTGTGTTCTGCAGAGGCCATGGCAGTGGTCTCCCTGTCGATGCTGGTTTCAGCTGGACAGGCACACGTGCCCCTCTCTGCACTGTGACATACCCTCCTCCTTCTTCCCTTGCCCCCCCTCAACACCCGTCTGGCTCCCAGGCTCGTGGGGGTGTTGTTTCCATCACTGGTGACACCCATACCATCGTAGCTGAACTGTGCGGTGCCACAAAGAGGTGGAGAACCCTGGGAATCCCTGAGAAATGAGGGAGATGTTCAGCATCACACCCTCTTTCTGCCTCCTGGGCGCTGCTTGCGGGTTCACAGTGGGTCTCCTCAGGGTCATCGAGCTGTTTTTTTTTTGCGTAAACTCCTCGTAACTGTTTGGGTGTGGGAATTTCCCAGAGCTCAGGGCTCTCCCTTCTCACTCCTCCAGGCAGCCGCATCTGTCACCGCAGCTCTGGAAGACTTTGTGAAACCTGAGCACCTGGATGGTGAAAACTGCTTTAAATGTAGCAAGTAAGGCTATTATTGATGATGTATTCATACTGGATCCTGTGTGAAGGTGTCATTGAGCAGAAGTCAGCTTTTCACATTGGATTAAGGCACAGTAATGAGACGCAGGTTTTTAAACATGGCATTATGGTACTGAATAGCCTTAAAAGAGCACAGGGATGTGTGAGACAGGAAAGGCTGTCTGGCCTTTGGGGGAAAAAATGGTGTGTTTCAGCCCTTGGCTCTGTCCTGGCTTTCAAGGTGTGACAAGATGACTGCCGCCTCCAAGAGGTTCACAGTCCATGGCGCGCCCAAGGTTCTCACGGTGTGTCTGAAGAGGTTTGAAGCTTTCACCGGCGACAAGATCAGCAAGGTGTGTGCACAACTGGAGTGCAACGTGCTCTTCCTGGAGCGGGTTTCCCAAAGCCGGACGCTCTGTCGCAATCTGCTCATGTTGAGATTTTCATGTTCCCTTCTGGGGACAGTTCCTGTGGGAAGACAAATGTGTCCTCTGCTCCCACAGAGCTGCTTTGGTCCAGATGAGTTTCCTGCCACCCAACTCATGACATATTGCTGTGTCCTGAAGTGTTCCAGGGTCATTGCTGAGCCCTCCTGGTCTCTCCGTAGGTTGTGGAGTACCCACAGTACCTGGATCTTCGCCCGTACATGTCTCAGGCAGCCGGAGAACCGCTCCTCTACTCATTATACGCCGTCCTGGTGCATGAAGGTGACAGCTGCCGTGCAGGACACTACTTCTGCTACATAAAGGTGAAAAGCGACTTCCTTCTGAACAAGGGAAAAATGTATCCTGGGGAAAACTGACTTTCCTGGCCGTGTTACTGACAGCCAAGGATTTGAGGGGAGAAGGTTTCCTCAGGGGCTGGAATGCATATGTTTTGAACACTTCTGGTTTGGCAGTTTTTGGCCTGTGTTTTGTGGAGAAGCCGTGCCATTCATCTCCAGATATCGACGCTTTTCTTTGCAGGCCAGTGATGGACTGTGGTACCACATGAATGATGAGACTGTGAATCTTTGCAACAGTGACACAGTCCTCAGGCAGCAAGCCTATTTACTGTTTTACATCAGGTAATCACAAGTTTAAACTGTGTTCAGAACACATTTCCTTTTCCTGGCTTGCTATTTTTCTTCTCATCCTCCTGAGCGTTTCTGTCATAGCAGACAATTACTACCTGCATTGTTCAGCCCAACCACATTTCCCATTTGTGGTCTTAGTTGCATCTTCTCCCTGTCATATAAACTGTTCCAAGAAAATGCCGGAACCCAGAGGAGGCTGCAAGAACAGCCCTCAACAGAGATCCCTCTTTTTTTCCCCAGGTGCTCTGATTTGGAAGTTGGACAAAGGGCTTCTTCCTCACCAGCACCACCAGAAGCCCGTTCCCACCTCAGTCAGTGGGCGGCCGGCAGCAAGCAGGTGCGTTCTGTGGGACCGCAGCATCTGCCCCATAGGACTAAGGCGGCTGTGAGGAGGTGGTCAGGGCACCAGATGGACAGCGGGTTTCTTTTGGGAATCTTGGCAGCACTCTCTTTTCCCTCCCACATGGCAGCTTTCTGCACAGTTGCAGCACGGCTCCCACGCCCAGCATCCACCTGGATCCATCCCATTTGTCCTCCTTGGCCCCTCTGCAGCCTCCAGGAGCCTTTGAGAAGCCCTTATCTGTCCCCTCACAGCTTCTGGGGGTTCCCCACTGGTGGGTCCTGTCAGGAGGAAAGGGCAGGAGCTTCTCACAGCTCTCTTTGCAGGACATGGTGGGGGGCATGGAGGACTCTCCAGAGGACAGCAGCTCATCCGCACCAACCATCACCAGCCAGCAAAGCCGGGCAGGAGCGCAGGAGGCAGCTGCAGGCTGGTCGTGGCCCATCTGGCCAGGCAGGATCAACAGCAGCTCCTCCGTGGGCTCCTGCTTGCGTCACTTCTTCCACGGCTTTCTCAGGCTGGTGTTCAGAAGGAAAGCTGCGTGCCCGCTGCGCTGTCACCCCCGTGAGCGTGTGCTCCACTCTGCACGAGAGGACAGCAGCAAAGAGGAGCAGGGATTCAGCCCTTCTGCCCACTGCCAGGAGAACGGTGCCAGGGAGCGGCCCAGGAGCAGATCCCCGCACTGGGGCAAGGATCTCCGCAGCTGGGTTGTGGAGACCGGGGACTACGAACACTCAGACAGGAGGAGGGGGAGAACCAGTCCCCTGAGCTGTGATCCCACTCACAGGGACGAGGCAGCTCCAAGACCCTCCGATGGCAGCGCCCAGCCTGCACCAGCACCTCCAGTGCCCTCCACCAGCAGCTCCCAGTCTCTTCCTGCCACCAGAGCTGCTCAGGGGCAAACCCGGCCAAGGCGGAGAGATCGGAGCAGATCCCCGCGGTGGGACTATGATCTCCGCAGCCGGTTTCTGGAGATCACAGACCAGCATCGCTCAGCAAGGAGGACGAGGAGCTGGAGAACAAGTCCTCCACGGTGTGACCGAGCCCTAAGGCATGATGCAGCTCCAGGGCCCTCCAGCGGCAACTCCCGGTGTCGTTCTGCACCCACAGCTGCTCGGGGGCAGACCCAGCTGAGGCAGAGGGAGCGGAGCAGATCACCGCCGCGCCGCTATGATCTCCACAGGCAATTTGTGGAGATCACGGACTGTGACCCCTCAGCACAGAGGAGGAGGAGGAGCAGGAAGGCTTCAGTGCCCTGGAGATGCAGATGAGGAAAGCGGTCGGTGGTGACGGGGGCAGATTGCAGCCTGGATGAGGGAGGACACAGCATCTGACGCCTGTGATGCCGGAGAGGAGGAAGAGGAGGAGGAAGAGTCCAGGAAGCAGCAAAGCTGCCCCATCAGGGACCAAGCTGCCCCAAGGGCACCAGCAGCCAGTGCTGCCTGTGGCAGGAAGAGCTCAGAGAGCCCTTCCAGAGCCACGGGCAGCTCTGCTGCTGGCCCGCCTGCCCACAGGCCCCTGGAGGAAGAGCTGCAACCTGCGTGCCACGGCTGGGATCGCTGCTCAGAAACACTCACTGGGCACCAGCGGGCAGAAAAGCCAAAGACACGGTTAAAAACAAACTCTTGGTGGCCTCGTGTGTCTCATTTATGGGATGTTTGCTTCTCTGTGGGTTTTGAGGCAATTGGAGAAATCCCCATTCTGAGAAGTCTCTGTGGTGGGTTTTGGGAGCTGTGTGTTGTGTGTGCCCATCTTGATGTCTCTTCTGTTTCAATGTGGAGTTGTAAGGAGCCATTGGAAGGGGGAATGTTGTTTTTGGAACTGATCTGGCACCTGACCCCAGCAGGGGAAGGACTCAGAGACATCAGCCTACGAATCCGTAACGTAAAACAAAGTCCATTTGAAATAATCCCAGAATCCAAACTGATTACTGTATTTTAAAAGTTAATCTAGGGGGAAGGGTAACCAAAGAGCCAGGAATCCATATTTTGAATAAATCAGTAAGGTTAGAGGGTTGTTAGAGTTAGATGAATGAGACAGGTAGACTGAGGCAAGCAGTGGGTGGTCTGTAACCCTGCAGTGCCAGCCAATGGGGAGCAGGGAAGGGATGTGCAGCTGGACCGGTGGATATGTAAGCGGGGGGTTTTGTCCTATTCCCGGTGCCTGTCTTTGGGTAGAACACCTGGTCTTGCCAAATGGTTTATAAAATACGCTTTGCTGAGAGATCCTGCCCGGGCTGTTCTCTTGGCAAGGCGATTGTTTCCTACAGCAGGATTTGCAGCAGAAGTTTGGCAGGACAAGAGGCCCCTGCGGTCAGACAGCACAGCAGACACTGGAACGTGGGGTCACGGGCACCAAACCCAGCTCGGGTGGGAACCAAGAGGGTCCCCTCGTGGTCAGGGCCCAAAGCGCCATCTGTAGCATCTGCCCGTCCTTCTGAGTGCCCAGAGCCTCCTTCCTGGGGCCAAATCCTCATGTTTAGGGTCCCCACGTGTCTTTCATCACCCATGGCCTTTGCTCAGGGCCCACAGCCTCATTTTCAGGTGGAGCTCGCTGCCCGGCAACAACCGCCCGGAAGTCTGTGGACAGTCAGTGGATGAAATGCAGCCAATCACATTTGAGGAGGCAGGGCAAGTCATGTGATTGAAATGTAAGCAGCCAATCAAGCTTTGAGACCTGCAGGACAGTTGGTGACAGTGGAACAAACTGGGCAGTGATCAGGGGCAGGCTGTGCTGGCGCAACAATCACACCTGGTGGGAGTGCGGCACATGGATGATTGACAAACAGTCTGACCAATCATTTGGTGGGGAGAGCAAGTGGGAAATCCCAGACAGCCAATCAGAGGAAACAGTGCCTCAGGGAAGGCAGACACTATGGAGGGAGTGACCCCTCAGGCAGCCAATCAGAGAAAGCATCGCCTCAGGGCAGGGTGGGCCCCAAACCAGGAGAGAGTCACAGCCCAGGCAGCCAATCAGCTGCAGGATCAGCTCAAGGGAGGAGACTGACAGCCCTCCCGACCAATGGTGGCGCAGCCCAGGTGGTTGCTCTGCGGGCGGCCAGGGTGAGTTTTGCCGTGGGGGCCGTGGAGCTGCCCCAAGGCTGAGCAGCCCCCGGCCCAGCCCTGGGGCCCTTTTTCCTCCCTCTGGGGCCCTGGGGCTGTTGTTGCTGCCTCTGGCTCAGGTGTGCGTGGGCTGCTCTGGCCTTGTTCTCCTGGGCGGGGGCAGGGGGCACTTGCTGGAGAGGAGCTGCTGGGGCTGGAGCTGGAGAGAGCAGGAGAAGGGGAAGCAGCTGGAGGGTGAAGTGCAGGGGATCCCCACAGCTGCTGCTCCAGCTGCACAGAGACAGCTGCCCCTCTGGGTGAGGAAGAGTCCCTGTGAGCAGCCTCAGCAGAGCAGATCACAAACGTGCCCCGCAGGGTCTGTGTCAGTGAGGAAAATTACTGTACGGCCATAGAGTGTGTGTGTGTGGTGTGTATCTGGGAAGCCTCGTGGTGTAAGAGCTGTAGAACACCGATGTGTTCTCTTAGGTGCAGGATGGGCGAGCGACTGGAGCTACAGAATAGGAGGGGAGGAGAAGACAGACAGACAGAAGTGCCTGAACTCCACAGCTTGCCTGGCAGTGCAGAGAGCAGAAAGTGTGGTGACTCCTGGGCCCTTGGGGACATTTCACCCTGTTTTGTGTGCCAGTCCCTCCCTGCTCCCTCCTCTTTCCTGCTGTACCCTTCTTCCTCTTCATCTCTTCTCTCTCTGTCCCTCTGCTGCTTCCTCACCTATTCCTCCACCCTTCTGAATCTCTGTGCAGGGTTTCTCGTATCTCCCTCTCCGTCTCCACCCCTCTGTGTTCTCATCATCCCTGGTTTCTCTTTGTCGTCATTCTGGTCTGTTGCTCTGTCCTGCTCTGTGCCCCATCATTTCTCACCGTATCCCTCTGTCCTGCTCCCTGCATCTATTCCTGCCCCTCTTCTTTTTCACTTCCTCTCCATCTTGCTGCCCACCCCAGGATTTTTTCCCCAATCTCTGTCCTGCCCCCAGCCCTTATTGTTGTTTGTCTCTCCTGCTCCCTCTCTGTCTTTCTGCCTGTCTTCCCTTTCCCTGTTCTTCTTTCTCCATCTCTGTCCAGATTACTGCCCCTTTGCCTTCTTGATGTCTTTCTGTCCTGGTTTTCTTTCTGTCTTCCTTGCCTGTTCCCAGCCCCATCCCTTCTCACTATATCACCCCTGTCCAGCTGGCTCTGCCTTTTCTTTGTCTTCTCTTCCTCTTTCCTGCTCCTCAGCCCTCTTTTCCTCTTCCTCCAGCTCATTGCTGCATGTTTTCCCTTTCCAGTCTCTTCATTTTGATCTGAATTTTGCTTTGTTTCTCAGTCCCTTTGTTCTGTTCCCTGCCTTTCTTTTTGTCTCTCCATCTGTATATCCCCCTCCCTGTCTTTCTCTACCCCCTTCCTGCTTCTTCTCCTCCCGCCTCCCCATCCCTCTGTCCTGCTCCTCAGCGCTGCTGTTTCTTCCTCCCTGTCTCATCAGCTCCTTGACCCTTTCTGCCTTGATCTCTCCATCTCTCCATCCTTTTCCCTGTGTGTTTCTTTCTCTCTGGGCTCCTCTGTCTTCTCTCTTGTCTGATTTGTCTCTCTCTAGTCCTCTGTCCTTCTCCCCAGCAGCTTCAACTGAATGACCAGGTGTCCGTGCACTCTGGTGTTTCCTCATCCCTGCCCTGGGGAAGATCTGTGTCTGTAGGGCTGGGGATCATTTAGGAGCTGGTCTCCTTCTGCAGACAGCAGAGCTGGGTGCAGCTACAGCAGAAGTTGTTCTCAGCTGCTGCTTATGCAGCTTGTTGGAAGAGCAGCTGTGGGCCTTCTTTGGAAGGGAGGTTTCTTGTTCTGTGCTTACTGCTCCTCGGGACCCTGCACAGGAGCGGTGTTGGGGTCTGCAGGGACGGGTGGGACCTGCTGTGATTCCTGGTGAATGTGAACTCAACTTGTCCTGATGTCCTCAAATGAAACCAGACTGACTGTAGATGGTTTTCTTGCCTGTTTCAGTTCCAAACTACATGTTTGGCACGAAAACAAATGAGACTTTGTGCTGTTTTTCAGACGTCAGTGACTGCGAATCAGCTGAGAACATCACTGCCTTAGGTACCAGGGCAGGTGGTCTGTGATCAGGGCTGTGCACTTGCATGGCGGTGCTTTTATGAACATTTTTTGATGTCGCCACTTGAAAGCCCTTCATTTTCCTAGAAATTTTAAGATGATATTTCTTATTCGGAGTTTCAGACTCTGGTTGGACTTGATGTTGAATGGTCCATATAATGGGGTCCATAGAATAAGAATCTCGCTTCCTTGTTGTTGTTTTCTAACACTATCTGAATTTGGTAAGCAAGAGCAAGAGTAGTTGACAGTGTCTGCTTTTGAGAGTAACGTGTTTCTGACTCTCCCTCTTTTTATGATGAAGGTTTCTGCCTGCACTATGACTTTGCTGGGCTGTGAGGCTGTGTTGGAGCAGCAGAGGTAAGAAGTGGTGGCTTTAAAGGCATTGAAGCTGTGGTAAAACTAGCAGGAAAAGCTCGTTTCTTCCTAGACAGCTGCCTGACAAAAATAGTTACAAGTAAAGACCCTTGAAGTTCGCTTTTTTTTTTCTAATTTAGTCTTAATATGGAGCTTTTGGTATTGATCGATTGATTGATTGATTTCTGGGAAGCAAGAAGTGAGAGCCTGTGCACTCCCATAGGCAGTGCTGCCTCCCAAATAGGTGCATCCTTCTCCACTTCTGTTCCTTCCATGCTCGTGTAGAACAAGGCCATGCAGTAGTGTGCAGATTTAGTGATTCCAATGTGACTGTGAAGTCACAGCCCCACGGTGACGTGCTGTGCTGTGTCTTGGCAGCAGCAGCATCATGGTGCGAGCGTGGGGGCCATGGTCCTCACCCTCCTCCTCCTCCTGGTGTCCCTGCCAGCCCGGGACGCCCAGGCTGCTCCAGCCGAGCGCAGGGAGCAGGTGGGCGGGCAGTGCCAGCACCAGCCCCGAGCAGCTCAGCAGGGCAGCAGTGGGGCCAGGGCTGGGGCCGGGGCCGGGAGAGCAGCCGGGTTGGGCTGGGCAGGGCGAGCCAGGCAGCACCAGGGTGTGGGCAGGGGGCAGACGCCCCGCAGGGAGGGGAGAGGGGCTGCGGCTGCTTCAGGGGCAAGTTCTGGGCAAGCAGGGGCTGGGAGTGGTGGCACAGGGCCAGAAACCAGCACTGAGTCCCTGTGGGGCCCTCCCTGTCCCCCAGCGTCGTGCCACACGGCCCCATCCCAGGGCACGCTTTGAGCCTTTGGGCCTGTTGCAAATCAAAGCTGGGATTGCTTTGGCCCTTTGGGCCAGTTTTGAGCTAAATCTGGGCACATTTGTGCCCTTTGGGTTCATTTCTGCCTAGATCTGGGAGTTCTTTGGCTTTGCAGTCCAGTTTATACCCAAATCTGGGGATGTTTGGGCCACTTTTGGCCGCTTTTTACTCAAATCTGGGCATACTTTGACTTTCTGGTCCAATTTCACTCCAAATCTGGGGATGTTATACCCCTTTTTGGCCAGTTTTGATCCAAATCTAGTGGTGCTTTATTATTTCTGGCTCTTTTTACCGGATATACTCAGGTGCTTTTGCCCTTTTTTTCCCCTAATGGAGGTGCCGTGTTCCCAAATACAGAATATTTTCACCTTTGCCAGCATTTTTGCTCCCAAATGTGGATGTTTTTGCCTCTTTTGGCCACTTTTAGCCCAAATACTCAGAATCTTTTGCCTGTATTGGCCAATTTAGCCCCCAAATATTTGGAGTATTTAGTCATTTTTCCAGTTTTCTCCCTAAATAGGGCAATTTCTCTGCAATATATGGGCATTGTTGTCCTAAATATGTTGTGCTGTGTTTTTTTTTGTTTTTTCTCTCTTCTTTATGTCCTTTTTTACTCGAAATGCAGGAGTATTGCTCTGTGAGCCTGGAAACCTCTCTGATCTGTACTTGACTCCAAGCCATGGCATTGGCAGAGCTGATCGAGCTTCTCAGCTGGATCCTGGTTATGAGCCTTGGGCTGTCTCAGAGGTAAGTTGTCACTGTCTGTCTGCTTGAGGGAATAAACACTCATATTTTAATAGGTTATTCACGTGTGATTGTACCCAAGATCATCTCAGAGGCTTTTCAAAAGCTTTTTGTGCCTTGGTGGTGTTACACAGACAAGTCATAAATACTATTTGCCTGCAAACCTGCTAGGTCTCAGCAAAAAGGTCACCCATGTTCCATATCTAGCTGTGGGAACGTACACCTTTGTATGTGTCTTGTGTCATTACCTCACCCCCTCCCATCACTGCAGGTGACTGAGGAAGAAGGAGATCACAACATGCCATGGAAGCTCCTCACCCATGTTTGACTCCCTGTTTGGTTCCTGCAGTCCATGGTGATCAAGCCTCTTGGTGTAATCCTGTTCCTGAGCCTGGGGGCAATCCCAGGGGTAAGTGTTCAGTCTTCATTGGTCACTGGCCTTTGGCTAACTCAAACTAGATATTTAGCCAAAGAGGGGAGATACCACTTTAGTTGGAGCCAATTCTGCTCTGCTTGTGAAAGCAAGCTCAAAGAACCCCAAAATGTCTGTGATCCAGATTCTAGCACTGCCTGTTGCATTTGCATTTCCATGTAAAGCACTGGGCAGCTGAGAATTGTGGTTGTTGCTGGATTAAGCTCCAAGAAATAGTCAGAGGTGGTGGATGCTGTTCTGTGTTCTGTCTCCCTTGAGCACCAGCAGCACAGGTGAATCGTTTTCAGGTAACAACCATGGCAGCAATGGGGCAGAGTTTTCATGCTTTGGCTACATGGCTGGTTTGTGCCCGGGGAAGTGCATCAGCCTTTAGAATCTGGTTTGTGTAGGTGAGACGCCTGGAAAGTGAGTCAATTTTCTCCATGTAGTTAGAAGCCTTTCTTTTTCATAGCTGGCACAGTCATTGTTTGGATTCAGTTTGAGAACAAGAGGAACACCAGGGACAGAGTTAAAGTTTTTAGTTGTTGGTGTCTGAGAGCCAAGGTCTGAGCTCTGCCCGCGGGTGTGAGGAGCTGGGAAGAGGGGATGGATGGGGCAGAGCTTGACTGACACCCAGACTGGTCAATGAAACTATTCCATTAGCGTCATGCTGTGTCTTTAAGGAGAGTTGGGATCTTCGGGCTGGGGTTTTTTTCAGAGCCGGGACAGAGACTTTTTCAGTTATCTCTAGTTCATCTCAAGGAAGACAGAGAAATAAGCTGCGTCCTGTTGGAGGGACAAAGTGTGTTGGATTTGAAGCCATTGGGCAGGACGGGAGGAGCTGCCTTCTTGGGTCAGTGATGGGTGTTGGCATGTATTATCTGAGCTGGAGCTGATGTCTGTCACCACTTGAGCTCTAGAATTACTCTGAGACCCAGGAATCTCCAGTTCCTTGGGGAGCTTTTCCAGGCTGTGGAATCCCCTTTCTGTCACAGGCTGTGACGCAGCCCATGGAGAAGGGGGCACTGTTTGAGGTTCCTCAGTGTGTGCGTTAGGGAGGCGTCGTTCTTGGGCTCACACTGGGCGTTACGAGGAGACGCTTTCACATGAGCTGAAGGCAGCTCTGGGTACCCAAAGCTGTTAACCGGAGTTAACAAAAGCTGCTGCTGAGATTTGGGGGTGACGGCACCAGCCGGTCGTGACGAGCGTGGATGTTGCTGAACCGCAGACACCGTCTCGTCCAGGCTGCACAGCCAGAGCGTTTGAAGGGCGGTGTCCCAGCTTCCTTTGATTGCAATGAGCACTCATGTTGGGATTTGCTTTTTAAGGAGGGTGCTCTGCTTGAATCTTTTGCGTTGGGGTTTGTTCTGTTATTTCTGCAATGCCATGAAAGCTGAAGTGCAGGAGGTTGAGAGCTGTTGGAGCAGAGAGGAGCACGTCTTGTATTGCTTGGATTTTTGTGGGTTTCTGAAGGAGAAAATCGACCCCAGCATCGGTTGGACTCCAGAAGGACATTGTTTGAAAATGCGTAGCCAGGTTCCAGTGACGTGTTGGCTTGGGCATGAATGACTGGAAGTGCCTGTTGGGAGAGCTCCGTTGGTGTGGACCCGTGGAGCCTTTATGATTGAGCTTCCAGGTGTGAGAATGCAAAAGGAAACTTGAGCTCGAGCTGGTCTTGCTCTTGAACCAGAATGGTTTTGACTCCTGCCCAGATTTCTGAGAGAGCCGTGAAGGTTCCAGGCAGCCGAGGTTGTGGCCCAGGATGGGTGAGTCGCCCGCTCTGCAGTTGTCCAGCGGGCCCTGCAGATAATGTTTGAGGTGACAAAGCTCTTGGCAGGCGACAGCGTTTGAGTTCATTTGCTTCTATCTGGGGATATATGGACCAGCTGAAAAGGTGGTGTTTGTGTTTACCCGCAGTAGACAGACAGACCCCTGGAGTGTTCACGTGCCCTTGTCGATGAGTGAGGAAATTGTCTGCAAGACGGAAAACGGAAGAGTCCGGGGACAGGTTTTAGGTGTTTTTTCCAGCTCCCTGCAAAACCTGGGCTTTTAGTGTTTTGTTCCAGATTTTCCCTGGTGATTTGAATGTGTTCTTCTTGTTCCTGAAAAACTAATTTATTTCCTTTCCTGCAGCCCTGCCTTCCAGGAGAAACAGCTACAACGCTCTCCCTGTGCGCTGCAGCCGTCCCGGCCCTTGTGCTGAGACCGAGCTCATCACTTGCACAAGTACAGACTGTCCTGGTTAGCGCTGCCGAAGCTTCTGCGGTACCGAGCGTGGTTGGGAGATGCAGCGCACGAGCTGCTGTTGTGCTTGCAGGGAAAACTGGCTGCTCTCGGTGTGGGGAGAGCAGGAGGATTCGTTTTGTTCCCACCTGAGCTGTGGTGGATGAGGAGGTTCTGAGTGCTGCGCAGGATGGGTGAGTGTGTCTGTAGGTGGAGATGTTTTACAGGCAGCGTGTGACACTGGCTAATTTAAAAGTGTCTGTGTGATCCCTTTCTACAGGCAGGTGCAAGTCACTGGAGTGTATTTACATTTAACTAATCACCTTGCCAAATCTTTCGCTATCTCCCCATATATTCCACCCCCTCGCTCAGGTTCTTGCTTCTGCTGGGGCCAACGAAGCCAGCGTTGTTCATTTGTGCTTGTGAGGTGTAGCACAGAGCAATTTACAGGGGCACACAATAAACACATACAGAAAAAGGAAAAAACATATTTCTGCAATAATCAGGTGTCCCATTCATCTTGCCAAGGAGTTACACGAGCTATTCAGCCAGGCATTATCAGTAGATGGTTTCACTTGCCGCATTAGTTCCAAAGATGTGAGATGATGTCACCTTCCAGTAATACACACGCTGCTGCTCCAGCTCCGTCAGCTGGTGTCACTCTGGGTTTAACAACCTGCTGTGGGCTCATTGCCTACACAGACTGGAAAGTCGTGGCCTGCACTTTTTCAGATTGGACTTCAGTCGGATGGTGAGTCTTTGACACCAATAACATTGTTCCAGAGCTGTCTCCTCTAGATAAAACACAGGTGTTCACTGAAGATACCTGACATACAGGAGCTCGAGAATCTGATGTTAGCAAAGGATGTAACATAGGAGGAGGTCAGGGTACAAAACCACACAGCATTCTCTGGAGTCGTATGAATTTTTACATCTAGATCAATAGGCTGCAGTCCCACTTCACAATGCATTGGTGGGAATAATTTCATTTCCCCTGTAGTTGGTGCTGACACTGTATCCACGGAAGTGTATACATGTTGCCAGGCCCTAGATGGGGTACGTGGCCAATATAATCAACCTGACAGGTATTCAAGGCCCACTGACAGCGTTTTACCTTTCCCCATGCTCTTAAATGCAGCTGTGTACAAGCAGCACAATGATGTGAGCATGTTCTACAAGTATACAACAGCGAAGGGGTTTGATTGTGACCAGTGTCCCATGCGTGTGCAGCATAAGCTGATCCACGTCCACAAGCTATATGCACATTTAGAGCCTGAGCGTGCAGCTCAGCAGAGGTCACATTATCTGCTTTCTTACTGGTTTGGGACTCAAATGAATCAACTTTATTGTGCTCTGCTATTAACCCTTCACAAGGGGACTCCTCCTCCGCAGGAGATGTAGGGATGAAAATTCTCCAATGCCCTAAAAATCCTAAAAAGGCAGGTAATTGTTTTATTAGAGCTGGTAAGAAAGCTGCTGCACTGTGTGCTGTACTTTAGCTGGTGTTTCTCTAAACTGCCTATGCCAAACTATTTCTAAAAATAGTACGGTAGCACAAGGGCCCTGCATTTTCTTCAGAGTAATTGCCCAGCCCTTGTCCTGCAAAAGCACCTTCAAAAATTCAGCGGCTGCTTCAGTTTCTTGTTGTGATGCTGCCACAATCAACAGATCATCAATATCATGGCAATCAGTAACAGTACCCGACCATAGTGCTGTATCAGCTACTATCATCTGGTGGCAAACGGAGGGACCGTGTTTGTATCTCTGAGACAATACTCGGCAAGTCTATGGCTTTGTTGCCAGGTAAAGGCAAACTGGTCTCGCACTGGGGTGGCAGGGGGGGTGGAGGGGGGGTGCAGTGTGGGCAGGGGGGCTGGGGCTGGTTGGCTTTTTTGCATAAGCATAAACTTTTACAAGCGGCAAAAACTTTGTGATGGTATGATCCCGCTTATTTCTGATGGTGGGATACCAGCTTGTACTAAGTCATCCCACACTAGTGTTCTCATCGCCTGTGGTGGGGTTTTGATGGATAAAGATCTGTTGCTGAATTAGTCTGGCTCAAAGGAATCTCAAGGCCGCTTTGGGAAGCTGAGAACAGAACCTGCTGTGAGAAAGAGGGCCGTTCCACAATCTGCGGGCGTGGCGTGGCGTGAATCATCGGGCGCATCATCAGTGAGACTCCAGCGCACGGACAGCCCACGATACTCATTTAGCGAATCCATGCTTGGAGCATGGACGCGTGATTAGAATATAGTTGCATATATAAGGAGGCTTGTTTCTGTAATAAATGGCTTTGGCGTGATTCACATTGAATCGACTTGTTTTGCTGAGTCCTTTATCGCTCCAACACTCGCCTGTGCTGTAACTCTGCTCAGTGTTGCCGGATTTCCATTCTCCACCACCCAAACAGAGGGTCCTGAAATTACAGCCCCAGTTCCCCTCAAGGCATTTGCCAGAGTGCGGGCATTACCTGTAGCACTTGGCACTGCTACCCTGTCCGAATCGGATCCATAATCAATACATACACCACCCCAATCTAAATCAATACTTTCCTCCATTGTGCACCAATTTCCACGGGACAACACAGCGTATGCTGTTAAAACTGCTGCACACAAACATTGATATAGCGTAGGTGCAATAATATCTTGCCTGTCCGGACCTCTGACAGTTTGCAGCTGAGCATATCGTTGTTGTATCTGATCACCATAGGCTATAGGGCTTAAGAAATCTTGCTCATCTGCCGATAAATGGATAGACACAGCTCCACTATCCTAAGCTGGCAAAATCTGTGCCGGAATTCCTTCCCCACTTGTCTGCTGAGAGATCTCTGAAAATGCCGTTAACTCCTTCGGAGAGTGAGTATGTGCGATCCGCCCCCTCATCTGCTTGTTCCTGCTGCAGCATCATTTGTATGGGGGGTTGTGCTCCCGCCACCTCCCTGCCATTTAAGTCAGGATCAAGTTCAGACTCAATATTGGAGTCTGAGGATCCACTCCAAATATTTCCATCCCATTCCTCGGGATTCCAAGTGTGGTTTGTGGTAAGAGTACAAACCTGAGAACACAAAAACTCACTTTTGGCACATTTTTCCTTTTGTTCCTTAGCAATAGATGCCAGCAGCCGGTCTGCATTATCCTGCAGCTCATAGCACCGTCTGCTTGAACAGTAGTTACTTCTTGCGCGATCGCCTTTGCATCCTGTAAAATCTCAACCTCCTTTTCCAGTTCTCTTATTTTACTCTGCAATGCAACAACGTCACAATCTAAGTGCCACAAATGTGATTTCACAGGGCAAACAGAGGAATTTGTCATGCCTGGTTGTTATATGGCACATTGTAATAAAGCACAGTGGTAATTTCCATCGATTTTACACAGGATTACTGGCTGTAGCAGACTGGTTGCATCAAATAAATGTTGACTTGCTGCACTGGTGGCCTTGGGAACAGCAGATGGCTTCTGGAGGTGGTGACATCTCCTGTGAGCCCAGGAGTGCTGAGCCCATCGTACAGGGAACAACCTCCCCTCCCCGAGCAGGGCAGAGGACCCAGGGGCCGGGCTGCCTGTCCACACTCCTCCCTGCCCCAGCACCAAAATATGTTCCTCGGGGGATGGTTCTCACCAGAGCCCCACGAAGAATCTGTTTCCCGTGGTGCCTTCAAAACACAGGGTACCCCAAGGGCTGGCACTGTCTGCCCTTCACCTCACAGAATCACAGAGTGTCAGGGGTTGGAAGGGACCTGGAAAGCTCACCCAGTGCAATCCCCCCGGAGCAGGAACACCCAGATGAGGTTACACGGGAAGGTGTCCAGGCGGGTTGGAATGTCTGCAGAGAAGGAGACTCCACAACCTCCCTGGGCAGCCTGGGCCAGGCTCTGCCACCCTCACCAGGAAGAAGTTTCTTCTCATATTTAAGTGGAACCTCCTGTGTTCCAGTTTGGACTCATTGCCCCTTGTCCTGTCACTGGTTGTCACCAGCAGAGCCTGGCTCCATCCTCCTGACACTGCCTCTTTCCATACTGATCACCATGAATGGAGGTCACCCCTCAGTCTCCTCTTCTCCAGCTCCAGAGCCCCAGATCCCTGGGGAGTTGCTCCACTGCCCAGCACCTCTGGGTGAAGAACCTTTTCCTATGTCCAAGCTGCCCCTCCCCTGGCACATCTTCCTGTCCTTCCCTCGGGTTCCGTCGTTGGTCACGAAAGAGTTCAGTGTCTGTCCCTCCTCCTCCCCTTGTGAGGAAGCTGCAGCCGCCGTGAGGTCTCCCCTCAGTCTTCTCCAGGCTGAACAAACCCAGTGACTTCAGCCGTTCCTCGTATCTCTTCCTTTCCAAACCCTCCACCAGCTCCGCAGCCTCTTCTGGACACTCTCCAGTAGCTTTATGTCCTCACGGAAAGGGCGGGAAGAGCCCGCCCGCCGCGGCCCCCAGGAGGCGAGGAACTGCTTCCCACCCCCGGGCCCCGCAGCCCGCGGACCATCCTGAAGGGCCAGAGGAGGCTCTGGGGAGCCCGGACACGGGGAGAGGCGGGAGCTCCTCTCTCAGCGGCTTTTCCCGCCACTCCCCTCAGCGGCCGGTACGGGCCGCGCCGGGCGGCCGAACGCTCGCTCCCCTCAGGGCGCTGCCACCACGGCCGCCCTGAGCCCGCCCCCCGCTCCCTCCCCGCCGCCGCCAGCCCCGGACCGGATTCCTCGTCCTTCTGGTCAAACTTCTTAATCACGTCGCCGCCGGTCGCCCCCCCGCTTCCCTTGGAGCCGCAGCGCTCCCGCCGGGAGGCCCGCCCCGCTTCCTCAACCTCCGCGCCTGATTGGGCCGCAGCGCTGTCACTCAACCCCGGACGCGCTTCGGGCCCCTGAGTGCCTTCCGTCTCTCCAAGCCACGCCCTCTCCGTGCTACTGGGGGTGTGGGGGGCGTCTTAAAGGAGCCGCTCCACCATTTTGTGCGGGGTGTGTAAAATCCTGAGATCACTTTGCGTGTGAAACGAAGAAATAAGCGTAACAGCCGGGAGATTAAACTGTTAAGCGACTTTATTTTGTCAGCGCTGGGCAACACTGGGATCATCCTCCCCAAGTACTGCAAAGACTGGATGCTCTTGTGTTGCTTATATTCACATAATTATTACATATGCATTACAATTTTTAAAAATTTTGACACACAATACATCTATACTAAGAAATAATTCATGATGTTAGTTATAACTGTTTAGTTTCTTACTTACATCTATTAATTATTAGTTAAATATCAACTAAGCACTCTGCTTCTGAACAACACATCACTTAATCTTCTGTCTCTCTCCTGTCATGCAGAAGGATCTAAAACTTGAAAAATACCCCTTGTTTTGCAGGTGGTCAGAAAGCATTTATCATGTTCGTTAATGGTGGGTACGTCTTTTGTAACTTAATCACAGTATGAATTAATTGGGCAGCTTCTCTTCAGTTGGAAGAGACCCTCAAGATCATTGAGTCCTGGGAATTTAGTGTTCGTTGTTGATATGATGAACTATTACTCCTTGGAGCTCATATTCTGGTTGTTTCACACAAAAATGTGCTGTCCAGCATCTCACTTTCCCCCATCCTGGTTCCCGAAGCTTCTCCCCCTGCCCTCACCATCACCCCCAACACACAATATTGTATCTGGCATGAGAAGATCTCGATCTCCACCCAACTGTCTCCCTTCTCCTCCAGTGTATTCCAGATCCCCTTCCACCACCTTCCCCATCTTCCTACATGTTCTTACATCAGAAAATACATTTCTTACCGCCACTGAATTTATCTTTTGTAATTCTGAATATTATCCATGAGTCCCCTCAGCTTTATTTTCCCATTTACAAGCGTCTCACCGATTGCTCTGTCGCCTTCTTCATGTGGTCTCCATGTGCTGTGAGACACTTGCCAAGCTCACCTGCTGGGCCGTCTGCTTAATGTGAGTTTTCTTGATTTGTTCTTAATCATAAAATAAATGCAATTTTGTTGCTCCTCTTCTCCAAATATCTATTTGTTGTCTATACCATGCATTTGCTGTCTAGAACTCATCGAGCAGGCAACAATTACAATACCAGTAAAGCTAAGTTTGCTATCAAAACCATCCAGCACAGCAAAACGCCCCCAATGAGCTTGATTTATACAATAAAACACATAATTTCCCCTCAAATACTGAATTAAACATGCAGCTTAAGTTGTCAGTAGCCTTGCTGTTTGTGGCTTCCTTCTTTCTAGGCCACTCCTTCTCGGCACGGAATAAATAAAGGAGTTTCTGGACCCCCTTCAGATGAAAGGCCAAGACAAATTCTTCTCGTGTCCTTTCCAGGAGAGCAACTCGATGGTGTCATGTTTGTGGTGACAAGAGGAGGTGGCTGGGAAGCAACCAGAGCATGGTGTTCCACAGCTGCCCAAGAGCTTAACATTCATAATGCAATGAACAAATGAGTAGAAGAACCATGAATCTGCTTGGAAGCCCCAGTGGTCACTGGTTGGCCATCAGCCGAGCAACTGGAACCATCCGAGCTCCATCGTGGTGGCAGATCTTTATTTATCTCGTTTGATGTCCCAGGAAATATCAGATGGACCAACCTCAAAGTGTCCCACCTGCTATCAGGTCCCTGGTCGTGGCAATAATGAAGAAGATGAGCAATTATGCACAATTTGTTGCGAGAGCAGCCCTCGTTTTAATTTCTGAAAAATTAAATTGGTTTAGATGTTGTCACAGTCCCTTCGGCGATGGACTCGTGATGGTTCTTTTACCTTGACCTCAGAGCGCAAAATTAAGGTGACCAAAATGCCAAGGGGTTATAACTCAATCAAGCAGTGTTACTTTATTAATTTGCCCGTAAAGCGGCACATGATAGAGAGACAGAGTGAGAAAGAGAAAAGGGAAAAGAAACAGGGAGAAGTAAAGATGAGCAATGAGGTTGCGTTTCTCACCATCCAGTTCCAGAAGCTCCCTCTGGTCTCCGGTCCCGTGGAGTCCGGCCGGTTCTCTGCCGTGGTTCGGGATCCTCTGGTGGGAAGATCTTCACCGGTGTCCATTCTGGAGTCACCTTGTGTGCTTCTTCACCCCCCTTGCTCCCATTGTTTCAGGCCAGTCTGCCTTGATTTCGCAACCCAGGCTTAACTGCGCAGGCTCGAAGGATCCACGCTTTCTTTTGCCAGTGCTTACGTGTCCAGCATTCAGGGTCTCTCTCTGGTCCACTGGGTGACCTCAGGACCCTTGGCGAGCTCTGGGCATGCTCTTTGTCATTGGCCATTGTTTGAGGGAGCAGGTGGGGGACACGTGTGACTGAGGCTGCAGGTGAGAACACATCTTCTGGACAGCAGCGATTGTCCCTGGGTCAAAGAGACCCTCATGACAACAGCTTTCCGGAGGGGGGGCTGGTTTGGCTGAAGCAGCAGCAAAGTCCACACAGCAGCCATTGTGAGCAGGAGGCCCCCGTATCAGAGAAACAGTTCAAACAATGCTGCTCCTCGGGCCTCTCTCCAAGTCATTGTCCATCTGTTCTTTCGGTCAGGGCCTCAGTTCTCTCAGTTCTTGATGGCGATGGTCAGGCCAATCCTGCTCCATCTCCGGACCCACTCTCACAGATGTTTAGCACGGGTCTGCTGGTCTGGATGAAACGCTTCTCTCGAATCCCATCCACAGGCAACACGGTGAAGTGACCGGCTGGTTCTGTGGGTAAAGTTGTGTCTGCAAGGACTTCTGCTGTCTGACACTGGGCTGTGTTATGTGGCTTTTCCTTCCGGAGCTTCTGGGTTTAGTACTTTCTCCTTTTGGTGCCACGAGTCCTCTGCACCATTCCTGAGAAACACGCGCTCCCCTCCAACATCTTCCGAGAGTTTTTCTATATCCCTGAGTTTTGAAAATTGCTGTTCTCTACATTTCCTTGAGTTCATATCATCTGCAAAGCGGGGTGACCAGTACTGGCTGTCAGTTCGCAGGGAACGGGCTTGTTTTTCAATCGCATAATGAATGCAGATGGATGACACTCAACATTTTTAATTCTGTTTTTCCATGCAATCCAACAAAGACAGATTCAGACAAGCTGCATTTTTTCAGCCAAAGGTTTGAATGACTACTTAAATATGATTAATTTGTCCAAATCCCCTGGTACCATCCTTGTTTTCATGTCTCCTACAGTCTCCCACAGGCAAAAATTCAAGTGGTGTCTGTTTGTTCCGGTGTGTTGCAATAAAAGTTGTTTGCTTTACTCCTCTTAGCAGCATAAACACAAAACCCAAGCAGAGCTCCTTGGTCTCTGAAATTAGGGTGGGTAGAGGACGTTTTTGTTTCCCTACATGCTGCTGGTGGAATCTAAGAGGTGGTGTTAACCCATTAATAGGATATTATGGAGCGAGAGAAAGAAGCAAGTCCTTGCCGTCTACCCAGGTGTTTATATAGTTGGAATATTTGAAAGAATTATTTGAGATCTTCCACAAACTGAGACCACACAATGTAATGTATCTGCTCTCCTGTTTATGGGGAATCATCAAGTCACAGTGAATCTTGATTCTAGTCCTAAAATCCCAGTCCTGCAAAATGTGATGATACTGGTTCTTTTCCAGAGCCCACTGTAGCTCCAGCAGCAAAAACCCTTTTTATTAGACTTTTGCTAAGGGTGTTAATTCATTGAATGCCTAAGTGTGTCTCTTAAAACACAAATTATTCCATTTTGTGAAATATTTGGGCAACTTTCCTTCTGCAAGGTGGGAGCTTGTTACCATTAGCTCCTGGAGTTCTTCCCATGAACGAAGAAGAAATCGAGGACGCTCTTCCCTATCAATTATATCTCATAATTTAAGAAAATGATGCTTGAAGGGGCAGTTTCAAGCCAGCCCAAGCTTTGTAGATCTAAATCTCAACATCAGCTGAATACCAGGCTCCAAGGGAATTGAAGCAAACTGGATTATATGGCATTATCTATATTGTCGATGTGTAAATCTGGTGTAGAGCGACTCTCTGAGCTGGAGGGACGTGGTTTTAACCCTCAATTTAGGTAACGTAGGAAAATAACTTGAAATGTTATAGATCTCAAGAAAGACTACCTGCTCCAAAAGGTAATATTTGAGTTTAATTCTTTGTGTCTAGTAAAATATGATAAATTCACATCCATGATGTATGTGCATGAGCATTCACCTTCTGAAAACAATCCCACGTCTTTGCATCTTATTGAAAGCAATTGAAAACAAGTCAAAAAAGTGGGTAATACGCAAGACTGAGTTCTTCACCATGACCAATAACTTGTTCCTAACACATAAACTCTTCCAATATCATTTTTCTAGAGTGATTACTCTGAGGCTCAGGTTTTAATCCATCTCACCTAATTGCACTCTAATCACATCTGCGTGAAATCATCCTGAGAAGAAAAAAATTTGCATTCATTTGTAATGAATATTAACATTTTAATTTTTATCCATGCACTGTAAGTATCTCTTGGTTTCAAACAAGACATCTCCTTCCAGAAAGTACAGATTCATGAAAAATAAGTCCAGTCTGGTTCTTTTCCCAAACAACTCTTCCGTCCTACTACTCTTTTCATCCCTTGTCCAAAACCTGGTGCTCTGCACCAGTTCATCGCTTCATCTCTGAATTTAATACATTAATGTGCCTTCAAGCCAAGGTCCTAACTCCGAATTCTTCATTACTGGGGGTGTGGAGGGTCTTTGTTTCATCCTCTTCGGCCAGTTCTGGTGGCAGCACTTTTTGGTTGTCCAGCAGGTGTTCAAGCTCTGCAGATGTGTTGCAGATGTGTTTGAGATGTTCACCGTCTCCCACCTCTCTCGAGCTCCTCTGCTCCTGGACCCTTTGCCCCATCCCAAAAACACAGCGGAGACTTTTCTTGGGCAGGAAGGATGTGCTTCTCAGTTGGACACTTTCCTGTGCTTGATGTGAAGAAAATGGGGGCTTTTTTGTATCTTGATAATACTAAAAGGATTAATAAGAAAAGGGGGAAGGTGTAAAAAGAATATACAGAGACACAAACACAGTGGAGTAACATGGAATCATGGAATCACTTTGGTTGGAAGAGACCCTCAAGATCATCGAGTCCAACCATAACCCACCCCTGGCACTGCCCCCTGTCCTGAGAACCTCATGTCCGTCTGTCCAGCCCTCCAGGGATGGTGACTCCAGCACTGCCCTGGGCAGCCTGTTCCAATGCCCCACAGCCCTTTGGGGAAGAAATTGTTCCCAGATCCAACCTCAACCTCCCCTGGCGCAACTTGAGGCCGTTTCCTCTGCTCCTGGCGCTTGTTCCTGGGGAGCAGAGACCAACATCATGAGGGCAAAGACGAGAAACGATCTTGATGGGCTGTCGAGATACTGCAGGCGACCTCAAATTTTGTGAGTGATGGGACCCTCAGGTCCTGGATATTGGGGGAGTTGATGAAACTGCAGATTGTCAGGGGAAGAGGATCAGGGAGGAAAAAAAGGAGGAATAGCCAGAAAAGAGTGTACAAGGGGCCAGTTGGCTGTAAATCAGGGCTGGTCACTGCGCTTGTCTGACCCAACCCTGCTCCTGGTCACCACAATCTGTCTTCTTATCAAACGCTTTCTTAATTAGCTCTCTGCAGAATCTCACGTCTCAGGGACGCAATATGTCCAAACAAGTTTGCTCTTTCAGAAGAAATCCCTTTCTTTAACCCCTCCAGCTGTTTCCTTTCTTTTTTGTTGGCTCTAGTGGCAAGTTTTATCTCCTATTTGCTTCTCTGAATCTATGAAGAAGCCCCTGATTCTGCCCAGCTGCTCAGGTTTAGCATCCTGGAAACCCTTTTCACTAATACTTTGTATTTTTGTTGCCATACCTGTACGTTATTTAAATTGTTATGCAGTAAACATCAATCTGATGAGGTCACGGTTACGTCTCTGATGTTCTTCAGGAATGGCAGCATCTTTTTAATCCTCTTCTGAACCGTGGCATGGAGGAAGGATACGAATATACTGTACGGAATTTTTAATAACTATTTAGATAACGAGTCAGCTCATGGGCTACTCCATCCTCCTTACTTGTGTACCACTGCATCTCCAAAAACATGGTATAGAGAGAACCACCCATAAATACCAAGCTATAGGATTTATTAAGTTAGAGGACAAGTTTAATATATGGTTTCTGATGACATTAAATGAACAGCTGATTAATAAAGTGACTTAAAGCAGTTCAGTGGGATTTGTTGTAATCAAAACAGTGACTTGATGACAGATTTGATGATGTCAAGGGTCACGCTATGCTTGGACATATTAATCCATAGATATTTGAATATACCACGCACACCAACCTACAGCTTTGAGCATACGTATGTGAAATATATATGGAGATATACTTGAGGTTAAAATTTTCCTCTCAAGTCAAGCAAATTACTCACTTTGTAGCATTGGCATTTCCTAATGGGCAATTTGTTGAGACTGGAGAAATCTGTCCTCACTCACAGCTTTGCGGCATCGGTTGGTCATGATATGTGTCCAAGGGATGTCCCAGCTTGGAGGGAGAGGTTTGCTGCGATCCATGGAAGCTCCAAGGGCCTCACTTTGGAATTGCTCTTCAGAAGGTCATGAGATGGTTGGCTTTAGTCAGTATTTTTCCACTGTAGCCACTCTTAATATTCTGGTGATGTCCAGAACTCTCCAGATCACATAATTCTGGTATTGTTACACTTGGACTGTGTCCCTGGTACCGAATTGTCACAAGGGACTGATGGTTTCCACCTTTCCAGGGCAGAAAGGGGTTTCTTTTCCCATACGGGAAGAACATGGAGGGTTGTGCCTTTGTGTCGTGACTTATTGCACTTGTGCTTCTGTTTTCCAATTTCATTGCACTTGCACAATGGGAATTGTTCTCCCCAGACCATATCTGACCTGCTTTGGTAGTTGAGTGGCCCAGGAGACACGGGATGGGTTGCAAACACCACAGAATATTCATTTTCTTATGCCAAAGAAAGGAAAAACGAGTCACCCTGAGGACAAAAGGGACCATAACAGGACCTCAGCCACAGCCCCCAGCCAGGGAGGACACCAGGGATGAGGTGGCCAGGGAGGGGACATGTGGCCAGCAGTGGTGATGGCTGCTCATGGGACCCAAAGGTGGAGTTCAAGGGACAGTGAGGTGACCAGGGAAGGGTGAGGTGGGAGGGGCTGAAGAGAGGTGACCATGGGACATAGGGATGGGGACATGGGACGTGGTCATGTCTTGTAGCCTAGGGGACCAAAGGGACATGGTTATGGGTGGTGGCAGTGGGGCATCTCAAAGCCAAGGGGACAAGGTGGCCATGGGAGATGGGTATGTGGGATGGGACATACAGGTGTGTCCACATGTCAAAGGCCAAGGGAGAAGGGGGACCAGAAGGAGGTGGACGTGGGACACGGGGACAAGGTGATGGGACATGGGGACAAGGTGATGGAGCATGGGGACGTGGCCACACTTCAAAGCCCAGGGCACAAAGGGGACAAAAAAGGACCATGGGACACAGGGATGAGGCTGTAGGACATGAGGAAATGAGCATGGGACATGTGGAGGTGGCCATGGGGACACAGTGGTGGGACAGGGGGACACTAGGTGACACAACCTGCCTGTCATTTGTTACGCTTTCTAGCAGAGACAAATGACATTGTGCACATTTATTTGTAACCCTGGGGAAATGAGAAAGGAAAGAAGCCCCATGTGACAGACATTGATGTGCTCCTAGAAAGTGATGGTAGAAAGACCCATACAAATCTTCCATTCTCCTTTTCGTTATCAGAGAATTGAAAAAACATAAAAGCAAAACCAAAACCAAAACATGAGCAGAATTCATTTTGCTTTAAGATAAATCCTCTGGGGATGCCATTTGTAGGCAAAAGGGGATGTGTCCAAGCCTCCAGCTGCAAATTTTACAGCCTCATGTTTCATCAGCAGCTGCGATTGTGGTTATTTGTTCCAGGATAAGTAACTTGTCTCCTAGGATCTGATTTAATAATATAAAGGCTTGTGAGAGAAGTCAGTCTGTTCTCTTTGAGAAAAGACTTCTCGCCAAAGACCTTAGAAAGCGAGAACTGCAATTCCCACAAGGCAGGAAACCCAGAAGAGGCAGGAAAAACCCCTTTTGCGGTTACATCAGCGCTTCCCCCTCAACTCCCATCGCTCCAAATGGAAAAAGAGATGAATTTCCCCCCCCAAAAAAAATCCCATTGGAGATCCCCTGTGAGCCCCCGAGCTGCTCAGACCCCACCCAGCTCCGAATGGATTCCTCAGCAGTAAAGTCACACTTTGGAAACTCCAACGTGGAGCAATTTCTCTCATCAAGCTCAGAAACAGCTTTTGGAAAGGCAGGATCCTCTCTGACCAGAGGCCACAAACACAACAAAGGCTCATAGCCTTCATTGGGGTGTTCCTCTGGGCAGCAAAACCACCCTGTTTCCACCAATTCTACCAACCTACCTCCAGAAGATGAAGTTTTCAATGTGCGTCAATGTGTAAAAGCTGTGGCGAGCATAAATGCAGTATATTTCAGCTTTGAGTAGAAAATGGCTTTGCCTACAATGCTAAGCACCATATCTTCTTCTTCTTCTTCACCTCCTTCTTCTTCTCTTCCTTCTCCTCCTTTTTTTCTTCATCTTGTCTTCTTCTTCATCTTCATCTTCATCTCCATGTTCTTAATCTTCTTCTTCTCCTTCATCATCATCTTCCTCTTCTTCCTTGTCTTCTTCTTCTCCTCCTTTATCTTCTTTATCTCCTTCTTCTGTCTCCTTCCTCATCTGTCTTCATCTCCATCTTCTTTGTCTTCTTAATCTTTGCCCAGGAAGGAGAGAGCTCCGAATCCCTGGTGCTGGCATCCTGAAACAAGCAGTTTGTCTCTCTTTAAAGACACTGGAGTGATCTCTAGTCCTGGCCTAGAATCCAGCTTTTCTCACCCCCAAAATCTCCACTTAAAGAGTTGTAGTCAATAACACAACCCTTCTACATGCCACATCCAAGGAGAAACAAGCAGAACTCCTCAACCGCTTCTGCCCAACCTTCCCAAAGCAACACAAGGCAAGAAGGTGAGAGAGAGCTCAGCCCAAAAATTGCTTCTCGGATGTTCGAGGCGACTGAAAACAAACAATTCTTAAATTGTTAATTTGGATGCAGGATGGTGAAGCCCTTTGAAAACACAGAAGATGTGCTCAGACCTTGGTTATCTCCATGTTCCACCATGAGAGTTGCTTTAGGGTCATGTCTTGGTGCATGGGACAGGGACAAGGTGGGAAAGATCCTTTGATGCCGCATGTAGGGGCACAGTGCACAAAGGGCTCCCCAAGATGGGGACTGGGCAGGACTCAGTGGGGTGATGAATCATAGAATGATCTTGGTTGGAAAAGACCCTCAAGATCATGGAGTCCAACCATTAACCCAACCCTGGCACTAACCCACGTCCCTGAGAATCTCGTCAGGAAATCAGCACCCACAGGCATTCAGTAGCTCTGATTTTTTGTATAAAGGTATCACAATTCTCCAGTTCGACCCTCTCATGCATAGTTTTGTTTATCTTCTTGAAGATTAGGAGCTACAGGGCTTGTTTTCACCAACATCACAAAAATCCTCACCCAGAAAGAGTTATGACATGGTTGGGTCTTACATGGCTTTGGAAGGAACACTTGGGAAGAAGGATAAAGTCTCACAGACCATATTTTCTTTACCAAATCCCAGTATCATTACCATCAACTATTTCTTGCGCAAGCCGATTGTGAACTCTAACCTCTTGATTGCTTTTCATAAAACGCATCTTGTGAAATCTCAACCTGTCCAGAGTACATTGATTATAGCATGTGCCTAATCAAGAACAATTAACCAAGATTCCCAGGGCTCGGTGTGTATCACTTAACTGGTGTATAACTGGTGCAGCATTTTCATCTGCGTGGCCCTGAATGTTTCTCGGCACAATCCTCCGGCATTTGAACCTTGTTCTCAAGGTTTAGTCTCGTATGTTGCTCTTTCTAAAATACACCTGCCGCCTGTGGAGGTCCATAGTGGAACAGATACCCACCTGCAGCCCATGGAGGCCCACGGTGGAACAGATACCCACCTGCAGCTCATGGAGGTCCATGGTGGAGCAGATACCCACCGGTGGCCCATGGAGGTCCATGGTGGAACAGATACCCACCTGCAGCCCATGGAGGTCCATGGTGGAGCAGATACCCACCTGCGGCTCATGGAGGTCCATGGTGGAGCAGATACCCACCGGTGGCCCATGGAGGTCCAAGGTGGAGCAGATACCTACCTGCGGCTCATGGAGGTCCATGGTGGAGCAGATACCCACCTGCAGCCCATGGAGGTCCATGGTGGAGCAGATACCCACCGGTGGCCCATGGAGGTCCATGGTGGAGCAGATACCCACCTGCAGCCCATGGAGGTCCATGGTGGAGCCCAATGGAGGTTGTGACCCCACAGAAGCCCACACTGGAGCAGACTCCTGGCAGGACCTTTGTCCCCATGGAGAGGAGCCCAGGCTGGAGCAGGTTTGCTGGACTTCTGACCGCATGGAGGATCCACGCTGGAGCAGTTCATGAAGAACTGCAGCCTGTGGGAAAGACTCACATTGGAGACGTCCATAGAGGACTGTGTCCCATGGGAGGAACCCAACGGTGGAGCAGGGGAAGAGTGTGAGAACAGAGACAACCTGTGATGAACTGACCACAACACCCATTCCTGTCCCCCTGCGCCACTCCCAGGGAGAAGGTAGAGAATTTGGGAGTGAAGTTAAGCCTGGGGGGAAGGGAAGGATGGGGGGAAGGGGTTTTAACATTTGGTTTTATTTCTCTGATTTGATGGATATTTTTTTTCTCCCCAAGCAAAGTCTGTTTTCCCCATGACGGTACTTGCTGAGGGATTTCCCTGCCTTTATCTCACCCATGAGCCTTTCATTGTGCTTTCTTTCCCCATCCAGCTGAGAAGGGACTGACAGAACAGCTTTGCTGGGACCTGGGGTAGGTGGACCACACCTTGGCAGAGCTTCCTGTAGGAAACCATCATCTTGCCAATATAACAGGCTCAGGCAGGATCTCTCAGCAATGTAGATTTTATTAACAATTTTGCAAACCTGTGTGTCCTACCTGATGGTAGCACATGGAATAGGGCAAAAAGCCGGTGCTTATATCACCTTAATCTCAGCCGCAAATTCCCTCCCCTGTTCCCAGGGGCTGGTTCTGCAGGGTTTACAGGCTGCCCGGCCCTGCCGCAGATCACCTGTCTCATTCATCTAATTCTGCCAACCCCCTCCCTTATTGATCTACTTAAAGTGCGCATTCCCAGCTCTCTGGCTCCCTTCTCCCCAGCTTAGCTTTTAAAACACAGTAATCAGTTTGCATTCTGGGATTAGTCCGAAGTGACTTAGTTTTACATTAAAGATTCATAGTCTGGTGTCTCTCAGTCCTCCCCCCCGCGCTGGGGTCAGGCGCCAGGTCCCCAGGTGTACAAACAACATTTGTCCTTTAATGGCTCCTCACACTCCCCCCCACCCAGGAATTGCATCCCCGGGAACCGAAGCCCCTCCCCGTTATTGTATCCCACCCCAGGTATTCCATCTCACCGCCAGTGTCGCATCCCCACCACAAGGTATTGCATCCCCACGTTGTTGCATCCTCCTCCCGCTATTGCATCCCATCCCCAGGTATTCCATCTCACCCCTGGGTATTGCATTCCCCTCCTCCCCCTCTCGGTACTGCATTCCCCCCTCCAGTACTGCATCTCCCCCCGGTATTGCATCCTTCCCTACAGGTTCGGCATCTCTCCCCCAGGTATTGCATCCCCCCCTGGTATCGTATCTCACTCCCTGGTATCGTATCTCGCCCCCCCGATACTTCAACCCCCCCCGGTATTGCATTCTGAGGGTATTGCACCCTCTGGGTATTGTACCCCGTCTCTGCTATTGCGTCCCCTCAGACTCTGCATCCCCCCCGGGTACCGCATCCCCCCCGGTACCGAACCCCCAGGCACTGCATCTCGTCCCGGGTACCAAGCCCCCAGGCACTGCATTCCCCCCACTACTGAACCCCTGGGTATCGCACCCTGCCCCGGTACCGAATCCCCGGGCACTGCATTCCCCCAGGTACCGAACCCCTGGGTCCTGCACCCGCCCCGGTACCAAACCCCTGGGCCCTGCACCCGCTCCGGGTACCGAATTCCCAGGCACCTCACCCCCCCTGGGTACCGAACTCTCAGGCCCTACATCCCCTCTGGGTACCGAACTCTCAGGCCCTGCATTCCCGCCGGGTACCGAACCCGCTGGCACTGCATCCCCCCCGGGTACCGAACCCCCAGGCCCTGCATCCCCCCTGGGTACCGAACTCGCTGGCACTGCATCCCCCCTGGGTACCGAACTCGCTGGCACTGCATCCCCTCCGGGTACTGAACTCTCAGGCACTGCATCCCCCCTGGGTACCGAACCCGCTGGCACTGCATTCCCCCCGGGTACCGAACCTGCTGGCATTGCATCCCCCCGAGGTACCGAAATCTCAGGCCCTACATCCCCCCTGGGTACCGAACCCCCGGGCACTGCATCCCCCCTGGGTACCGAACTCTCAGGCCCTGCATCCCCCCCAGGTACCGAACTCTCAGGCCTTGCATTCCCCCCGGGTACCGAACTCTCAGGCCCTGCATCCCCCCTGGGTACCGAACCCGCTGGCACTGCATTCCCCCCAGGTACCGAACCTGCTGGCACTGCATCCCCTTCGGGTACCGAAATCTCAGGCCCTACATCCCCCCTGGGTACCGAACCCCCGGGCACTGCATCCCCCCTGGGTACCAAACTCTCAGGCACTGCATCCCCCCCGGGGACCAAACCCCCAGGCATTGCATCCCCCCCGGGTACCGAACCCCCGGGCACTGCATCCCCCCTGGATACCAAACTCTCAGGCACTGCATCCCCCCCGGGTACCAAACCCCCAGGCATTGCATCCCCCCCGGGTACCGAACTCTCAGGCCCTGCATCCCCCCCAGGTACCGAACTCTCAGGCCCTGCATCCCCCCGGGTAACGAACCCCCGGGCACTGCACCCCCCACCCTGGTCTCTGTTTGAAAGCGAAAGGGGAAGGCGGGTCTGGCCACGCTGGGTATGTCCGGCGGCGGGGCCGAGCCCCGGCCCCCCCCGGGAGCCCTGAGCCCCCCGGCCCTGCTCCAGTGCACAGTCCCATGGCGCGGCCGCTCCTGCCGCTGCTCTGTGATACCGTCGTCCTCCTGCTGCCCTGGACCAACGCCGACACCGGTAAGCGGGACTTACTCGGGCTCCCTCGCCTCGCCACCGGCGTCGCCACGCCATCCTCAGGGTGTCCGCGCCATCCCCGGGGTGTCCGCGCCATCCCCAGGGTGTCCACACCGTCCCCGGGGTGTCCGCGCCATCCCCAGGGTGTCCACGCCGTCCCCGGGGTGTCCACACCGTCCCCGGGGTGTCCACGACATCCCTGGGTTGTCCACGCCGTCCCCGGGGTGTCCGCGCCATCCCCGGGGTGTCCACGCCATCCCCAGGTTGTCCACGCCGTTCCCGGGGTGTCCGCGCCATTCCCGGGGTGTCCACGCTGTCCCCGGGGTGTCCACACCGTCCCCGGGGTGTCCACGACATCCCTGGGTTGTCCACGCCGTCCCCGGGGTGTCCACAACATCCCCAGGTTGTCCACGCTGTCCCCAGGGTGTTCACGCTGTCCCCGGGGTGCCCAATCCACTGCCCGGGGTGCCTGCGGTACTCCCTGGGTACACACACCTCCCTCCTGCTGCCCCAGGCACCTCCCTGGGGTACCCACACTGCTCCTCTGAGTGCCCAGGCTCCTTCTTGGGGTACCCATGCTGCACCCCTGCGTGCCCACACTGCTCCCTGGGTGCCCACACCTCTCTCTAGGTGCCCCAGGCCCACCCCTGGGGTGTCCATTCCCTGGGGTGCTCAGGCTCCCCACTGGGGTGTTCATGGTGCTCCCTGTATGCACACATCTCTCTCTTGGTGCCCCATGAACCCCCTGGGGTATCCACACTGCCCCCCAGGGTGCCCTCGCTGCTCCTTGTGTGCCCGTACCTCTCTCTAGGTCCCCCATGTACCCCGAGAAGGTGCCCATGCTGCACCCTGGGGCACCCTGGGGTACCTGTACTGCTCCCTGTGTGCCCACACCTCCCCCTAGCAGCCCCACACGCACCCCCAGGGCGTCCAAGCTGCTCCCTGGGGTGCCTGGATCCCTCCTGGGGTGCTCATGCTGTTCCCTGCTATGCCCACACCTCTCTCAAAGTACCCTATGCCCACCCCTGGGGTACCCACCTGCACCCTGGGGTCTCCATGCTGCTCTTTGGGGTGCCTGGGCTCCTTCCTGGGGGGTCCACGGTGCTCTCTGTGTGCCCACACCTCTCTCTAGCTGCCCCATGTACCCACCCTGTGGTACCCACGCTGCACCCCTGGATGCCCAAGATGCTCCATGCGTGTCCACACCTCTCCCTGCATCCCCCATACCCATCCTGGGGGTACCCACACTGCATCCCGAAGCACCCACACCTCTCTCTGGGTGTCCCATGCCCACCCCTGGAGTGCCCACGCTGCTCCCTGGGGTGCCCAAGCTGCACCCACATGTTCCCCTTGCACCCCTCCGGGTGCCCACCTCCCTCCTTGGGTGCCCACTCCACCTCCCCACCGGTGTTCAGGGAGGCTGGGAGTGAATTTAAGGTCCATGTGATGGACCCACAGGAGCTGCATCACTGCAGGATTTCACCCTGGGTGGGCTCTGTGGGTTTTCCATGGGACTGTGATTTGTCCACGGCTGAGAATCACCACTGGATCGGGAATGTCACACCGTGTCTTGCATCTCCTAAAGCAGCTTTAGGAAAAATCACCATCACAGCCCAGCGTGGAGCTGGCGATGCTGACACCCCAGCGAATTGCTGACAGCATTGGCGAGACTATTAGGAAATGTTTAATTAATATTTAATTAAATAAACATGTTGGAATTGTGAAGGGTGGGTGTGGAAGCGTAGGAAATGGGGCTGGAAGGGACTGAAAAGGTTCGGGACAGCTTTAGTGCTGTCCCTTCTCCTGGCTCCTGTCTGCTGCCAAAGCTGCAACGCCCCGGAAAATCACGGAGTCACAGAATCATTTTGGTTGGAAAAAACCTTTAAGATCATGGAGACCAACTGTTAACCCATCCCCGGCACTGCCCCATGTCCTGAGAACCTCATGTCCGTCTGTCCAGCCCTCCAGGGATGGTGACTCCAGCACTGCCCTGGGCAGCCTGTTCCAATGCCCCACAGCCCTTTGGGGAAGAAATTGTTCCCAGATCCAACCTCAAGCCCCCCTGGTGCAACTTGAGGCCGTTTCCTCTGGTCCTGTTTTTCATTATCACTTACAGACCCTCATACCCACTACACGTGGGCACCTGGGAAGGTGGAGCAGTCACAGAGGAGACGTTCCTGCTGCCCCAGGACCTGTCACCATTCCCGCTTTAATTCAGTCAACAGACAATTTGGGATGTGCTGGTTGTGCTGACACATCCCATGACGCTCACTCTGGGCATCACGTCCTCTCCTGCTTCCCATTCCTGGCACAACTGGTCAGCCATAAATATTCTTCGGTTTGAATGTGAAAACGTTTTATTTATTCCTATGATTGCAGTGCTCCTGAGGAATTCTTCAGTCTTGGGCACAGAACTCCGAAATTTCTTTTTCACCACGTTTTTTTGCTGATGCTTTTTAAACCATTAGCAGAAAATGCTCTAGAAAATAGAAAGAAAAATTGTTAAGTTTTCCTGGTGTGGATTCTCTGGTGTCTCGTTGTGGTTGTGCAGCCCCATGAGCCGGAGGGGACATCTCCATGCTGTGGGATGACAGCACAAAACAGCATTTCCATCCCTGGGACTAATCCAAGCAACTCTATGTTCTGCTTCCCAACCTGTCGGGACGAGCTCACCAGCATAATTTGAGATCGCTGGCTGAGAAAGCCAAAAAAAGCAAAGCAAAAATGTGCTTAATTCATGCAATGTCGGGGGTCGAGACCCCGGCATAGGTTCTGGCCTGCGGCGACGGAGGAAGAAATGCAGCCAATTCAATATGAATGATAAGCATACTTCCATTTATTGCCTCGAAGCACTGGCTTTTATATCAAACGCAGAGCACAGACTTTTGTAGCAGTTCTATTAATAGCAATTCTATTTATAGCACCCCTTTATAAAGCAGTTCTATTAATTATGCCTACTCGTCAGACACCGATTTGATAGCATACATAATGAGCCCATCCCCTTCTGTGGTTTCTCTGGTATGTGACTTCCCCGTTTGTCGGGGATCGAGACCCCGGCATAGTTTCTGGCCTGCGGCGACGGAGGAAGAAATGCGGCCAATTCAATGTGAATCATAAGAAATACTTCCGTTTATTGATACAGAGCACAGACTTTTATAGTGGTTCTATTAGTTATGCCTACTCGTCAAACACCGATTTGATAGCATACGTAATGAGCCCATCCCAACATACATAATGAGTCCATCCCCTTCTGTGGCCCTCCTGGTATGTGAATTCCCTCATTATCTCGGAGCTGCCTCCTGAGACTTGTTTATCCAGGCCTTTCTCAGGAGCTGCCTCCTGAGACTTGTTTATCCAGGCCTTTCCCAGGCAATACCTTCTCACTTACCCTTGCTCAGCTCATGCTAACTGAGGCCTACTCATGCTAACTAGAAGAGATCCTCTTCGTAGAGAGGGTCTCATGCCCTTTCTCTCTTGGCCATTCTTCAACACCCGTTATCTCGGAGCTGCCTCCTGAACTTTGTTTACCCAGGCCTCTCTCAGTCAGTACCTTCCCACTTACCCTTGTTCAGCTCATGCTAACTGAGGCCTACTTATGCTAACTAGAAAAGATCCTCTTCGTAGAGAGGGTCTCCGCCCTTTCTCTCTTAGCCATTCTCCAACAATGAAATACCAAAAAAAACCCACCCCAACAAATCACAAACCAAATACTGCACGTGTATTTTGGCCTGGAAATTTAATATCAGTGGGATACAGGGAATTAGGGTGGAAATAAAGCAGCCAGAGGTATTTTCACAGGACGGCTGGTACCCAGCACGACAGCTCGTTTGGGAGGTTCGTTAACGATGCGACGGGGTTTTGAGCTCTTGGGCTGGCACATCAATGGGAAAATTCAACCTGCAAGACTCAGAGGGAATGGAGACGAGCGCAGAGATGCTTCTGGCCATCCTGAGAGAGTCTTGTGGGCTTTTCCTTGAATTAAAAAGCAAAATAGAAGACAGATGTTGGGTTTTTGCCGTGTGGAAGTCCCCAGTGGTGCACAGATCCAGGGAATTTTATCAATCTGATTCAATAAAAAAGCAAATAAGAGACGGAGAGGTTTTAGTTACCACCGATCTTGCTTGGAAGCAAGAGCTTTATCACGGTCCCAGTTCTCTCCATCCATCCATCCATCCATCCATCCATCCATCCATCCATCCATCCATCCGTGTTTTGCACCATTTCCAATTCACTATATAAAGGAAACCTAAATCTTGGCCACACATCTCCAGTGCTGGAAAACTGAATTCTCAAAGATTTCCTCCTCTTTTCCCCCTCGGCACGTGTTCATTTCATTGAACAAACTAAAATCCATGCAGCGATGGCACGAGATGCCGGGGTCATGATCCTGGAGAGCAGAGATGTTGGGGTTTTCTCATTGAAGGATTGGGGTGTTTTGTGGAAGAGAAGTTCATTTTAGAGTTGAACCAAGTGGAAAAAAAGTGCTTTGGTGAGATTACAGTGACAAGATCAGGTTAAAGAGCTGAAAGGCATAAGCGGGACTCAACAAGTCCCTGTTTTTCCTGGACATTTTGGTGCTTTGGGCTGGATTTCAGTGTCCGCGGGTTGTGTTGGCACTGGGAGGGCTTTTCATTCGTTTTCTGGCACAGCGTCCATTCTGGTGACGTGTGAGGCTATTGTGAAATGTCCCGTGGGGTTTTCTCGCAGTGCTCCCAGAAATTCTGCTGCTGCCTTGAGCAGAGGCTGAGAACCAACATGCTCAGCACACACGTGGGCACCACATCACTTGCACTCTCCGGCCACAACGGCTGCAGCTTTTTGGGGTGTTCCAGCACCAGGGGACACACATGGACCCACCTGAGCACCGAAATGGAGCAGACACACCTGTTCTGGAGACAGGTAAATTGATTTTTATCTGCAGGAGTTTTGGGTGAGCATGTGGTGCTCCTGTCCCCACTGTGCTCCCATCACCGTCCCGCTCCCAATCCCAGACCAACTGTGCATCCCTCACACCAAACGTGTTTCATCCCAGTTGAGCATCAATTCATCCACCTTGCGCATCACATTCCAGCCACGGATGACTCCATCCCAGCCCTGCGGGACTCTCTGAACTGCCTGAAAGGAGCTTGGAGCCGGGGGGTCGGGCTCTGCTCCCCAGGAACAAGCACCAGGAGCAGAGGAAATGGCCTCAAGTTGCACCAGGGGAGGTTGAGGTTGGATTTAGGAACAATTTCTTCCCCAAAGGGCTGTGGGGCATTGGAACAGGCTGCCCAGGGAAGTGCTGGAGTCACATCCCTGGAGGGGTTGAACGGATTGGAAATGAGGTTCTCAGGGACATGGGGTAGTGCCAGGGCTGGGTTAACAGTTGCACTCGATCTTTGAAGGTCTTTTCCAACCAAAATGATTTTATGATTCTGTGACATCCCATCTCTGCATTGCTCCATCCTGTCCATGCATTTGCGTCCCAGCCATAAATCATCCCAGCCTATTTGTGACAGGCCAAGGGGTGATGGTTTTAAACTAAAGGAGGGAGATTCAGGCTGGACATGAGGAAGGAATTGTTGTCCTGAGGGTGGTGAGAGCCTGGCCCAGGTACCCAGAGAGGTGGTGGATGAACCATCCCTGAGACATCCCAGGCCAGGCTGGACGGGGCTCTGAGCACCCTGAGCTGGTGCAGATGTCCCTGCCTATGGCAGGGGGCACTGGGGAGCTGGGAAGGTCCTTCAGCCCAAACCCGTCTGTAATTTTGTGATTCTAGGGCTGACCCTGTGCATGGGTTGTGCTGGCAGCAAACCCACAGTGGGACCCAAAGACTGGGGCTCAATGTGACAATTCGAGGTGCTTCGTGTTCCTGCAGCACACCTGGCAGGAGGAGGGTGTTCGCTGAAACAGGGGAGCAAGCTCCGGAGCCGGGAGGGCGGGTGCTCGGGAGCTTCGCCCTGGGTTTGGCGATGCTGACCTGCCAGTCATGTGGAATGGAAATGGTCCTGCAGCCCCTGAGACTGGGGGTCCCCATGGTGTGGTTTTCTGTTGGAGCGATAAAGGACTCAGCAAACACTTTGATTCAATGTGAATCATGCCAAAGCCATTTATTACAGAAACAAGCCTCCTTATATATGCAACTATATTCTAATCACGCGTCCACGCTCCAAGCGTGGATTCGCTAAATGAGTATCGTGGGCTGTCCGTGCGCTGGAGTCTCACTGATGATGCGTCTGATGATTCACGCCACGCCAGGACCCCGCTGATCGAGGACGCCCCTCTTTCTCACAGCAGGTTCTGTTCTCAGCTTCTCGGAGCGGCCTTGAGATTCCTTTGAGCTTGACTAATTCAGCAACAGATCTTTATCCATCAAAACCCCGCCACAGTTTCCCTTGTGTCCTGGGGACTTGGTTGGGGACCATGGAGGCGAGGAAGCCTGAGCTCAGCTCTGACATCACTGCTCACTCTGACATCAATTGTGATGTCACAGCACAGCGCCGCTGCATGGGCATTCTATACAGGCAGGAGGCTGCAGTGGGACAGGGAACATGGGGGGACTGCACGGGTGGTGAGCAACTGGAGCAGCTGTGCAACATCTGCGGAGGGAGGTGGTCCTTGTCCCCGTGTCACTGCTCCCTCCTGGCATCTGTCACCGTAGCAGGGATAACTGCCACCCCGTTTCCACTGCAGCTGTCACCCTCTGTCACCTCCTGCCAGCACCGCTGCTTTTCAACAGAGTGACGCGCAGCCCTGGTCTCAGAGTCACCGTGCCCAGAAGCAAAGGGGCAGCAGAGACTGGTCAGCCTGTTGTCACCATGGATTCCTCAAATATCATCAAGGTTACTGTGAAGACGCTCAAACAGGAGGAGAAGTTTGAGGTTGCTCAGAGCAGCACTATCCAGGAGTTTAAGAAAGAAGTTGCCAAACGTTTCAAAACATCCCCTGATCTGCTGGTCCTGGTATTTGCTGGGAGAGTCCTCAAGGATCAAGACACTTTGAGCCAGCATGGAGTTCACAGTGGGGTCAACATCCACGTTGTCATCAGGTCCCAGCAGAAACCACAGGATGGCCTGGCAGATCAAGAAAGAGCGACCGCCCTCATGCAACCTCCCAGCTGCAGCAATTCCAACTTATTCTGCTTGGGAAGCACGGGTCATCTGCAAAACCCAAGCTTAATCCAGCACGACTTGTCTGAGCTGTTGACCTCCAGCCAGGAAGCAGTGGTACAGACCATGGCGGACCTCTTGTCCAGGATCCCTGCTTCAGGCCTGGATCTGAACACCATCAACAACAACACACTTCTGCTGGGCTTCCTCCTTGGGGTGACGGGCGTATTTCTCCTGGGCCTGGACTCCACAGACACATTGGACTTGGAGAGCACCATTCAAGAAGAAGAGGTACCCCTGCACAGCTTGCAAAGGGAGATGCAGACTGCTTTGGTGCAGGATGTCCTCGACAATGCCGACGTTGTCAGGGACCTCCTCATGTCCAGCCCTCAGATGCAGCAGCTGGCTAAAGAAAATCCCGAGATTGGCCACATTCTCAGCCACCCCCAGACTATCAGAGAAATGCTGGAGGCCTCCAGCAGCCCTGCCGTAAGGCAGGAGATGATAAGGAACCATGATGTGGCCATGAAGAACCTGGAAAGCATCCCTGGAGGGTTCAGCGCTCTGGAGCAGCTGTACAGAGAGGTTCAGGAGCCCATCTTGGACGCTGTGCAGATGGGAAACAGCCCCTTTGCTCCCCAGGACAGTGACCCACCCCTGACGGGAGCCAGGCTACCAGCCCACACCGAAAACCGGAGGCCATTACCCAACCCTTGGGCTCTGTGGTCCAGCGGGGTCAGTGGTAACACAGGGGATTGCGATGGCCAGTTCACCATCAGCAGCACAGGTGACAGTTTCACCTCGCTGAGCTTGGGTCCTGCGGCAGGACCGGTGGTGCCCAACTCGGGGCAGGTTCAGACCATGGTTGAGCAGCTGACAGGAGACCCAGAGCTCATGCACAGCCTGGGGAGTGCGGTAACACACCCCGACAGCCCCGCACAAGTGCTTCTGAACGGCGCCGAGACACCAAGTGACGGAAATTCTCCATGTGAAGACCAGCAGGTGCAGCAGCTGCCACCGGAGCTGGAGGACGCCGAGATTTCGCCCCTGCTGAGGAACCCGCGGGCGCTGCAGGCGTTGCTGCAGATCCAGCGGGGATTACAGACCCTCTCGACAGAGGTACCGGATTTTATACTGAGTTTGCAGGACCCAAGTGTGCAGCTGGATCTGGAAAGCACGGACGACTCGTCACAAAGCAGCGAGTCTGAGGACAGTGGAGATTTCAAGTCAGATGGGGAGCAAGGAGAACATCAGATGGAGATGAATGAGGAGGTGCCACAGGCCAGATTTGGGAGACAAATGGAGCAGCTCAGGGCCATGGGCTTCCAGGACCAGAGCGCAAACTTGGAGGTGCTGATTGATGCAGAAGGAGACGTCAGTGCAGCAGCGGAGATACTGGCGAAAGCACCGTCATCGGACAAGATACCATAACTGGTTTGTCCAAATGAACCGGTTACATCACCTCCTCTGTCAATGGCTGCGTTTCAGTCTCACCCCACACTAAAAGCAGCAGGGTGCATGCTAACAAGTTGTGTGCTGTAGCGTTCTTCCATCCATGACAATTGATTTCCCCTGGTCCGCAAGGGTTTCTTGCATCCAAAGGCAATAGACTGAAGAGCTTTCTGTGTTACCTGTCACTGCCAGCATCAGCCTTTCCTCAAGGGAGCAAATGCTGTTATGAAAGTCAATGTGTCACTTCTGCCACTGCGTCTCCTGTGCGTGTGCTGTCCGCGAGGGTTATCGTAACAGTCGGTGGTGGCTGTAAGTCACGTTTACATCCCAAATGTATGCACAGTGGGTTTTTACCCACCTGTTGTTGCACGGAAGGATTGAATTTCATGCAGCAGTTCAGAGTTCGGCATTCCAGGAGTGGCGCGTTCCGGGGCCACCAAGCGCTGTTTACTAGAGGGTGTTGGGCCGGTGCTGGAGCGAGCTGAGAGAAGGGAACGGAGCTGGGGAAGGGGGTGTCTGGCCCCGTTGTTGGGGATTTGGGGATGCCGGGGGGGTTAGGAGGGGGCACCACCGGCTGAGCCCCACTCTGTTGTCTCTGAATTGCTGCCTATTTGTTTGTATTTGAGCAAGTTTGGAGCAAAACTGGGAAACGGGGGGTGTGAGGGGGGCAAACACAGCTGAGCGCGACTGACTTGGAGCTGGATTGGCCCCATCCCAGCACCATGAGTCGCCACCGGGTATTTTGGAAAACACATGTTTTCCCCCTGCTCAAGAATTTAGATACCAAAAGATCCCAATAAAAACAATAACGCTGTTTACGTCTAGAATTGTCTTAAATACACGTCCTTCTATGCATGTTATAGAACACTGTAACCCTGCTTTGTATATTACCATGTAATACACGACACTAAAACCGTTTCAATTAACTGACTAGACAAAGTTTTCCTCTGGAAAATGCTGCCGTTTTGGAAGACTTCTTACCAACTGAAGCCAGAACTACACACTGTAGGTTAAGAACAAACAAGTCATTATTGAAACAATAACTCATCCAAACCACACCGGGACTCACTGCCACCAGTTACAAGGCTGAAAGTGCTTCTTGGGAACACCTGGCAAATGCGCAGAACAAAACCGATCTGCCCAGGTGCCTGTATCTCAGTCAGAATAGTACTCCAAAAGCTACGATATTTTAAAAACCTGTTGGCTGAAAAAGAACAAAGCATTTGTCATTGAAGCAGCTGTTTCTTCTGGACATCTGAACTCTTACAAACACCTCCTTTCCTCGTTTAGTACAACATCATTTCCACTGTATCATTCAATTGTAAGCCCACAGAAACAGAAGATTATGCTTTCAGGAAGAGAAAATAAACAGAGGAAGGTAAGCTCTGCACAGGTGTACCATGCTCCAGAACAGACCTTACTTTTAGTACATGTGGTAAAATGTTTCGTATTAAAAATATAGGAGAGGCGGTGCATTCTTAATGTTAACTTTAAAGTCCGCTCTACAAGTACCTCAGGAAAAACGCAGACACACGTCTTAGCCGTACCTTGTACGGGCAGACCACTCCGGATTCTGTCTGTCTGTCTTGTACTTCTGTAGCAGAAGACGGGGCAACCGCAGTGAGACGGTGGCAGTGGACACCCAGCTGAAAGAGGAAAAAACCCTTCAGAACAAAGCTGGATAGGAATCTGACACTTCCTTTTTTCTTGCGAAGGCTACAGCTGAGTGGAGGAAAAGGTACTTTGCACCATCTTTAGTACAGTTGTTGATACGGCCACTGGAGCGTTTGTGTTTTTTAGACAACCAGGCCGTTTTTTGACTCATTGGCAGCCTGAGTTCCCTAGAGCGCACTTTCGCAGATACACACAGAACACAGACACAGATATCACCCAAGTATAGCCAAGAGTTCCTTCCTCGCCCTGAATGTTGGTATTGAAGAGTCCAGCAGCCCATCTGTCCTTGTGAACTGCCCCACTGGAAAAAAAAAAACAAAACACAAAAAACAAAAAACAAACCTTTTCAGGCCGTTTCTTCAAACGGTAAAGATATTTTAAAATTGCAGTTATCTTTTCCAACCAAAGTGATGTTGTGATTCATTTGAAAAGGAGGGTAAGGAGCAGATCAGCTTGCCAGAGAAAGATAGGGACAGGGAGCAAGACAAGGTGACACAGAGGGAAAGGCAAAAGGGCCAGGGAGGCAGCACAAAGGGAAGGAAATGTTAATGAAATAGAACAAGGGCAAGTGTAGAGTCTGACATCTGGGCAGGAACAACCCCAGGTTCCAGTGTAAGCTGGGGAATGACCTATTAGAGAGCAGCGTAGGGGAAAGGGACCTGGGGGTCCTGGGGACAGCAGGGTGACCATGAGCCAGCACTGGGCCCTTGTGGCCAGGAAGCCAATGGGACCTGGGGTGGGTTAGAAGGGGGTGGTCAGTAGGTCAGAGAGGTTCTCCTGCCCCTCTGCTCTGCCCTGGGGAGACCACACCTGGAATATTGTGTCCAGTTGTGGCCCCTCAGTTCTGGCAGGACAGGGAACTGCTGGAGAGAGTCCAGCGCAGCCACCAAGATGCTGCAGGGAGTGGAGCATCTCCCGTGTGAGGAAAGGCTGAGGGAGCTGGGGCTCTGGAGCTGGACAAGAGGAGCCTGAGGGGGGACTCATTCCTGGGGATCAATATGGAAAGGGGGAGTGTCAGGAGGATGGAGCCAGGCTCTTCTGGTGACAACCAGTGACAGGACAAGGGGTAATGGGTTCAAATTGGAACACAAGAGGTTCCATTTACATTTGAGAAGAAACTTGTTGGGGGTGAGGGTGGCAGAGCCTGGCCCAGGCTGCCCAGGGAGGTTGTGGAGTCTCCTGCTCTGGAGGCATTCAAGACCTGCCTGGACATGTTCCTGTGTAACCTCATCTGGGTGTTCCTGCTCCATGGGGGGATTGGACTGAATGATCTTTCGAGGTCCCTTCCAACCCCTGACACTCTGGGATTCTCTGAGTTGGCCCAGACATATGCTTTGCTGCATGTACAGCTTGGTCCTCAGGCCATTGTTGTGCTGTGCACATCCACTGGCTGCAGGATGAGCTTTAACAGTTGAATCTAACAGTATAGCCTGCAATTAGCTACCACTTGGTACCTGTTATTACTCCCCTTGTGTGTCTTTACCTAAAAGTGCAGCATGAACTTCATATGTAAACATCCTTTCTGTTTGACAGTAAGAATCCTGGATGGAATTGTTCCCTTTTAAGAGAACAATTGTTCCCTATAATAGCTTGAGTGACTAAAAGTGGGTAGCATTTGAGGAGACAGATCTGCGCAGCATACTGATCCTTGACCAAAGGTCTGTTTGATGCTGCACAACTCAGGGTTCCCAGCATCTGGAAGGATGTAAAATCATCCATACTATCCTGTTTTTTTGTTAGAGTGTTAGCTCCAATAAGTGGCATTTCAAGTGATACCTTATAGTGTGTGAGTGCCTTTCTTACTGGTATTGTGAAGAACCAGCACCTTCAGGTGCTAAACATAGGTGGCACAAGTATGATAAACAGAAATGAGCAACTCCTATCAAAAAAATGTATCAACTTCAACTTCTGGAATTTAGTTGCTGGATTAAAAAAATTTTCTGGATATGTTTACCTCTCCCTGTTACACTGTGGTTCACAACACTGAATGGCAGGAAAATTCACTGTGGTCAAGCTGCCCCATAACTGATCAAAGATGCAGTCCCTGAAAGCACATACATGCATACCTTATTACTCATTACGGCAAACAGATTGGATATATAATGCTGTGTATCACAACGTGAAAGGGATAAGGTGCAATTTGAGATACACTGGGATTTTCTAGTCCTCCATTTGCCACATCAGAAGAGTGTAAGTCTCCCATAGATACTGTGTTCTATCTTCCAGACCTCTGAGACACACTAGAATATCTCAAATTATATGTAAAATATGTGTTTAAACACGAGGGATGTTATAAGAGTAAGATTCAGCTTCAGATGTCTTAAATTTAAGTTTCTAAAATACAAGTAAATATACTGATGAACAACTTAATTACCTAGAGATCAGTATCTAGTGCCATTTGAGATACTCCATGGTGTCTTCTCTGGCCTCCAGCTGTAACTACAGAAGGTTCTGGATACTTCTTAAGTGTTGAGTCACATCTGTTGGCATGTGCAATGGCTTCAAATACTATAAGATACACTAGAGGACACTACCTGCTGATCTCTACCTACAGGGTCCTAAATGTCTAAACTGCCATACGGCAGATGATGGGGATCAAATCAGCGCAGTCAGCAGAGTACAGTGAAATGCAGTGATCAGTAACCAGTGGTGTTCCCCAGGGGTCAATTCTAGTGGGAGTTCTGTTCGATGTATTTATCAGTGATCTAGTGCTGGAGCTGAATGCAGAGGTAGGAAATTTGCTGATGATACTTGTAATAAATTTTGACTCGAAATTAACTTGAATAACAGAAATTTATTCCCGATGGATTTCAATGCAATAAGCAAAAACAGCGCGGGGTGACCATGCGATTCGCTTCTCCAGTGGCGCGCGTGGGAAAAACTTCTTCTGGCCTTTCAGAGGGTCCCGGGTTCGTTGTTCAGGGTGCCACGTCACTTGTTCTTTCTGCGCATGTGTCCTCTGTTGCCAGGCGGTTAATCTCCCATCTTCTCACCTACCCCTGCCCCCCCACCTTTAGAGGATCGAACATTTAAGGCAATTGCATAACAAAGGGCAGGGGCTTCCCATGTTGCACAATAACCCCTGAGTGTTTCCTTTTAAGAAGCTTTAATGAACAAACATCTCTAACTCTTAGAATTGTTTATTACAACACTGAAATAGGAGCTTTAGTGTTGACTCGCTCAAGGGACAAGGCCTTGCAGAGGGATGTGGATAGATCAGAGCACTGGGGACTCATCAGTGACATGAAATATAACAAGTCCAAGTGCTGGATTCTGCACCCAGGACGGAGTAACAAGAGGCACAAGTATAAAGTAGGAGTGGCTGGAAAGCAGCCCTGCAGGAAGGGACCTGGGGGTGCTGGTCTGCACCGCTCTGCAGCCTGCGGAGGATCCCACCCTGGAGCAGGTGGATGTGACCTGAAGGAAGCAATGATCCCATGGAAAGCCCACACTACAGGGCCTTCACCACAGGCTGCAGCGGAATCTCTGCTTCGGTGTCTGGAGCTCCTCCTCCCCTCCTTCTTCACTGTTGGTGTCTGCATAGTTGTTTCTCTCACATATACTCACTCCTCTCAGCTGCTGTTGCAGTTTTTACCCTTTCTTAAACACAGCAGCATAGAATCATAGAATGTCCTGAGTTGGAAGGGACCCACAAGGATTATTGATTCCAACTCCTGTCCCTGCATATGACAACCACAAAATTCACACTGTGTGTCTGAGGACATTGTCCAGTTGCTTCTTGAACACTGTCAGGCTTGGGGCCGTGACCCCTCCCCGGGGAGCATGTCCCAGTGCTTCACCAACCCCTGGGTGAAGAACCTTTTCCTAATGCCCAACCTAAACCTCCTCTGGCACATCTTCTGCCATTCTCTGGGTTCTGTCATTGGTTGCCAGAGAGAAGAGTTCAGCACCTGCCCCTCCTGCTCGCCTGGTGGGGAAACTGTAGACTGCAATGAGGTCTCCTCCAGGCTGAACAGACCTAGTGACTTTAGCTACTCCTCACACAGATACTGCTCTAAACCCTTCAACTAGGTCATAGTCCTCCAGTAGCTTTATATCCTTTTTATCCTGTGGCACCCAGACCTGCACACAGTGAATGCTCCAGGTGAGGCCACACCAGCGCAGAGCAGAGCGGGACAATCCCCTCCCTGCCCGGCTGGAAATGCCCGGACATGATTGGCCTTTCAGCTCCCAGGGAATCTGTTGGCTCATGTTCAACTGGCCATTGACCAGAACCCCCAGATCCCTCTCCACAGAGCTGCTCTCCAGCATTTGAAATTTTTTCAAAGTCCCTTCAAAATTTTTCACTTTTCATCCCAATTCTTCACATTCCCATTGAAACTTTTCAAATCCCTCTCCAAATTGTTGAAATCCTGTTGAAACTTTTAAAATTCTCTCTAGAATTTTCCAAATCCACGTCAACATATTTTCAATTCCCTGTCAAAATTTCTAAAATTCTGCTCCCTAGAAAATCGAAGTTGACATCCATACTGAGTGTCATTGTAGATGCAATAGCTGTAATAAAGTGCAGGTGCTGTCACTTCAAGTGAGATTCCAGGTGATTTGATAAGGGTGGTGGGCGGGGCCTGGGGTGATTGATCCCTCCCCTTTCCCAGGGGACTGTGGGAAGGGGTGGGCGGGGCTCAGGGTATTTGAGCCCCAGTTCTCGGGTAGGGAGCTCATTCCGCTCCAGGATGGCTTTGGAGCCGGTTCTCTGCTGCTCCTTTGGCAGTCGGCAGCTTTTGAGCCGTTTCAGCTACATGGGCAGACATCTCAGGAGAAGCAGAGGTGTCCCTTTGAGGTAAGAGCTTCGGGTGCAGCAAAGGTTCAGTAGCAGCTGTAGTAGAAAGGTTGTTTGTCATTATGTTTCATTTGTTGATTCAGTTCCAGGTGCTTTGCATTTTCCAGTAATTCCTGACCACGATGAAGATGGAGTGTTGTTTTTTGGTTTGTGTTGCTGTATTAATAGCTGTTAATATAATCTCTTCTCCTAGAAGAGTGTCTTGTCTCTAGAACCTTTGCAGCGTGCAGAGGCCCCCGGTAGATCATTCAAATGTACCTCCCGGAGCTCAGCCAAGGTGAGCAATGACTCGTAGGCTACTACCGCTAAATATTATTTGGGTGCCTAATTGTATGCATGTCCTTGCTTTCCTTATTGTAGGTGATGATGGAGAAAGCGACAACTGCAGGAAGATCCCCGTTAGCCCTCTGTTGAAGATGGATTCGGTCCCTTGGCCCTCTGAAAGTTAAGTGGAGGCACGAGGGCTGGGAAGGGGCTGGGAATTGCAGGGAGGGTTTAAAGTTCTCAGACAGAAAAGGGCAGTCCAGGAGCAGTCCCCTTTGGGCAGATAAATGGGGTCAGGGACCTTTACGGTGCCATGCCAGCGTGTGCCGGGCAGGGCAGCTCCAGCCCGCGTCTGTTGTCGCGTAGTTCGGGAAGCCGCCTCGCGCCCGTCAGACGATCCCGGGGTATCATTGCGCTCCAGGGGCACGAAAATCATTTCAAGCGCCATCCCGGGGTCTGGAAAGCCGGTGCCGATCGGCGTAGCACCAATCGGCTGCCGGTTTTCTTGTATCGGCAGCCGAAAGGGTGCACGGTTCTTGCATCTTGAACATTTTCGGTCAGTTGTGTTTTACGGTGTAGTTCTGGGCTGTAACAGCAGCTCTGCTCTCTACCCATCCAGTCTAAGGGACTGGCACTTCTTCCCAGCATCTTGAAGGTTTTAAGTCTTGCAGCAGCTTCTTGTATTTGCACCCTCTCTGTGTGTTTGTGCCAGCGCCGCCGTCTCTGTGTGTTTGTGCCAGCGCCGCCGTCTCTGTGTGTTTGTGCCAGCGCCGCCGTCTCTGTGTGTTTGTGCCAGCGCCGCCGTCTCTGTGTGTTTGTGCCAGCGCCGCCGTCTCTGTGTGTTTGTGCCAGCGCCGCCGTCTCTGTGTGTTTGTGCCAGCGCCGCCGTCTCTGTGTGTTTGTGCCAGCGCCGCCGTCTCTGTGTGTTTGTGCCAGCGCCGCCGTCTCTGTGTGTTTGTGCCAGCGCCGCCGTCTCTGTGTGTTTGTGCCAGCGCCGCCGTCTCTGTGTGTTTGTGCCAGCGCCGCCGTCTCTGTGTGTTTGTGCCAGCGCCGCCGTCTCTGTGTGTTTGTGCCAGCGCCGCCGTCTCTGTGTGTTTGTGCCAGCGCCGCCGTCTCTGTGTGTTTGTGCCAGCGCCGCCGTCTCTGTGTGTTTGTGCCAGCGCCGCCGTCTCTGTGTGTTTGTGCCAGCGCCGCCGTCTCTGTGTGTTTGTGCCAGCGCCGCCGTCTCTGTGTGTTTGTGCCAGCGCCGCCGTCTCTGTGTGTTTGTGCCAGCGCCGCCGTCTCTGTGTGTTTGTGCCAGCGCCGCCGTCTCTGTGTGTTTGTGCCAGCGCCGCCGTCTCTGTGTGTTTGTGCCAGCGCCGCCGTCTCTGTGTGTTTGTGCCAGCGCCGCCGTCTCTGTGTGTTTGTGCCAGCGCCGCCGTCTCTGTGTGTTTGTGCCAGCGCCGCCGTCTCTGTGTGTTTGTGCCAGCGCCGCCGTCTCTGTGTGTTTGTGCCAGCGCCGCCGTCTCTGTGTGTTTGTGCCAGCGCCGCCGTCTCTGTGTGTTTGTGCCAGCGCCGCCGTCTCCTAAGGGGCCCTGCCGTTCGGCTCTAATTTTTTTCTGGGGTTGCAGTAGAGACTCCTCGCCTCACCGCTGCCTCCCTGCAGGTTCTTTTGATCGATGCAGTCTCTGGTTTGGAGTCGTTCTTGTTATAGAGCATTTTTGGTGCTGTTGATGTGTTGTCTATAACGTTCTGAGGTGCGTCTGTGTGCGCACGTGCGCCTTTGGCTGGGAGCTGCTCTGCCCGGAGGCGTGGAGTCCGGGGTGGGTGGACGGAGCTCTAGGGGTGCACAGTTGATCTGTTGACGTGTTAAACTGCACAGGCCAAGGTGGTGCAGCCATCTGGGATGGAGTAGCTGTGGGCAGGGGAGCGGACTGTCCCTTCCACAGTGTTTTAGAGACTCAATTAGAGCTTCTGGTGGGATTCCTAAACAGAAAGCAGACCTGTGGGATGGTCAAGCTGTTGATGATCATCTGGGTGACTTGTTGAATACCTTGATTTCAGGTGCAGAGGGACAACTTGGCCTGGAAGAGTGATGGAGGAGGCGAGCCGCGCGCCATAAGCAGGTGGGTCGTTGCGTGGCGCCAGAGGGAAGCTGTGCCGTGTGGCTCTCGCTGAGCTTGGTCGTTTCTCTGTTTCCTAGGTGTTCCTGCAGACGCTGAAGAGGAACCCGGCGATGCTGGAAGATCCCTGTCAGCGCACGTGGTGTTTTCATCCGTTGAAGATGGATTCGGTCCCTTGGCTCTCTGAAAGCTAAGTGGAGGCTGGGGGGCTGGGAAGGGGCTGGGAACCGCAGGGATGGGGGTAAAGTTCTGGAAAGGGAAAGGGCCGTCCAGGAACAGTCCCCTTTGGGCAGGTAAAGGGTCCAGGGAATTTCACAGTGCGACGCCAGCGTGTGCCGGGCAGGGCAGCTCCAGCCTGTGTCTGCGTTGTGTAGTTCGGGAAGCCTGCCTTGCGCCTGTCAGATGATCCTGGGGTCTCGTTGTGCTCAAGGGGCACCATGTGCATCTCGGGTGCCATCCCGGGATCTGGATGCCAGTGCCAATTGGCTTGGTGCCAATTGGGTCCTGGATTCTTGTGTCATCAGCCAAAAGTGTGGATGGTGTTTGCATTTCGGATGTTTCCGGTCAGTTGTGATTTATGGTGTTGTTCTGGGCTGCATCATCAGCAGCTCTGCTCTCTACCCATCCAGTCTAAGGGACTGGCACTTCAAGATGCTGGGAAGAAGTTCTTAGTCTTGCAGCAGCCTCGTCTGTTTGCACCAGCGCCGCCGTCTCTGTGTGTTTGCGCCAGCGCCGCCGTCTCATAAGGGGCCGTGATGTTCGGCTCTTATTTTTTTCTGGGGTTGCAGTAGAGACTCCTCGCCTCACCGCTGCCTCCCTGCAGGTTCTTTTGATCGATGCAGTCTCTGGTTTGGAGTCGTTCTTGTTATAGAGCGTTTTTGGTGCTGTTGATGTGTTGTCTATAACGTTCTGAGGTGTGTCTGTGTGCGCACGTGCGCATTTGGCTGGAGCTGCTCTGCCCGGAGGCGTGGAGTCCGGGGTGGGTGGACGGAGCTCTAGGGGTGCACGGTTGATCTGTTGACGTGTTAAACTGCGCAGGCCAAGGTGGTGCAGTCATCTGGGATGGAGTAGCTGTGGGCAGGGGAGCGGACTGTCCCTTCCGCAGTGTTTTAGAGACTCAATTAGAGCTTCTGGTGGGATTCCTAAACAGAAAGCAGACCTGTGGGATGGTCAAGCTGTTGATGATCATCTGGGTGACTTGTTGAATACCTTGATTTCAGGTGCAGAGGGACAACTTGGCCCGGAAGGGGCGACGCAGGAGGTGAGCCATGCGCCGTAAGCAGGTGGGTCGTTGCGTGTTGTCAGTGGGAAGATGTGCCTTGTGCCTTTATACTGTGTGCTCGCTCTGCTTAGTGAGGTTGTGTTTTCTCGTGTTGCTGTAGATGTTCAGGAGGAACCCGGTGATGCTGGAATATCCCCGTCAGCGCATGTGGCGTTTTCATCTGTTGAAGATGGATTCGGTCTCTTGGCCCTCTCAAAGCTAAGTGGAGGCTGGGGGGCTGGGAAGGGGCTGGGAACTGCAGGGAGGGGGGTAAAGTTCTGTTCGGGGCAAGGGCTATCCAGGAACAGTCCCCTTTGGGCAGGTGAAGGGCCCGGGGACCTTTCCAGTGCGACGCCAGCGTGTGCCGGGCAGGGCAGCTCCAGCCTGTGTCTGCGTTGTGGTGTAGTTCGGGAAGCCTGCCTTGCGCCTGTCAGACGATCCTGGGGTCTTGTTGCGTTCGAGGGACACGAAAGGTGTCTCGGGTGCCGTCCCGGGATCTGGAATGCCGGTGCTGATTGGCGTAGCGCCAATTGGGTGCTGGTTTTCCCATATCAGCAGCTGAAAGCATGGCAGGTCATTGTGTTTTGGATGTTTCTGGTCAGTTGGTGTTGTTGAGGGCTGCGTCGGCAGCTCTGCTCTCTACCCATCCAGTCTCAGGGACTGGCACTTCTTCCCAGCATCTTGAAGTTTTTAAGCCGTTCCGCCGTCTCTGTGTGTGTTTGCGCCAGCGCCGCCGTCTCTGTGTGTGTTTGCGCCAGCGCCGCCGTCTCTGTGTGTGTTTGCGCCAGCGCCGCCGTCTCTGTGTGTGTTTGCGCCAGCGCCGCCGTCTCTGTGTGTGTTTGCGCCAGCGCCGCCGTCTCTGTGTGTGTTTGCGCCAGCGCCGCCGTCTCATAAGGGGCCCTGACTTTCAGTTCCTTTGTTTTCTGGGGTCGCAGTGGAGGCTCCTTGCCGCACCAGTGCCTCCCCGCAGGTTATTTTGATCAATGTGTGTCTGGTTTGGAGTCGTTCTCATCGTTGGGTGTTGCCGTTGCCATCGTGTGGTCCGTAACATGCTGTGGAGCGTCTGTCTGCGCACGTGCGCATTTGGCTGGAGCTGCTCTGCCCGGACACGTGGAGTCTGGGGTGGGTGGGCGGAGGTCTGGGAGTCCCCAGTTAGTCTGCTGACGTGTTAAATTGCGTAGGCAGAGGTTGTGCAGTCATGTGGGATGGAGTAGCTGTGGGCAGGGGAATCGATAGTCCTTTCAGTGGTGTTTTGCAGTTGTTACTAAGAACATTGTTCACTAGTGTTTTCTGTAGTGTGCTGTTTTTTCAGTGATGAAGCGTGTTTTAATGAAATCTTTTTTTTTTTTTTCCTTTGCAGGTGATCACATTGTCAAACTGGGTCACTTACTTATAAAAAGGCATTTTGTTAGGCTATGTAACACTCAGTTATAGCCTTTTTTGATGGTAACCAAAGCAGCTACAGACTCCGATCAACACTCGTGAGATAAGGCCCGCTTTACACCTTTTTGAAGAAATAGGCTTCTTTCAGCGAAAACGCCACAGTCAAGGCGGGAAGGAAGCTCCTACGGACCATAAACAAAATCTACAGCTGCGCGGAGCCAAGTCCGGTCCGAGGTCAGCGCAAAGGATCCACCGAGAAGCAAGAAGACCACAGACTCAGCTATTGCTATTGGCCCGAATCACAGTGTAGAGGGGTGGGTGAATAGTTTGTAAGGGTATCAATACCCAGGGATTTCTATGCTTGGCTGGGACTTAAGCAGAAGCAGCAGCTCCAGTCAGCCTTCCCGCCGTACTGTTCTGTTTGGTTAGTTATTTACACTGTTTTTGCCTGAGAGTTTGCCCCAATAGATCAAGGATTTAGACCCCAACCCACCCGTCCCCACGCCCCCGGAAGGGAGGTAGGGACGTCGAGGTGTAGAGCGATGCAATTCTGAAATTCAGGCTGAGCGATATAAGGAATGAGGTGTACACGTACAATCCTTTGGCTGTATGTAAAAATGTGTTAGGTGTTAGGTGTTTCCCCTGTCCCCTGCGAGTCCGGGAGCCAAACCGTAGATCCGGTGCGGGGCTAAGTTCAGATCCAGCCGCACCTAGACTCCCCTCTTGGAGGAGTTTAGAAAGCAAGGGGGTCCATTCGAACCTCACGACTCAAGGGAAAGGCCTCCCTCTAGCCTTTGGCATCTCCCGTCTATGTAGAAATCAATCTGAATGAAGTTCCAGCCGATTTTGATCGGCATATTTTGTCCACTTAGCAAGCAGTAGCGTCCCTCACCATCACATTCCACGACGTCACGATCGGGAAGCCGTGGAAGAATAGGTCACCGTGGTCAAGAACTATATGAAGGATGGCAAGGGAATTAAGCGCAAACTGTTTTCCTCTCCTGACAATTAGCTCGAGGCAGGTACTTAAAAGGGTCGGTGCGGTAGGTGACGCGCAGCACGTTGGGATAGCGTGAAACCTCGAGCGAATGTAGCTCGGGGTTTTAGGTTTTTTTTCCTTGGACGTTCAAATGTTTTTCCTTTTCAGGTAAATTCCAAAGGTAAAGAATAGAAAAAGCCCCAGCTGGAGGGTTTTACCCCCCGTCCAGGTTTTTTCCCCCGGTCCCGGTGGCTCCACGAGGCGACGTTAATCCCCAATATACGGACTCGTGTCCGGCCGGGACCGGGATTTAGCCAGGCGGGGCGAGTTTGAGGGTGCGAGGAACGGCGTTTCCGAGGGGCGACGCGGAGACGGGGCGAAGGCCCAGGGGGAGAAGGGCAGAGAATGGGTGCGGTGGTGTCGGTAGGCAAATGAGTGGTGTGTTAATGTTGTGTGATGTGGTAATATTGTGTTTTGGGGTTGTAGTTATTTGTTCTGGCAGGTTAATGTTTTTTCCCTTTCAGCTCAATTTAAACTTTAAAATAGAATAAAAAAACCCCAGCCGGGGGATTTTTTTTTTTTTTTCCCCTGGCTGGGTTTTTTTTTCCCCGGTCCCGGCCGCTCCGCGAGGCGACGTTCGTCACCAAGGTTCGGACGTGGGCACCCGTCGGGCCGGGGTTTTGGCAGGCAGGGAGCGTTTAGAGGCTCCCGGGAACGGCGTTCCCGAGGGGCGATGCAGACGCAGGGCGAGGGCACGAGCCGGGAGAACGGCCGCCGGGAGAGCACGTGGTGGGTTAGGTGTCTGAGTGAGTGGTGCGGTTTGGCTGTGTGATCTGGTACGATTGTGTTTTGGGGTTGTGGGTTTTTGTCGTTGCAGGTTAATGTTTTTTTCTTTTCAGCTCAATTTAAACTTTAAAATAGAATAAAAAAACCCCAGCCGGGGGATTTTTTTTTTTTTTTCCCCTGGCTGGGTTTTTTTTTCCCCGGTCCCGGCCGCTCCGCGAGGCGACGTTCGTCGCCAAGGTTCGGATGCGGGCGCCCGTCGGGCCGGGGTTTTGGCAGGCAGGGTCATTTTCGAGGCTCCCGGGAACGGCGTTCCCGAGGGGCCAGGGGGAGAAGGGGTCACGGCACACGGGGAGAACGGCAGAGAACAGCTGCGGTGTGAGTGTGCGGTGGTGTCGGTAGGTGTAGGAGCGGTGTGGTTAGCTGTGTGAGTTGGAATGATTGTGTTTTGGTCCTGTATTTGTTTCTTTGCAGGTTAATGGTTTTTCCCTTTCAGCTCAATTTAAAATAGAATAAAAAAACCCCAGCCGGGGGATTTTTTTTTTTCCCCTGGCTGGGTTTTTTTTCCCCCGGTCCCGGCCGCTCAGCGAGGTGACGTTTGTTGCGAAGGTTTGGATGCGGGCGGCTGTCGGGCTGGGGTTTTGGCAGGCAGGGAGCGTTTAGAGGCTCCCGGGAACGGTGTTCCCGAGGGGCGACGCAGACGTGGGGTGAGGGTATGAGCCGGGAGAATGGCTGCAGAGCGAGTGCATGGTGGGTTCGGTATCCGAGCGAGTGGTGCGGTTTGGCTGTGTGATCTGGTATGATTGTGTTTTTGGGTTGTAGGTTTTTTTAATTTACCTGAAAAGGAAAAAAAAAGAAAAATTAAAATAGATTACAAAAACCCCAGCCAGGGGATTCCCTCCCCACGTGTCCATCCACCGCCCTCAGGAGCCTGTTCTATCCTGGGTCCACACTGCTTGGTGCGGTCACATTACCTGACAATGTTCAGATTCAGGTCAGTCTGGGATGGTGGTTTCAGAGGCAGGGTTATCGTCGAGGCTCCCAGGAACAGCCTTTCCGGCGACACCCGTTCCGGATCGCGGCCACAGTCGGTCCTCGTCAGGAGGCCCGTTTAGGGAAAGGTCCCAGGAAGGTGCTTTTGATCGGCCCAGGAGCAGGGTGAGTAAATGGCTGAGGACAGGGACAGGGTTGTGATAGGAGCATGTTATCCTCTGTAATGGGATGTGAGAAAGATGAGTTGGATTTTCTGTGTTGTGTTATAATTGTACTACCTCAAATGTGTAATCATTGTAATACGTCCAATATGTCGTAAAGGTGCGTGTTTGATATTTGGGCCGTCACTCGCGATGAAACGATGTAAAAGAGCCGTAAGGGGGAGGAGTCAGTTCCGCCGCGCGGCGAAACGCACGCGGGAACCGAGAGTCTGTTTAAGCTTCGCCCTCGGGCGAGAAACACCGTAATGGCCACGCTCCTGAAGCGATCGTGTTCTCTGTTGCCTTATGCATTGTGATAACGTTATGTTTAAAAGCTGTAATAAGGAGGAGTTTTTCAGGTTATGGAAACTGCGACCATGGAACAGTGTAAAGTAAGCATGTTTGTAATCTGTTGGCTTAGATTAAATAAATAGTTGGTTATGATGTTGTAATGTTTGGTTTGAAGAGGTAAGTCCTACCTAAGGGCCACCACAAAGCTAATAAGGCAGACATACCTTTTTGTCGTCCGGCGTCTTTTTTTCGGTTCGAGCGGAGCGACAGCCGGATGTTTGGTGCACGTACCCAAGTTTGAGAGCGTGCGGATCGTGCAGGTGAGCGTGTGCTGGACTTTGTCTTTGTCTGTGGTGTGTGTGTGTGCTGGACTGTGTGTGTGTGTGTGCTGGACTGTGTGTGTGTGTGTGCTGGACTGTGTGTGTGTGTGTGCTGGACTGTGTGTGTGTGTGTGCTGGACTGTGTGTGTGTGTGTGCTGGACTGTGTGTGTGTGTGTGCTGGACTGTGTGTGTGTGTGTGCTGGACTGTGTGTGTGTGTGTGCTGGACTGTGTCTCTGTCTCGTGTGTGTGTGTGTGTGTGTGTGTGTGCTGGACTGTGTCTCTGTCTCGTGTGTGTGTGTGTGTGTGTGTGTGTGTGTGTGCTGGACTGTGTCTCTGTCTCGTGTGTGTGTGTGTGTGTGTGTGTGTGTGTGCTGGACTTTGTCTCTGTCTCGTGTGTGTGTGTGTGTGTGTGTGTGTGCTGGACTGTGTCTCTGTCTCGTGTGTGTGTGTGTGTGTGTGTGTGTGTGTGCTGGACTGTGTCTCTGTCTCGTGTGTGTGTGTGTGTGTGTGTGTGTGTGTGTGTGCTGGACTTTGTCTCTGTCTCGTGTGTGTGTGTGTGTGTGTGTGTGTGTGTGCTGGACTTTGTCTCTGTCTCGTGTGTGTGTGTGTGTGTGTGTGTGTGTGTGTGTGTGTGTGCTGGACTTTGTCTCTGTCTCGTGTGTGTGTGTGTGTGTGTGTGTGTGCTGGACTTTGTCTCTGTCTCGTGTGTGTGTGTGTGTGTGTGTGTGCTGGACTTTGTCTCTGTCTCGTGTGTGTGTGTGTGTGTGTGTGTGTGCTGGACTTTGTCTCTGTCTCGTGTGTGTGTGTGCTGGACTTTGTCTCTGTCTCGTGTGTGTGTGTGTGTGTGTGTGTGCTGGACTTTGTCTCTGTCTCGTGTGTGTGTGTGCTGGACTTTGTCTCTGTCTCGTGTGTGTGTGTGTGTGTGCTGGACTTTGTCTCTGTCTCGTGTGTGTGTGTGTGTGTGTGTGTGCTGGACTTTGTCTCTGTCTCGTGTGTGTGTGCTGGACTTTGTCTCTGTCTCGTGTGTGTGTGTGTGTGTGTGTGCTGGACTTTGTCTCTGTCTCGTGTGTGTGTGTGTGTGTGTGTGTGTGCTGGACTTTGTCTCTGTCTCGTGTGTGTGTGTGTGTGTGTGCTGGACTTTGTCTCTGTCTCGTGTGTGTGTGTGTGTGTGTGCTGGACTTTGTCTCTGTCTCGTGTGTGTGTGTGTGTGTGTGTGTGTGTGCTGGACTTTGTCTCTGTCTCGTGTGTGTGTGTGTGTGTGTGTGTGTGTGCTGGACTTTGTCTCTGTCTCGTGTGTGTGTGTGTGTGCTGGACTTTGTCTCTGTCTCGTGTGTGTGTGTGTGTGCTGGACTTTGTCTCTGTCTCGTGTGTGTGTGTGTGTGCTGGACTTTGTCTCTGTCTCGTGTGTGTGTGTGTGTGCTGGACTTTGTCTCTGTCTCGTGTGTGTGTGTGTGTGTGTGTGTGTGTGCTGGACTTTGTCTCTGTCTCGTGTGTGTGTGTGTGTGTGTGTGTGTGTGCTGGACTTTGTCTCTGTCTCGTGTGTGTGTGTGTGTGTGTGTGTGTGTGCTGGACTTTGTCTCTGTCTCGTGTGTGTGTGTGTGTGTGTGTGTGTGTGCTGGACTTTGTCTCTGTCTCGTGTGTGTGTGTGTGTGTGCTGGACTTTGTCTCTGTCTCGTGTGTGTGTGTGTGTGTGCTGGACTTTGTCTCTGTCTCGTGTGTGTGTGTGTGTGTGTGTGTGTGTGCTGGACTTTGTCTCTGTCTCGTGTGTGTGTGTGTGTGTGTGTGTGCTGGACTTTGTCTCTGTCTCGTGTGTGTGTGTGTGTGCTGGACTTTGTCTCTGTCTCGTGTGTGTGTGTGTGTGCTGGACTTTGTCTCTGTCTCGTGTGTGTGTGTGTGTGCTGGACTTTGTCTCTGTCTCGTGTGTGTGTGTGTGTGCTGGACTTTGTCTCTGTCTCGTGTGTGTGTGTGTGTGTGTGTGTGTGTGCTGGACTTTGTCTCTGTCTCGTGTGTGTGTGTGTGTGTGTGTGTGTGCTGGACTTTGTCTCTGTCTCGTGTGTGTGTGTGTGTGTGTGTGTGTGTGCTGGACTTTGTCTCTGTCTCGTGTGTGTGTGTGTGTGTGTGTGTGTGCTGGACTTTGTCTCTGTCTCGTGTGTGTGTGTGTGTGTGTGTGTGCTGGACTTTGTCTCTGTCTCGTGTGTGTGTGTGTGTGTGCTGGACTTTGTCTCTGTCTCGTGTGTGTGTGTGTGTGTGTGCTGGACTTTGTCTCTGTCTCGTGTGTGTGTGTGTGTGTGTGTGCTGGACTTTGTCTCTGTCTCGTGTGTGTGTGTGTGTGTGTGTGCTGGACTTTGTCTCTGTCTCGTGTGTGTGTGTGTGTGTGTGCTGGACTTTGTCTCTGTCTCGTGTGTGTGTGTGTGTGTGTGCTGGACTTTGTCTCTGTCTCGTGTGTGTGTGTGTGTGTGTGCTGGACTTTGTCTCTGTCTCGTGTGTGTGTGTGTGTGTGTGTGTGTGCTGGACTTTGAGAGGAGTGACAGTTCAGGTTGAATGTGGTAGAGTGTGCTGTTATGGTAGAGTTTGTTTTGGATGGCAGGCAGTTAGTTTTAAGAAAAACCAACTAAAAGTTATTGGTTTTTTCAGGTGCAGCAGTAGGGCTTTGGATGCTCAAGGGGAGTTAAAAAAAAAAATGAAAGAATAAAGAAAGCAAGTACTCCCCTTGAGCATCCAAAGCCCTACTGCTGCACCAGACTTACTATTTTTAATCTTTTTATACAAATATACAGACACAACAGGGGCCCCACAAAAACATTTGCATGGGCAGGGGACTACTCCCTAATTAACCAACAAAACAAACCACAACATTAATTAGAGACTACTCCCCTGGCCACGCAAATAAAAAACTAATTATGCAAATGAGGCCAAATTCTTTTTTCCCACTCAACATCATTACAACATACCACAACACCTCAATAACAACATGAATAAAACAATGAAAAACAGCATAAACACAAATGCACCAGAACACATGATATATACAAATTACAATCAAAAGTCAAAACAACACATATA